>NC_089507.1:187525572-187832024 GCF_036850995.1 Saccopteryx leptura
TACTATTATTAGGAATGGCCAAACAGTTTTGCAAAGAAATTGTACCATTTTCCACTCCCTGTAGCAGTGTTTGAGAGTTCCAGCTGCTCCACATCCTTTCCAGTTCCTGATTATTTGATTGTTTTAGGTATGGTAGTGGGTGAGAAGGAGTATCCTCTTGTAGGTAAACTTTTTCAGAGCAGTTGTTTTCCTGGGGAACTAGTGCTGAACTCTGGGAGAGGCTGAGCTTGGCAGAGAAAGGCAAGAACTGCACCAGGAAGGTGCCCGCACCTCCTGTTTAGAATCAGTCTGCATATTTCCCTGTTAGAAAGAAAACCTCCAAGCAGCAATTTGAGTTCAAAATTCTTCCCCAGAAGTCTTGTTTCCTTAACAGCTGTTTATAAATATTTATCTTCACATATTTAATGACAAAAGTGCATACAACACAAATACCAGGCGCTTTAAATGATAAATATTCATCACAGAGGTTGGCAGTTGTTTTTATGTAGGACACAGAGAACCCTGCCTGTCTCCACCTACAGGTTGGTCTATGGGAAGATTTTCTGGATGTGTCTGAGGTTAAGGACAGAGGCCCTGCAGAATAAACTTCTTTGGCTCGAGTTCTTTCTCTTCTAGGGTATACGGGGAGATGATCAAGGCAAGATATTTAGCCTCCCTAATGGACCATAATATCCTGCTTCACATACTGCTTCAATAATAAGTCTGCCTCCTGGAGCTGTTAGGAGTCTTAAGTGACACGGTGTGTCTAAAACACAATGCCCTCTGTCTGGCGTATGGGAAACGTAAACTAAACTAAAAACATTCAAAAAAGCAAATTTTTAGAAAAGATTTCCTTTTTTTTAATCTTCTTTTCCTCTATCTAACACAACTGCAGGGCTGGTTTGGTATCTCAGAATTCATGTGCTGGACCTAAGGGTCCGTAGGCAGCTGGTACATGATCTAATCTAAAGCTTCTAAAGAACTTCTCTGCAGGAACACATGTCTGGAGAATAGAACCCAGAGTGATTTTTGACATCTTTGACATGTCTTGAAAAATAGTGTGAAGTTGTGTACAAAAAATGCATAGAATTTTTTTTTTCTGGGATCTGTAGTTTGCAACAGAGTCTCAATGAGAGCTGGATACCAGGACCGTTTGGAGCCCCTGCGGAAGAAGGACTGGCCTTTGGAAGGAATAAAACAGACTTTGGGAAAAGAGAGATTTAGGGTTGAGTTTCAGCTCTGACACTTACCAACTAATTATTTCTGATGAAGTTATTCAATCCCTCTAAGCTCCAGTACCACATCTTTAAAGGGAGATAACAATATTGTGTATTGTTACTGAGAGGAATAAATGACATGATTGGTCCAGGAACTTGGCCCCAGTACATGGCAGACAAATACTAGTTACCTTTCCTCCACTAGTCTAGCTTTTTATTGACAGAAGTCCTTCCTTGATGCCCTTTACTTTCTATTAGGTGCTAAGTGGGCTTAGCCTCTGTTACATTGCAAATGACTTTGGGAATGATAATGTATCAAGCTTCATCAGTCCTTTGTTGTTGTTGTTGTTGTTTTTTCTAGCAAGAGAAACAGAGATAGAGAGAGAGGCAAAGAGAGGACAGACAGGCAGGAAGGGAGAGAGATGAGAACATTAGTTCTTTGTTGTAGCACCTTAATTGTTTAGTGATTGCTTTCTCATATGTGCCTTGACCAGGGGGGCTCCATCAGACCAGTGACACTTTGCTCAAGCCAGAGACCTTGGGTTCAAGCCATTGATCTTGGGCTTCAAGCCAGTGACCTTTGGGTTTAAGCCAGTGACCATGGGATCATGTCTATGACACCATACTCAAGTCAGCAACTCTGCACTCAAGCTGATGAGCCCGCACTCAAACCAGAGACCTCAGGGTTTCAAATCTGGTCCTCTGTGTCCCAGTCTGATGCTCTATCCAGTATGCCACCACCTGGTCAGGCTCATTAGCCATTCTTACCTTAGTATAACTACATCAGATTGTTTCTTTAAAGCAAAATTTTTGTGTCAGATATCAACAGGCCATGGGACAGAACATAAAAGAAGGTGCAATTATTAAATATCTTATTATTAGATATTTTCCTTTAACTAACAAAAGTATTAAAGCAATAAAATCCAGGACATCTGTTTTGTATTTGTAAATCTTTCTGCATCTTTAAAGTCTCTGCCCATATTATCATAGCTCAAAGATTTATCTGTAGATAATCAGAATCCCCTCCTCTTTTGACTCAGGGGTCAGCAAATTATGACCCATGTACCAAATCTAGTCTGGTCTAATTTGTAAATAAAGTTTTATTGGTACACAGACACAGCCATTTGTTTATACATTGTCTATAGCTGATTTTGCACTACAATGCAGCTATATAGTTGTGATAGAGATCTTATGATTTACAAAGTCTGAAATTTTTACTATGTAGCCATTTGAAGAAAATCATTGACTTCTGTTTTAAACTCACACATAGTCTCCCTTGACACGTTGAGGATATGGGAGAAGGCAAGATCATTTAAATGTTCTTAAGACGTGACAGAGAGGCAGGGCAGAGGCTGTGATTCCCTATTTGAACAGATCTCAGTCCAAAATCAGTTATTTCATCATGACTGACCAATTGGGCACCCTCTGCTTATTTAGAACTTTAAGATCTTACCATCCTGGCTGGATAGCTCAGGTGGTTAGAGCATCATCCTTCAGCACAGTGGTTGCCAGTTCAATCCCTGGTCAGAGCATGTACAAGAACAGAATGATGTTTATATCTCTCTTGCTCTCTCCCTTCCTCTCTCTAAAATCAATAAAATAAACATAAAAAAAAAACCTGTATAAGATCTTACCTAAATCTCCACCTTTTATAAAATCAAGAAGAGAAAATAGTTGAAAAAAAGAAATCCAAAACCAGTGGCTTTCAGATAATTTATTTCTTCTAGTCTTTTATTTTCTTCTGTCTTATATAAATCTCCTAAAAGGGATTGAGAACTATAAATCAGAAAAAAATATATATATGATAAACATGCTGACATAAACTATGTGGAAGCAACAGAATAGAATTTAAAGAATGAAGAATCTTAGAGAATTATATATAGTGTAATTTCAGCTGAACATCTATTAAATGACTGTGATACAATACAAATATTGATCAATTTATGATCTATGCAACTTACGACCATTCTAGTTTACGACCACAATCGCTAGCCATAACTGCTCTGCGTCTGGCAGCACAAGCGTTGCCCAGCTGGGCATACAACAGTGTGGACCAGCTTCCGGCAGCACTACCATCTCCGCGTGCACCATTTCAACTGTTATCCCAGACTCGGTACAGCAATTTGTGTTTTGTGTCTTGGATATTTTTCATCAAACCCCTCCCAAGATGTCTACCAAGAGGAAATTGTCTTTGCAAATATTACACCAGTTGTACTGGTAATAGCAGTGTTTTACTTAAACCTGACGAATGTAATCATAAGAAACAAAATGGTGTAGAGATGATACAAATGGCATAAAATGAACAAAAAAATTATGATATATAACAATAATGAAAAAAAATTATGAAAAAATATGACTTAAAGATTTTTATAACATCATTTCACAGTACTGTACATATAGCCTACTCAACTTACGACCAAATCGTGTTACCACCGGTCTGTTGGAACCAATCGTGGTTGTAAGTCGAGCACTAGTTATAACAATAAAATCCTCAGTTTAAAAAAAAAAGGAAGTTGTTTTATGATGAAAATGTTACCAAAAAGAGGACCTGGCCCTTTGGGTCTGCCTAAGGCTGACCAGTAGAGTAGTTTCTTTTTTTTGTTGCTGTTTTTTTTGTTTTGTTTTGTTTTGTTTTGTTTCATTTTTCTGAAGCTGGAAACAGGGAGAGACAGTCAGACAGACTCCCGCATGCGCCCGACCGGGATCCACCCGGCACGCCCACCAGGGGCGACGCTCTGCCCACCAGGGGGCGATGCTCTGCCCATCCTGGGCGTCGCCATGTTGCGACCAGAGCCACTCTAGTGCCTGAGGCAGAGGCCACAGAGCCATCCCCAGCGCCCGGGCCATCTTTGCTCCAATAGAGCCTTGGCTGCGGGAGGGGAAGAGAGAGACAGAGAGGAAGGAGAGGGGGAGGGGTGGAGAAGCAAATGGGCGCTTCTCCTGTGTGCCCTGGATGGGAATCGAACCCGGGTCCTCTGCACGCTAGGCCGAGGTAGAGTAGTTTCTTGATTTCCATGCAGGGAAGATTTCATAACACCAATCCCAGTGATTTTGAGAATATGTTTATAAATAAATACGTATTTTCCGATGGCTTTAGGCGACCCCTGTGTTTTGGTCATTCGACCCCCGCCGGGGTCGCGACCCACAGGTTGAGAACCGCTGCACTAGAATCTATGTAAATGCAATGAATAAATAAAAATAAAATAAAAATCAGTTTAGAAAAAGAATACAATATAATGCCACTAGAAAAAAAAAGAAGAAGAAGCAACAGGAGAGCCTCGGCAGGGTTGCGTGGGCGCTCTAAAGCCTTTATGGGGAAGAAATGAGCCTGCGCTGGGAAGTGGGAGGGAAGGGGCCTGGAGACAGGCTCAGGGGGCTAGCCCAATGAGCTGCACTGCCCACTGCGCCCCTGGCTGCAAGGCTAGTGAGGACCCTTCGAGGTTAGCAGATACACGCAGGTGGGGGGAAGAAAGGTGAGAGGGAAGGGCACTGGTGAAACTTCAGGAGGGAGCCTGTGCTGCATCCTTTGTTCTGAGGGTTTTTTAAAATTGAGAGTTTAGGGGAAGATCTCAGTAGAATATTCATCAGCTTTTTCAGGTGTCCCCTTTCAGGGTCCTGGTCTCTACTGATGGGTCAGCGCCAGGGCCAGGAGTCATTAGTTAGTCGTCAGAGCTGGGCCTGGTGTCACCCACGTTTGGCTGGAGCTGAAATACAACTAAGGCTTAGATGTCATTCTAGGGAGGTGACCTTCTGTGTCTGGCTGTAAATTGCTCGGCCAGTTTGTTCAGCTGTCTGTCTCAGTTTCCCCATTCTATTTGCCAAAGAATTTCCCCAGCGTCGTACTATCCTGCCTCAACAAGAAAGTATTGCGGGAGGAAGAGAAATAAGTTTTAACTTGAGCAAACATTACATCAGAGAAATTTCTAGGTCTGTGATTCAAAAGGCTATTTCTTCTTTCTCTGATGCAAAGTCATTTTGATTCAAATCCTTTGGGGGCTTTGTTTGCAGAACTGACCGGGGGAAAAGCAGCCAGCATATCATCACTGCCTGTGGAAAGAGAAGGGACTTACGAAAATAATCCCCATAGGAGGCAAGAAGGCAGAGAGGTTATTAAGCTGTGCACAGGTTAAGTCTTCCGACCATAGAACAACTGGTCTGGGGAAGGGACACTACATAGAGAGATGGGGACTCAGAGAGCCATCCTCTGAAATCACATATGAGTCTGATACATAGTAAAAGGGTGGCTGAATGCCAGGAAAGCCCAGGGTTTCACAAGTGACTTTTCCTAAAGACTTTCTCCATAAGCTCTGACATTCTTGCTAGGCAGTGCCTGATAGGTCTTCACCCCTTCATTTCCTTCCTCTGGATGAATGAATGAATGAATGAATGAATGAAGGGTGCAGGTTGAAGTTTCTCTTCTTCCACCATGAGACAGGAGTCAGAGCAGACGTGGAGTTAGTTTAGCTAAGGTGAAGCCAGGTTCGCCTAGCTGGTTGAGGTTCTGTGAGAACTACTGCACGTGGATAGAGAGAAAGAAAAAGGTTAATACACAATGCCATGACTCTTACAACTGGGTTCACTTTCCCCTTAGATTCCGTTGGATCTGGAGCTGGAGATGGGGTTCTTGTGAGGGTGGTTTATTGAGGGGTCTCTCCAGGGAGAAGTGGGCAGGGAGAGGGAAGGCAGCAAGTGAAGTCAGAGGAAAGGGTCCCCTAAGAACATGAGTTCAGCTTGAAGCCTCATCTCACCGTGAGCTCTGGAGCATGAATCGCACCACAGAGTAATTCACACCTTGAGACAAGAAACAGGCAATTGTACCTATCCCTAATGTCACAGGCTGACAACATCTGGCTTTTCCCAGAGGAAGGAGGACTAACGTACCTGCCTACTGACCTACCTCCAAGTGAAGAAGCTTCAGTTGTCTAAAGTCAGTTACAATAGAGGGCTGCTCTGAGCAGCCAATATAGTGATTAAATGTAGTAAGTGAGAATGGGTAAAACAACCCATTAAAAGAGGTTTGGGAGAGACACCATTGCAGCTAACATATATGTTAAGGTTTGACCACATAAAGAAAGGAGCAGGTCACCCCGTATTTGGTACAATGGAGGGGACCACAAGGGTTTAGATGAGAGTCGGCAATGTTTTATAAATGTTTGACTCCTGGCGTGTGATGGAGTCAAGGAGCATTCTCTTCCATTACTCTACAAATTCAATATACATTGAAAAAGTAGTATAGACTATTATGAACATTACTACTTAGGGGTAAGTCCTAGGAATATGCTTGTCTTTATAGATGTAACTATATCTTTTTTTCTGAAAGAAGTTAAACTATGTTTTCTTTAGTTGAAAGACAAGTTACCAGCATTCTTACTCACTTCTCTTTTTGAAAGGGTTTTTTTTTTTTTTTTTTTTTTTTTGGTCTATTTTGTACCTAATTCTAAAGTAATAAAATGACAAATTCTATTCAAATAAAAACTAATTGCAACTACATTCAGATATTTTATTGACACAGAAATGCTTGTTTCCCCACTTACTTGCATTGCCTAAATCATGATGCATCCTGTTCCTTACAACCCCTGTGGGTCAGGTGAGAGGGGAGACCTAGCAGCATTGCCTGTGAAAACATGGTCACCTCATTTATGTATCACATTGGTACTGGGTTCTGAGTAATTTTCCTCAATAACTTGATATCAAAATGAAATATTTTGAAGGCAGAGACACACAAGAATAGAGCTCTATTAATAAAGCAAATATTTGCTATTGGAAAAATGAATGCAATTTTGTATTTACTTTTTTTTTTATTCAGTGAGAGGAGAGGAGGCAGAGACAGACTCCCACAGGCACCCCAACTGGGATCCACATGACAAGCCCACTAGGCGGTGATGCTCTGCCCATGTGGGGCATTGCTCTATTGCTCAGCAACTGAGCTCTTCTTAGTGCCTGAGGTGGAGGCCATGGAGCCATCCTCAGTGCCCAGGGCCAACTTGCTCCAACTGAACCATGGCTTCAGGAAAGGAAGAGAGAGAGAAGAGGGGGAGGGGTGGAGAAGCAGATGGGTACTTCTCCTACGTGACCTGACCGGGAATTGAACCTGGGACATCCACACATCTGGCCACTGCTCTACCACTGAGCTAACCAGCCAGGGCTCATATTTTCTTGCAAAGCTACACCAACTGCTTAAAGTGAATAAAGCAGTGGTTCTCAACCTTTCTAATGCCGTGACCCTGCAATACAGTTCCTCATGTTGCGGTGACCCCAAACCAAAAAATAATTTTGGTGGCTACTTCATAACTGTAATTTTGCTACAGTTATGATTTGGAATGTAAATACCTGATATGCATTATGTATTCTCATTGCTACAAATCAAACATAATTTAAACATAGTGATTAATCACAAAAACAATATTTAATTATATATTGAGAAATATTTATTACTAATGGACCTCCTTACCTTGTGTATTAGGGCTACCATTCTGAAAATAGCTGCTTAACTAATGGATCTGTTTTTTCCAGATTAGTGGCAAGTTTTCTATACAGAACAGTGTGAACTACGTCATAGGATACACTGCAGTTTCTGCATAGCAAGGTATCTTTCAGGGTTCTTTCACACTATAAAGCAGCAGTTTCTGTGGTGGAATCCACATCTCATTTACTTCAATGGGAGACCCGTGGATTCTGCAGAAGAGAGATCCCCTGTACGGCAGAAATGCAGTTCTAACACATTTCTTCCTCTCCTATTCAAGTCAATGGGAGGCCGCAGCAGATTCCGCTCAAATATAGAACATGTTGCTTAATTTTTTTCACGCTAGAACTTTTCCTAGAGCAGAAAAATTCCAAAGGTGGAATCCACCACCCCCAATAGACTTCTATAGGAGGCAGATCTTTTACACTGCAGAATCCGCACAGCAGATTCCTCAGTGTGAGGCCTCTTTCAGTCTAATGGTGGTGGCGGATTCCACCTTTGGAATTTTTCTGCTCTAGGAAAAGTTCTAGCGTGAAAAAAATTAAGCAACATGTTCTATATTTGAGCGGAATCTGCTGCGGCCTCCCATTGACTTGAATAGGAGAGGAAGAAATGTGTCGGAAACTGTCATTTCTCGCCTCTTATTGAAATCAAAAGGAGGCTGCGGCGGATTGTGTGGTAACTCGAGATTCTCGGAAGCCCTCTTCCACAAAATCCGCCGCCTCCCAATGAAATCAATAGGAGGCAGATTCAATCCCGGAAACCGCTGATTTCAGCAGTTTCCTCATTCAGAATATGGGAAAATAGTGGGGGGTATGGGAGATAATTATACATTGGGGAACAGTGTGAACTACATCTTATAGTGGTCTCTTATAGTATAAGACCGATGTAGTTCACACTGTGTAAATGTATGGTGCTTTGTGTAAGTGTAAGCTGCTTTGTGTACTGCGTAATGATCACACACAAAGCACCTTACACTTACACAGTATTGTGTGTATGGTGTGTGTACTGTTTTTACATTATTAACCTTTTTTACACCAGCAGGCTGTCTCGCAGGCTCTCTTGGCTCTCCGCCTCTTGCCTCTCCACCTCCTAGGCTTCTGTCCTCTAGCGCTTGCTGCACCCGCCCACTGATGACGTCAGCAAGTGGAACTGTGGAGCGTTCTCCCGGCTTCCCCCGCCCCTTAGGCCCCAGAGGGATGATGCAATCACGTCTGCGCATGACCGCAGGCATTCAAGCTGAATAGCGGTGCTGCAGATGGTAGCGCGGCTTCTCAGCGGCTAAAGCCATCGGAAATATGTATTTTCCGATGGCTTTAGGTGACCCCTGTGTTTTGGTCATTCAACCCCCGCTGGGGTCGCGACCCACAGGTTGAGAACCGCTGGAATAAAGAAAGGAAGAAACTCACAAGTAGTAAAGTTTTGTTACTGAGGACCAAGCAAAAGATGTACCAACCAGTGCTAATGATTCAAGAGAAATGGTCACATTTCTTGGAATATGTGAGAATAAGTAAATACACAAAGCCACAAGAAGATGAAGTGACCGATTGAACACTGCACAGGACTATCATGAAGGCATTATGTTGTAGTTTAATTGGCAGTGAGATAGGGTATGTGGCAGAACAGCTGCAATCAATAAAAGCTACAGGAACTGTCAAAAAGAAGGAAGACCTTCCCCCCCCCACCCCTCACAGGATTAATAGCTTAAAACTGGCAGAGACCAGCTCAATATAACATGGTGACCGATTTCATCAGATGGTGACCCCCAGCCTCATCCTACTCTCATTGTAATACATTATCATGCTAAAAGATACACCCCTAGCTGCCTTGATTAGAAACAGAAAACCCATATTAGGACACAATATAACTGACAGAGATTCTCAGAAATCTCCACCCCTTTCCCGGAAAGATACTGAATAGTCCACCTATCCCCTTATTGATTACCCCCCCAATTAAATGAACCTCAATAAAGGAAGCAAAGTCCACTAAAGGAGGGGCTGCTCTGCCTGTAGAATAGCCCATTCCCTGTCTCACTGCTTCACTAAGAAACTCACTTTCACTTTAAACACTACGCTGGTTCCAGTTGGAATTATTTCCTGCATGAAGCCAAGAACCCACAGTGGGTCATAAACCCTCAGATCCCTGGACCCCTGGAATCCTTCATCAGCACCGTGTTTTCTTCTCTTTATTGGTGCATGTGCCTTTCATCAGTAATGGAGCCTAACAGCTCATGAGAGTGGTGCTAGGCGATGGCATGATTATTCTTAGACATTACTTTGAAAAATCACTTGACGGGTGATGAAATCTGCATGATGAAAGCAGAGACACATACCTAAAGGAAAGGAAGTTCGGTTCATTTAGGTGCCCCTGCCAAGGAGAACAGGAGTCTGGAAGCATCTCAGCAATAGGGGGAGAGGGGTTCTAGGAGCAGGCCTTCTGATAGGGTCTGGACTTTGATGGATCTAAGGAGGAATTTAAAGGGGCAGAGGCTAGTTCTAGATTAGATGCTGCCAAGAAATTAGAGTAAATTTTATCTAAGAGGCAGAAAGACCAAAGTGAGGCTAGGATTGTCATCCATAAAAAAACTACAGCTACTCATACTAGTTAAAAGGGAGGATGTTTCGTCATTGTTGTGGTTATGGACAGGCCTCTGTCCTGTTGCAGATGTGACCATGATGTGGCCTCATCTGAGCATTGCTGATATTCAGATGGGAACATCATGTCCCAGTTACCCATGGGACCATTGTAGGAAAGCATGTGAAATATTCACTGGACTTGAATTTGAAAGCTTGGGTTAAAGGCCTCACATTTCTGGGGTGTGTGGGAATTTTGTTCAGTTTTTATCACCTTTCTGAGCTTTGGTTTACTTAGCTATAAAATGGATCTACTAACATATTCTTGAAATGGTGAGAAAATAAAATGGAAATATTTACCTAAATGATGATAGTAAGCAAACAAAAAAGAAAATGTTGATTCCTTTTAAGCCCTTTTGAACTGGAGACCCGAGATGCTTAAGGACCCCTTGAGTGGAGGTGGGGAAGGTTGGGAGGTTATAAACTGGGCTGCTGGGAGATTTTCCCCACCACAGAGAAGCAAATTCAGAAGCAGAATGGCCACAAGGCTTGCACACAGCTGGAGAATCAAAAGCCTGCAAAGCATCCAACATCAAGTTCTCCCAGAAGCAGACCCTGAGCCAAACATTCCCGTGCCCATGGTTTATCAGGGAAGGGCTCCCCGGAGAGGCCAGGAAGGAACAAGAAGCAGGAAAAGGGAAAGGAGGAAGCCTCAGCCACAGCTGATCCTGCAAGGGGCTCTGAAGCATCAATTACACCTCCACCTTTGTCCAGCCTCAAGGTAACGGAGCTGGGCTTTTGTACTTCTGGGCCAGTCAGGCATCAGCTATGGGATCCTTTGTGTCTGGGCAGCTGCAATGCTCACGTGGCAGGAGGCAGCCATTAGTAGCAGAGCGTGCAATGGCAGGGGGAATGGGTGCACAATGCCAATAAAAGTGGTGTGAGAGAATCCAGATGGGGCCCCAGCATTGTCCATCCCAGCTGAGACAACGACTTCAGAGGGGCTGTCCTGGATATATATACTCATGGAAGTCTTCTGTGGCCACCCCCTCATCCTCAGTGCTGTTGTGACATCCTCCTGTTATCCTGCTCATCTGAAGAAGCAACCCTTCCTTCATAATCTGGCACTTCTCGGTGCATAGCACTAACGGAGAAGCTAGCATTTCAAATGAACTATGTCAGAGAAAATATTTAAAAGATGTCGTTTGTGTCTGGCATGTCACTGGAGTGTGACATGACCATGGGAACCCTGTTAGGAGTAATGAGGCAAGATGAGCCCGAGCAGATTCCTTCTGGGGCATGCAGCCCAAGGACTGAACTAATATTATTACTGAAATGTTGTTAGGGAGATGTGGAGAGGATCTTAACGCCGCTAAGCATTACAAGCAAATCTCAATAATGACCAGTGAAGCAGGCTAATAAATTGTAGATTACATGCACCATGCATATTCATTCCTCCAGAAACCTCAACTAGCTAGCTGCAAGAATTTCAGAGGCTTCCGCTTATAAGCATGGGGCTTAAAGCCACATGGGAGGGAAAAAATTAAAAGCTGGCAATTTTGTTAGAATAATGTGAGTCTTCTGCTATTGTTTGTGTCCTCCCTCCCTCTATTCTCTCTTTCCATCCTTCCCACTAGTGAAAATGGAAAAAATAGAATAAAGATGCAGAACTGTCACTAGGTAAGAAACTCCTGAGTGTAAGGCAACATATCCCTGTTGAGTCAGGAGGCACCAGGAAACCATAACAGCTTTGGGTCTCACTTGTAACTCACTGGTAACATCAGGCTTCTCTCAATTTTGTTTCTCTAGCTTTGGGGCTTGCCAGACACATTTTGGAAAAAGAAAAAGCCCTTGTCATCAAGAAAGAGGATGCCATGTGTGTGCACTTGTTAAAGAATAAATCTGCTCTCACCATAAACTCATCCAGGAAAATCAAAGGAAAACCGTTCAGGAGAAATATTATCATTGCACCAATGGTATTTGTGTTCTGAGGATTTCCTTGGAGCCGGGATTTCTTTAGAATGGGTACATGATTTCTTCAAAGTTTATGTTTCTGTAGAGAAGTCTATTTTGGCGGGGCTGTTTCCTCGGGGTTTAAGAGATAGAAGATGACAGAATCCAATATACGCTGTTTAAGCCTCATTGACCTCTTTACCCAGGAAACTACTGCCCCCTGGAGTCATCCAAAGGAATATACATGTACTCCTACCTTCCATCCCAAACCACAAGAACTCTCTGGTAAAATACATAAATGTACTGGAAGATATTAACTCAGCAGGCTTCTTTTTGCTCAGTAGGAGAGACTTCACATAATAATGCTCCTACAAGTCATTTATTTGTTCCCACTCACCTTTTTATGGATGAGAAAACTCAAATTGAGAAAGAGGACCCCATTGCTGTTAGCCACTGCAAGTGGACAGCATGCTAGAAGTGTTGTTTGTAATTTCCCATAACAAGAACCTGGAGTTTAAGCCAGAAAATACTGCTTCTTGCTCTGGCCCATCCAACCATTGGATCTATGGATTTTGAAAAGAGTAGGTCTGGAGATTTCTTTTTAATTTTTTAAAATATTTCATTTATTGATTTTATGGGGGCTGTGGGGGCTAGAAGTAGTTGCTTCACTCTAGCTGTTCATGAGTTGCCTGTCACATGTGCCTTCACCAGGCAAGCCCAGGGATTTCAACTTGCTACTTTAGCATTTAAGGTCGACGCTCTATCCACTGTGCCTGGAGATTTCTTTCGTGTCACAAAAGCTGTCTCATATGTGGTCTGCTTGTTAACACAAGAGAAGAGAATGAGTATAGAGAACACTTTCTTGTAGCCACTCTTGGATTGTCTCCACCATCAAGGCTAACTTTCCCTGGCTTACATTTGGTCCTCTTTGGGGGTGCCTCAACAGTCAGGGTTTATGTCCCAGGAGTGAAGTAGTCTGGGCTTAGATCACTGGTCTCACCCATACCTTTTCCTCCGAGTGCCCTTGGCAGGTAGAGCTCTCTGTCTCATTAAACAGTTTTTAGTGGGGACAGGAACCCTACCCAATTACTCCAGGAGCCAGGGTGCGTTTATATTAAAACATAAGGAAAGCCTCCTCTGTTTCTTGTTCCTTCCCTTTCAAAATTATTAGTTAACACAGAAGCAGAACTCAAATATTAAGATGAGTAATTTATGATTTAGTAGCTTAGAATTTTGTGGAAATCTTCTTTCTTACTACTAAATATTGGATGACCATCTTCATGGAAATTAAATATTTCCTCTTCCATCTTTCTTCTTCCTACCCTTCCTTCCCTCCTTCTCTGTGTTTCTCCTTCCTTACTCCCTTTTTTGTCCCTTTGTTTCTTCATCTTTCTTTCAGTAAAGGAAGCTGGTGGGTTAATTAGAATTCTAACTCCATCGTGGACGGAGTAGATGAGCTGGCCACAAAGAGCTCTGGGGAGGAAGATAACATGGATGCTGTGCACTGAGTAGCTCTATCTCAATCCCTGCTGGCTGAGAGCAATTCATAATGTACAAGGCACTACAAAAGAGCAGAGAGACAGCAGAGGCTGTGCATTGTTAGAGGCAAAATTCCCAAGTCCCTTTATACCTTTCTCTTACAAGAATGTCACGAAGAAAGTGTCTGGGTACGCAATTTAAATTTGCTGTTTTAGACCTTTTTGTGTATATTCCTTACTAAAGCTTAATTCTGGAAGCTAGGAAATGGCACCTTAAAAAATTAATGCGTTCACTCATTTGTTTTGTTTTCAAATATTAAATGGACGTGGGTTATTGATATTTGTCACAATGATAATTTCAAATGTTTATCCCTTTGTAAGTCATCATCATGTCCCCTAAAGGAAGGGAAGCTGATAGATCTTAATTATCTAAATGATTGGGATGGAAAGGAGAGCAAAAAAAAAAAAAACAAAAAAACTAAAATTACATATTCTAAATGGAGCCGAAGGAGATCCCAAAGTTTCATCCTGACCTACTAGCCAGTGGCTGTTGATGACTTCCAGGGGCACACTCTCAAGAGGAAGAAACGGCAAGAATGAGCAAGCAGTAAGGAAGGGATTGCTGCCTCCCAGTTCTACATTTTAGAAGTTTTATTTTTTAAGAATGAACATATGTAAATATGGAGGCTTGAAAAGAACAGTGAGCAAATGGGAAGGAGACAGATTTGTATAATTACTTTCTCAACATCCATCAGTGGATATTACTGGATAAGACCTGGATATTAATCTATGGACTATCATGCCATTTTAATTGTCACCCAGCTATCTTTATTGTATGCCAAGCTCATATTGTATCATATTGGATACTGGAAATACAGAAGTGAAAACAACAGTCATAGCCACCACCTTGATGAGTTATATCACTTTTTAAAAAAAATTTAGTACCTACTATCTACCCAAATCAATGCATATTTACTATGGTTACTGTTTTGCATAAGATCATGTGCCACAGGTTTTACATAGATGAGCAAGGTAGACTAGATCTACTATCCAGCAGTCTACAGTCTAAGTCAATAGGAAGGAAGTGAACTCAGTTCTAAAATTTGTATAGTAGCTTCACTTGAGATATCTCAAAGAATCCTCACAAAAATCTTGTGAAGAATTTAAATAAAGATGATCACTCCTTTATTATCATTACTTCTTAATAATTGAGGAGTTAAACTGGGGCCCAGTAGAGTTAAGTGATTTGCCCAAGTACACAACCAAAGAATGGGAGGATTGCTGAGCTGCCTTCAACTCTCTGTTTTCTTTAAATTATGCAGTCTCCCTTCAGCAAGAGTTCAAATACACAATTAGCAGACCAATAGTATATTTTTTAAAAGTCCTAAGGCTATTAAAAAGTCACTTGGTTCAGAAAACCATCTTGTTTTTTGTGAATAAGATAACGGATCATAAAAGAGAAGGCTGGAATGCAAGGTTGAGCAATTTGCATAGAAGCTGTTTCTAAGCATTTTTGGAATTTGTAGCTAAAAGGTTTTAGAGCCTGACCAGGTGGTGGCGCAGTGGATAGAGCGTCGAACTGGGATGCTGAAGACCCAGGTTCAAGACCCCGAGATGCCAGCTTCAACGTGGGCTCATCTGGTTTGAGCAAAAGCTCACCAACTTGGACCCAAGGTTGCTGGCTAGAGTAAGGGGTTACTCGGTCTGCTGAAGGCCCACGGTCAAGGCACATATGCGAAAGCAATCAATGAACAAATATGTGTCGCAATGCGCAACGAAAATCTAATGATTGATGCTTCTCATCTCTCCATTCCTGTCTGTCTGTCCCTATCTATTCCTCTCTCTGACTCTCTCTCTGTCTCTGTTAAAAAAAAAAAAGGTTTTAAAGTCAGACAATTTGAGTTGAAATCCTGAAAGGCTTCAAGGTTGTTATTCACTCTCTGTATTCCTGTCTTTAACTCATAAACCATGGTAAAGATTAAATGAGACATTATATATGCAGCACCTAACTGTTGTTAGTCAGCATTATACATAACCTTTATTTTGAAAATAATAGTGCTTTTATGGAAGGGAACATTAAAAATTTGGGGGGTTGGGTGTTTCTTTCTTTGCTTATCTGTATCAGTTAGGTGCATGTAGATTAGTGTTTGATTGAATAACTAGGTACAATAGCCTGGCTAAGCTGACATAGAAAGCTGAGCATCACAGTCCACCCCTTGTCAACTTGGTGCCCATGTGCACCTCCTTCAACCCTATTTAATATCCAGATAGAGACACACTCTCATCTAGAATAATGTAGCTATCCTGTGTACAACTGAAAATGCTCTAATCCTCTCCCCAAAGAGAGTTCAAAGTACCTGCATGGCATGTGCTCATTTTCTTGATACTATGTAAATTAAATACAGTGATATAAAGCTAACCATTAATGTATCATGTTATATGATAAGGTGATTAAAAAAAGAAAGAAAAACTAATTGCTATATACAAACATAAATATACACATAACAAAATCAGGAAGACATACTCATAACTCTTAAAGTCTTCATTTCTGTAGTGAATCATGTGGTTTTAGCCATGTAGTGAGTATTTATAAGTACCTTCTTCTACTAGCCATTCCATATTCCATTTGCCCTCAACCTGTACCTCACCTAGTCATGACTCTTTTCCTGGTGGGGTAACCCAAACCTTCATTCCTGAAGGGTCGTGGCCAAAATAGGATTGTTGTACTTTTCCATTTACTTTAATCACACGGCCTAGTAACACTAAGAGACACCCTAAAGAATTTCCTGTATTCCAGACATATCTTTTTCTTTTTAACTCCCACTGTGTTATAGCAGTCTGATTTCTACTTGGTAAACAAGGTCAGTCACCCAAGTCAGTATAGTAACATGTTTATATCTCTTTGCCTGTTGATTATGAAGCAAAAGGGGTCCATAGTGGCCAGGTGGCAGACTTAACTTCTGCTTCAATGGAATTATGGTTGTACTTCTTGATAGAATAATGTCTCCCTTTGGAACTAAGACTTCTAACACAGCATAGCATAAGGCCATGGAGCTAGAAGGCCAAAATGTTGTTAGTGGATCAATGAGGGTAAGAGCAAGGGATGCTACTCCCATTTTCACCTCTTGATCCCTGGATCTATCTGTTAATCTGGCTGTGAGAGAATCAGCACCTTATATTAGATGCCTATTTAAGCATTGCTCCAGCTCTGCAAAATATTTCTGCCTAGCAGGGCTTGTTTCAAAAGGCTATTCCACTATTCTTTCAAGTGGCTGCATCAGAGGATAATGGGGACACAGTGAATTTCATGAGCTTGGGCCAATTGCTCCCCTTCATTTGCTGTGAAGTGAGTTCCTTGATCAGAAGCAATGCTATGTATATATGGAATACCATGACTGTGAATACATCATTCAGTCAGTGCACAGTCTTGGCAGATGGACTGTGTGCAGGAAAAACAAATCCATATTGGGGTGTCTATTCTAGCAAGAATGTATCAATTTTTGGTGCTATAGTAAGGTATTACCTCAAGAGGACAGGGCTTCCTCTTCATTCAAGGAGTTCTGGTTCTGTAAATTGATTAGTTCATATCTGGGAATTGATGGTGAGGACATGACTCTGTGTTTCGGTTATTTGAATTCGACTTCTATTCACTTGACCTAGAACCTTTCCAATTTTGATACACATCCAGTAAGAATTTAATAGATTGCTCATCTACTTCTTTTCTAGGGGCACCACGATCAATTAGCCAACACCATAGCAATCTGGCCAACAGATTATTTGATTGTTGCTATGAGTCCACTGTCCATTATGGAAACCTCAGCCTCCTTGTCTTTGGCAGTTAAGTCGTGCCAATTGAAACTTGCCACCCTGGGATCGAATTATTCCCACTGCATTTAGGGATCAGAGTTTTTTGGTAATCAGCAGCTCTAACTGTAATTTCTGATCTACAGAGGAGAGAGGTCATAGAGCCCCTGAAAGGTGCAGGGTTCCCTTAAAGATTTATTTTGTACAGTCCTGGTGAAGAAGTGTTCTCTGGACTGTCCCAGGGTGGGTGAGCAGATTTTAAATAATAAGTCAAATCTATTTTAATATTAAAATCTCCCTAAGACTTTGTATACCTTCTTCTACAGTATACAAAGACAGTTCTGGAAGTTCAAGTTCATTTATTCACCTTTTGGTCCATGTCTCTTCAAATCAACCAAACAAACTGGTCGAGCCTTTTCTAACCCTTCAGACTACAACATTAAATGCAGAATCTCTACTAAGAGGGCCTAAATCAATAAGTTCGGCCTGCTGCAATGTTATAGCCCTCACACCATTATCCCGCACCCTTAACATCCATTCCCACACATATTACCCCAATTTCTGTCTGGTAATTTGGAAAAGTCATAGTGTTCTTTTGGTGTGTAATATCTTTCATTGCAGGTCACACTTTGCACCTCACTGGGAACTCCCCTTTGACTCCATTCCAGTTTTCAGGACCCTTTCTGTCTCGGTCAATGACCTCACCTTAACAGGGAATGTTAGGCTGAGAACTCAATTTGTACTCAAAGTAAAGCAGTCTCAGAACAAGAGTCAGAGTTTGGTTTTTTGAAATCTCAGCCCTGCAGCTTTAGGAGATAAAGGTTTCTTTCAGGGCAGACAGAAACTCTCAAGGCTTTTATGCAGAACCAGAGCTCTGAGCTCAGCATTTCTTTTCATTACTTTCTGTAACATAAGGACGAGCAACCAGCCAATCCCATTGTATTGCTTAGTTTGACTGAAATGTAATATGGTTTCACATACTTGTTTGCCCAGAACCCTGCCTTTTATAGGTGTATCAAATGGAGATATTTTGCCAATCTATTGCCACATCATACTATGGATTGTCAGGGCCCTCTTTGCCACCGGAAGTATTCCTTAGTGCCTTGGAATCTAATCAAAGTAGGGAATCCATTCCAAAAAACTTAGAATCAATTGAGAAAACTTGTTCTTAAGATTCTGCGCGTCTCAAAAACACTTCTAACATAAAAATCTATAGCAGTCAGGGTTCCACAAGAGAAACAGAACAGGTAGAACACCCCCCAACACACACACACACACACACACACACACACACACACACACATATCAGCTTAAGTAACTGTGAGGCTGGCGAGGCAACTCTGAAATCCATAGAACAGCTAATCAGAAAGAGAAGGCTGGGAATTCTTGGGCACAAGTTTAAGCAGCAGCCCACATGCAATTCCTTAGGAAAACATCAGCTCCGCTCTTGAGACACTTCTACTGACTGGGAATTGAGTTACAGGTCTAGAAATCCACCTGAATTTTTGAGGATGATTTCTGTTATTTACAGTCTACTGGTTGTAGATGTTAGTCACATCTATAATATACCTTTATTACATGTTTAGTGTTTGATTGAATGACCGGGGAGTACAGCCTGGCTGACACACAAAACTGATCATAACACTATCCACTAAAGATGATTTTATAAAGTGAAATTCTGCCCATGCTTTGCCTTAATTTTTGTTTTCCTTATTTCTAGTGTACTTACTTTTATTTTATTTTTATTTTTTTTTCACGTTATGTAAGTGAAGCTAAATTGTTACATAATCGAAACTGAAGTCAGTACGTAGATTTCTTTTTCTTTTTTTTTTTTTAACAGAGAGAGAGAGAGAGAGAGAGTCAGAGAAAGGGTTAGATAGGGACAGACAGACAGGAACGAAGAGAGATGAGAAGCATCAATCATTAGTTTCTTCGTTGTGACACCTTAGTTGTTCATTGATTGCTTTCTCATATGTGCCTTGACCGTAGGGCCACAGCAGGCACGAGCCAGTGACCTTGGGTCCAAGCTGGTGAGCTTTGCTCAAACCAGATGAGCCAGCGCTCAAGCTGGCTACCTCGGGGTCTTGAACCTGGGTCCTCCACATCCCAGTCTGACGCTCTATTCACTGTGCCACTGCCTGGTCAGGCTCTAGGGTACTTACTTTTAAAAACGTGTATCTAGAGGCCCTGGCCGGTTGGCTCAGCAGTAGAGCGTTGGCCTGGCGTGCGGGGGACCCGGGTTTGATTCCCGGCCAGGGCACATAGGAGAAGCGCCCATTTGCTTCTCCACCCCCCCCCCTTCCTCTCTGTCTCTCTCTTCCCCTCCCGCAGCCAAGGCTCCATTGGAGGAAAGATGGCCCGGGAGCTGGGGATGGCTCCTTGGCCTCTGCCCTAGGCGCTAGAGTGGCTCTGGTCCTGGCAGAGCGACACCCCGGAGGGGCAGAGCATCGCCCCCTGGTGGGCAGAGTGTTGCCCCTGGTGGGCGTGCCTGGTGGATCCCGGTCGGGCGCATGCGGGAGTCTGTCTGACTGTCTCTCCCCGTTTCCAGCTTCAGAAAAATACAAAAAACAAAAAAACAAAAACAAAAACGTGTATCTAGATAGAATTTTTTAGTTGAGTCCACAGTTACTGAGTGATCCATGGGCTCCCATCTTCCCCGGGTACCATAGTGTGTGCATCTTGTTTCATAGGCAGTAAAGTCTACACAGAATCGGGTTCACCTGAGCATTTGGCATGTTCTGGAAAAGAGTTTCACAAAGGGTTAGCCAAAGAGAATGAATAGCAACAGATTTCAGATATGAGCACAGTGGCCAGCTCAGCCATTGTGTATTTTAGCATGTCAGGACATTTTCCTTCAAAGTCCTTTACTTTCCTTACCTATTTGAACATCCCTTATCTTTTACTCAGGTGTTACCTTCTTATTCATTTCCACAAGAATTGGTCCTGTGTTCACAGTCCCCATGGGATAAATTTACTTTTATCTGTCTTTCTCCTCCCCTGATGGCAAACTTACTTTGTCCCTGCTCCTCACTACCCACAGGCAGCAGGATGGAAAGAACACAACACTCTCCTCACCTTTCTCAGGTTTCTGTAGTGGACACACCAGAAGGAATGACAACACCAATAGAAAAAGCTGGAGGAAGTCAATAAGCCACATTTGTTCACTCTTAGTGGTTGTTGCTAGAATAATACATATTTAATTTTTTATTAAGGACATATAAAAAACTTCTTAAAATAGTAATTTTTGAAATTATACTTTTTAGTGTTTCCTTTTTTTTTTTTTTTTTTTGCATTTTTCTGAAGCTGGAAACAGGGAGAGACAGTCAGACAGACTCCCGCATGCGCCCGACCGGGATCCATCCGGCACGCCCACCAGGGGGCGATGCTCTGCCCATCCTGGGCATCGCCATGTTGCCACCAGAGCCACTCTAGAGCCTAAGGCAGAGGCCACAGAGCCATCCCCAGCGCCCGGCCATCTTTGCTCCAATGGAGCCTTGGCTGCGGGAGGGGAAGAGAGAGACAGAGAGGAAGGCGCGGCGGAGGGGTGGAGAAGCAAATGGGCACTTCTCCTGTGTGCCCTGGCCGGGAATCAAACCCGGGTCCTCCGCACGCTAGGCCGACGCTCTACCGCTGAGCCAACCGGCCAGGGCTAGCGTTTCTTTTTTATTATGACCTTTCCCCTTCTTAGAGGCATCTACATCACCTTGAAAATAAATAGATCATTAAAGAAGAAATAAAATTTTAAAAAAGAAGAGAAACAGCCATTGTTCAGCTCTCTGGCTTCCAAACAGTCTTTTGAGAATCAAAAAGGATGACTTGAGAGAGAGGGCAATGTTTAGGCCATAATCACACAGAAATAGAAAGAGAAGAGGGACTTTTCAGGTCAAGATGGCATCTTTACTCCAATGAAGTAGGGATAGGGGGGGAAATATATATATATATATTTTAATATAAATATATATTTTAATATATATAAGTATATATCTATATATATATATATTGAGAGAGAGAGAAAGAGAGATGTAGCTAAGCTCATCAATAGACAAGTATTTCTATAGTCAAGGAACAGAAAAACAAAATGGTGAGCAGAGCAGAATGTAAGACTTTATTACACTTTGAATGCTAAGTAGGCAGAAGTTGTAAAAGGTATTGGTTATTTTTGGGTAAAGAGGACTAAAAGTGTCCTTGTAGTAGATGAAAGGTACGTGAGTGGACACCTCTACTTATGATAGGAAGGTCATTTCTTGGAGATAGAGTTCCTGATGAGTTGGAGCCTGGGAACAGTGGGGACAAAGACACATCTGCATGGCTAGGAGCCATGGCAACCAGGCCACTCATCTGAGCATAGATCTGCCACATTCTGGAGCTGGCTGCTGGTAGTAGAACCTAGCTCCTGACTAAGGTCCTGGAGAGCCACATTAGACAACTGGGAAGCCAAAACAAACAGACAATCAAAACAATTTCTTGCAAAACAAATGAAAAAGGGAAAATACAATATTTTACCAACCCAACCAAAGGCAGAGAAAGAAAATTATAGCAATAAAGAAAAAGCAGCCCTGGCCGGTTGGCTCAGCGGGAGAGCGTCGGCCTAGCGTGCGGGGGACCTGGGTTCGACTCCCGGCCAGGGCACACAGGAGAAGCGCCCATTTGCTTCTCCACCCCTCCGCCGTGCTTTCCTCTCTGTCTCTCTCTTCCCCTCCCGCAGCCAAGGCTCCATTGGAGCAAAGATGGCCCGGGTGCTGGGGATGGCTCTGTGGCCTCTGCCTCAGGCGCTAGAGTGGCTCTGGTCGCAATATGGCGACGCCCAGGATGGGCAGAGCATCGCCCCCTGGTGGGCAGAGCGTCGCCCCATGGTGGGCATGCCGGGTGGATCCCGGTCGGGCGCATGCGGGAGTCTGTCTGACTGTCTCTCCCCATTTCCAGCTTCAGAAAAATTCAAAAAAAAAAAAAAAAAAAAAAAAAGAAAAAGCAAGTTTAATCTCAAGCCAAAAATAAGGTGATAGAAATAAAGTGTACTCCGGTGCTAGATTGGCACTAGACTTATTGGAGTGGTTACTTTGTAAATTATATGTGTCTAATCACTGTATTGCACACCTGAATACAATATAATATTGTCAACTATAATTTAAAATTGTAAATAAAAAAAAAACTTAACTGTACTTACAGAAAACATAAACAGGTTAAACTTTCTTATTAAAATTCACAGTGTGTATAATTGAATTTGAAATAGTTTGCTTCCATAAGACAAAAAAAAAAAAAAAAAAAAAAAAAAATACACCTAAAACAACACCACATGAAAAGATTCAAAATAAAGGTATGGAAAACAAAACAAATACTAAGAAAAGAAAGCTGGGTAATAGAAGTATTATCTGTCTTAACTAGGATAAAAAGACACTATATAATCATGAAAAAAAGAACAAGCCATTGGGAAGCTATGCTGATTGTGACTTGCAGGCAATCAACAACATAACCATTAAGCTAATAAAAGTAAAACTTTCAGAATTATAAGGAAAAATTAACAAACAGAAACATTGGATATTTTAACACTCTGTATCAAAAAAATCTATATCTTAATTTATATGAATAAATTAAGCTGACAAATATGAAAATGCATATAAATAATTTAAACAACAAAATCGATAACATTGATTCATTATATATTATTTACTCATGGATTAGTAATATGACTGCTGAAGTATGTCTATTTTCCTTGGTTTCACATTATACATACTAAATCAAGGGAACCGTATGGAGTACTTGAAATTGGAATTAGCTGCCCTGGCTAGATAGTTCCGTTGGTTGGAGCATCGTCCCGAAGTGCAGAGGTTGCTGGTTCAATCCCTGGTCAGGGCACATATAGGAACAGATGTTCCTGTCTCTCTCCTGCTCTTTTCCTTCCTCTCTCTAAAAACAATGATAATAATAATAATAATAATAATAATAACAGAAATTGGCTCTGGGAAAGAGCCATACCCTGCTAGTTTCCAGCACTAAATGCTATGCCAAACCCCCTTCTTGCGGTAACACTCTCCTGTCTCCCAGATAGAAGGGCTATGTTAGCTGCTCACCTCTCACTATGAATACTGAATTTCCATTGACAAGACACAGTTCCTACGGATGTCTCCTAGTAGTGGAATGCCACTTGTGCCTTGAGACTTTACCTAACCCTACTTGAACTGCCTGGTTTGGGCAATCATCCAATGCCAATATTCTATGACACTTATAAGCATAGACACACTCCTTTGTGACCTCAACAGATAATGGATTCCTTAACATCCAGAGAAATTGTAGTGGTGTGGAGGGGCAAAGCCCAGAACTAATCACTTGGGTGATGAAAGCTCTTTCATTACAAAAGGAGGTGGAGAGAATTAACTACTTTTAGGATGCTATTGTTCGCTCGGTATAGTTTTGCTTTTAAGGTTGAAGTTATAGAGAACAAGCTTAGTATAAATAATATTTTTTAAATGAAAATAACTTTCATTATCAACTTTTTGAAGAGATGTATCATTTAAAATTCATTTCTTTGGGAGACAACCAATTTCTACTTATTCAATAAAAATTTATCTCAAAGAGGGATTTCCACTGGGCATTAGAGAAAGATATCCTTGTTTTATCTTTCACCCCTTATCTCCACATCTTCACAAACTCCTTCATCCATCTCTTCATCCACTTTGCACAGCCTACAATAACTACTGGCATCCTGTACTGCGATGTGAATGAGGCCTTCTCTAGCAGAACTCCTGGGACCTCTTTTTAGATCCTGTGTCTCTCAGGCTACCTATGGACTGAATGTTTGTATCCCCCTAAAATACACATGTGAAAATCTTCCCCACAATGTCATGGTGTTAGGAAGTGAAATCTCTGAGAGGTAAGTAGAATTGGATGAGGACATGAGGGTAAAGCCCTCATGAATGTGGTCAGCACTTTTATAAGTCACTAGAGAGCTTGCTTGCACCATGATGGGAGGAAACAATGAGAAGTGTGCGGTCTGTTACCCAGAAGAGGGTTCCCCCCAGGACCCAACCTGACTGACACCCTGTGAAAACTGTGAGAAATTTTCATTGTTTATAAGCCACCTAGTGTGTGGTACTTGATATAGCAAGGACTCTACCTTACTGCCTTGTACTGCTCTTTTCCTTTTGTCCGGTGGCCTGTCCCTTCTCTCTCTTCTCTCCCCTTCCCACAGCATATATTGAATACAGTCTACCAGATGCTGTGTTATGTGCTGTGTATACAGTGATGAACACAATAGGAATTGTGCTTGTCTCCATGAGTCTTATGACTTGATGTGGAAAATTGATTTTTTTTTTCTTTTTTTTAAATGAGAGGAGGGGAAACAGAGAGACAGACTCCCACATATGCCCTGACCAGATCCACCAGCAAGCCCCCTATTGATGATATTTTGCCCATCCAGAGCCAATGCTCCACAACTAAGCTATTTTTAGCACCTGAGGTAGGAGCTCCACAGAGCCATTTTCAACACCTGGGGCCAACTCAGTCAAATCAATTGAACCATGGCTGCAGGAGGGGATGAGAGAGAGAGAGAAAGAGATAAATAGAGAAAGGATAAGAATAGGGGTGGAGAAGCAGATGGTTGCTTCTCCTGTGTGCCCTGAGCAGAAATGAACCTGGGATATACACAGGCTGGACCGATGCTCTACCACTGAGCCAACCTGCCAGGGCCAGAAGATTGATATTTAATGATGCACACAATTGGATATATAAACACAAATTTTGAAATGTGCAATGAAAGAAACTGGTTTTCTTCTTTGAAAGAGACAATGACATGGCAACAAGCTTTGGTTTGAGGGCCCAGGGAAGGAACTGCCATCGAGCTGATTTTGAAGGATAAGGTGGAAAAGGAGTTGCAGTTGAGCGGAGGTGTGGAAACTTACAGGCTGAGGAAATAGATCCTCTCAGTTGTCAGAGCCCATTTTCCCCAACAAGAAGGAAAGAGAACATTTTTCTTTGTTTTTTTCATATAAAGAAAACTTGGTTTACTTTAAAATATGGGATTCTCAAGTTTTCTACTTAAAACCTTTAGATTTTTTTCAGAGTGGTCTTGATATCTACATTTCACAAAAGAAATAAAGGCCAGTCTAATTTTCTTGTTTACATATCTTTTTTTTTCTCACCATTATATTGTTTCTGTTGAGTGCTTGTGATGTTTATATGTTATTTTTTTACATTTAAGATTTTTTCACCAGTATATGTTAGAATTGTATCTTTAATTATTGTTCCCCACATTAGACCTTTAATTGTCTCAGGATATTTTTTCTTTGTGCTTAATTAATTTTCTTTGATAGCAACTATTTTAGTATGCTTCTTTTTTCTTTCCTTCTTTCTAAGAAACATGAAGCCTCCACATCTTTATTCTCCATTTTTGTCTATAAAATTGCATTATATTCTTTCTAACTATTTTTAGCTTGACTCCTTTCCCTCCAAATTCTGGCAGAAACTCCCAATTGTTTAAAGCAGATTGATTCTCCTCTTTCTGTCTTCCAAGAATTGTTGGCCCCACATAGAGCAATTGGTTTCCAAACTCCCTTTCATACTCTGTTCTTATCCTATCACCATCGTTGGTTAGACAATGAATGGGCATCTGTCCCAAGACATGCTCAATAGAGTTTTCTCTCACTTAAAAATTTATAATTGGGGTCTTGGCCAATTGGCTCAATGGTAGAGCATCGGCCTGGAGTGTGATTGTCCTGGGTTTGATTCCTAGTCAGGGCACACATTCCTCCCCATCTCCCTTCTCTCTTTCTATCTCTTTCTTCTCCTCCTGCAGCCATGGCTCAGTTGAAGCAAGTCGGCCCTGGGCACTGCAGTGGCTCCATGGCCTCTTTTCAAGTGCTAAAATAACTCAGTTGCTAAGCAAGGAGCAGCAGCCCCAGATGGTCAGAGCCTCATAGTGGGCTTGCCAGGTGGATCCTGGTTGGGGTGCATGCAGAAGTCTGTCTCTTTGCATCCCCGCTTCTCACTTAAGAAAAAAAATGAGAATTTATAATTGGGACATAATGAAGGAGTCCTGGGTTCGATTCTCGGCCAGGGCACACAGGAGATGCGCCCATCTGCTTCTCCACCCCTCCCCCTCTCCTTCCTCTCTGTCTCTCTCTTTCCCTCCTGCAGCCAAGGCTCCATTGGAGCGAAATTTGCCCGGGTGCTGAGGATGGCTCTGTGGCCTCTGCCTCAGGCGCTAGAGTGGCTCTGATTGCTGCAGAGCGACACCCCAAGATGGGCAGAGCATCGCCTCCTGGTGGGCGTGCCGGGTGGATCCCGGTCGGGTGCATGCGGGAGTCTGTCTGACTGCCTCCCCGTTTCTGGCTTCGGAAAAATACAAAAAAAATAATAATAATAAAATAAAATAAAATAATTGGGACATAAAGTGACTTGTGGGCTCTAACAACCTGTAAGTAGTTTCTAACTTCTACCCTCCTCAGATCTAATAATCACAGAGTCCACAAAAACCCCTGTATCTTACTAATAAATTCTCTTTTCATATGTATATTTGCACAATTGTGTTTTTGTAGCTTGTGGTCAAAATAGTTTGCTTAAGTCCAGGTATCAGGATAAACTATTTTAATCTTTTTAATTGGCTGCTCACTCTAACCTACATGTAGAAGATCAGGAAATATTTAAAGAATTTAAAATTGATGAAAGACATTTTTCTGCCTGAACAGCAGAAATATGAATGCAAGTTGCATAAAATGAATGCTTACACATCGCATGTTTGAGAAAAGAAAGATAAAGGATTTAAAAGGCATTATGAGACTTTTTTCAGCTCTGCGCAGCCTTTGATGTTAGTGAAGCTTGTTAAACCCCTGTCAGGCAGATGTAGCAAAGTAAGAGAGGTCTGTTGTTTCCTACAGCAATGGTCATTTCTACTTGGTTCAGAGGATACTATCTTTTAAATAAAAAGTAAAGGTATAAAATAAACGTTTTTCTTATGTGTGTGGAGACAGAATCAAGAGACATTTAGATTAAAGGATACCAATAATAACACGAAGTGAGATGGAATGGTCAAGTTCAGATAAGCATTCTCATTCTAGTAATTAGTAGTTGCGAAATGTATCTACTGAAGTTAAGGTGATCACTATACTTTCAGAGGAATATAAAAAAGAGAGATAAATCATTGCTGTGTGACCAAAATACCAATCAGAATGAATTTGGAGCCTTGAGACTCATCATTAGTTCTATATGGAAGGCAAAGTCTTAACAAAGAAGTAAAGCACAGCATAAAAAAAAAAACAGGATATGAGATAATTCCATATTGGAAGTTCACATGTTGGTATAGACAGGGAGAAGAAGCAAAGGATGTTATTTGTATTTAACAGGGTATTAGTGTTAAAAAAAATAAAACTACTACTAATTAAAATGTGTGTGAGACAGGTAATACTTCTTAGAGAGGAAATAATAACCACCAAGGTTTATGCCAGGAAAGAAGGATGAAAACTAATGAGCTAATGAAAACTGATTTCAACTTAAAGCAAGAAAAAGCAAAACTAATTAAAACAAAATAAAGCATTATAAACCGAAAGACATAGAAGCAAGTAAATAATAAAAAGCAGGAATTCATAAAAAGAAAACAAGTGTCCCATAGATAACATCAGTAGTGCTTATTTCTTTAAAAAGTTTATCAGAATTAACACCTCTGTAACAGGATACATGAAGAATAAGAACACAAACACATTCCTAGCAAATACAGATAACACAGTGATAACAGAGGTAGTTCTGGAGAAATGGACGCCAGTATATTGGAAGCTTTAGTGAAATTGAAATATATTCCTAGAGTTGTAATTCCAGAAAATAGAAAATTTAAGTCACCTTATTCTTATCTTATATTTAAAGGAAAGTAATATCAAATATTCAAGGAATAGAAAATTCTAAACTTAACAAAATTCTTCCAGAGACTAAAAACAGAGAATACTTTGAAACTTATGTCTTGACGCTAATAAAATCTTGGTACCAAAATCAGGGTAGAATAATAGGATAAATGGAAATTATAATTCAATTACTCATGGGCATGAATGTAAATTTCCCCATAAAAAAAACAGCAGTAATGAATTCAGCATTTTAAAACAAAAACAATGCATAATACATCATGACCAAGTTGGATTTATTTTTTATTTGTAAGATTATTAGGTGATATAGTTCTCCATATTAGCACATTGAAAAACTATATAATAGTTTTATGATAAGTGTAGTAGATTAGGAAAACCCTTGATAAAATTTAACAACTGTTTATGACAAAAATAAAAAAAATAAATATCATTTCACAGTCATTTGTCTGGGAAAACTTTAAATCCTGCCAATACCCCATATTGGGAAGAATGTGAGAGCAAAGGAACCTTTCTTGATAGCCGGTCAAAGGATAAATTTAAATTATGTTGGAAAATAATTTGACATAGTTTTCCAGTAATGTGCCTATCACGTAACGGTTCCATTCTATTCTGCTTCTAGGTGTTTGCCTTAAAGTCCTGCGTGTGTGCTCCAGGGACCATGCACAAAAGTGTTCAGGGCAGCATTGTGTCTAAAAGCACAATTCTACAAGTAACTCTCATCGTTTCTTCCACTGCATAACAAATTAGCACAGGTTACATGGCTTAAAACAACACCCGTTTGTTATCTCTCAGTTTCCGTAGGTCAAAATCTGTGCTTGGCCCAACTGAATTTTCTGCTTAGATTCACAAGATTGGAGTCAAGGTGTTGGCTGTTGTCTGAAAGCCACTCTCAGCTCCAAAGATTGCCAGTAGTTACTTGCCACGTGGCCCTCTACTGCTTCACATCTCTCTGAATTCTTTTAAGGGATCACCTGAATATTTCAGGCCCACTCAAGAACCTGTCCCTAATTTAAAGTCAACTGATTAGACATTTTAATTAAATCTGCAAAGTCCTTTCACAGCTGCACCTAGATTAGTGTTTGACTGAATAAATAGGAGAAAGTATGTGTATACGAGGGATTGGAAATCTTAGGGGTCATCCTGGAATTTTACCTGTGACAAAGTTTAAATGTTCAATTCAACATCATTAGAGTAGATCATTAGATGTTTTCTGTAATACTCATATGACAGAATAACATATCAGTGAAAACAAATGAAGTTGAGTTACATACATATACTTGAAAGAATGTCAAATACATGCTATGAAAACTAATTAATAATACAGTATGGTTTCACTTATATAAATGCCAAAAATGTTCATAATTTAGGTTTGCATTACAAATAGGTGGGGGGAATAGAAACATAATGAAGAAAATTATTAGCATAAATTTAGGAGAAGATATTTCTGGAATGGAGGAAGGAAGGAGGTTTAATTAGGACAGAGAACATGGGTATTTTAAATTATTATTAATGTCCCATTTCTTAGACTGGGTGTTAAATATTAAATATTTTATTAAAACACTACATATTCTTATTCTGTATATTTTATGGTAGATTTCATATTAAATTATTTAAAAATAAAATTAAATATGTTAAAGAAAAGATTCCATTTTTTATAAAAGCAACAAAAGTATAGGAAATATGCCAGCTCAACATAAAAATCCACTGAATAGCATAAATCATGACTTGAATGAATAGAAATATGTCTCTTAAAAAGAGAATTCCATATTATAAAGATGTCAAAGATAAAGTTTAAAACACCAAATTTGTCAGCATTTTCTATTAAATGGATAGTGTATGTGTGACTTTCAGCTTAATAGAAACAGGTAAAAGGTCAAGCTTAAATCCTTTCATTATCTCCATGAAATGCCTCCTTTCATTTTCTAATCTTTCCTTGAGAAATGCAACTGACTTTGGTAATTTGATGTGGCTTTCTTGCCCACTTGGGAGTAAATATGCGTGGTGGTGTCTTCAAGGTACTGCCCCCTTCCGTGACAGCAAGTCCTACTGTGAACAGTGCATTTATGAGCATGAAGAGGAAATTGCCCTGTCTTTTCTGCCCTGATTTCCCAAATACTGTCTGTGAATACAGAGTCTTCACAACCTGACTTCTTCATTAAGAAAGTAACATGTTTGGAAGGGATTTTAAATGACAGCATCTGTCAAGCTGTTTGTTTAGTGAACTCTCTGGCTGTGCTGTTACACAAGAACTGTCTTAATTAAGGTTAATTGGTGAATAATTAGAGCCACCGCTGACTTAAGAGATTCCATCCGTTTTAAAGTGATAAGAAAGCCCTGGCCGGTTGGCTCAGTGGTAGAGCGTCGGCCTGGCGTTCAGGAGTCCTGGGTTCGATTCCCGGCCAGGACACACAGGAGAAGTGCCCATCTGCTTCTCCACCCCTCCCCCTCTCCTTCCTCTCTGTCTCTCTCTTCCCCTCCTGCAGCCAAGGCTCCACTGGAGCAAAGTTTGCCCGGGCACTGAGGATGGCTCTGTGGCCTCTGCCTCAGGTGCTAGAATGGCTCTGATTGCAGCAGAGCAATGCCCCAAGATGGGCAGAGCATTGCCCCCTGGTGGGCATGCCGGGTGGATCCCAGTCGGGCGCATGCGGGAGTCTGTCTGCCTCCCCGTTTCCAGCTTCCGAAAAATAAATAAATAAATAAATAAATAAATAAATAAATAAATAAATAAATAAATAAAGTGATAAGAACCTTCAGTGTCTAGTTTGAAGGACAAAACAACCATAATAAGCCCAATTTCAAGACATATTGTCTCCAACACCAGGGCCATCCTCCTGGTCTGACCTGGTTAGAGAACACTTTTTTCCAACTGTTTTGAAAACCCCTTGTGAGTTTTGAATGAAGCAAATCTGATTTTAGCCTAATGATAATTTTTTTAAAAAGGGGGGAAATAAATGTAATAGCGGGTTGCTTATTATTCTAAACTGTTAAAATTTCGGCCAGGTAAAAATCAACCAGCTACACTCCCTGTTATCTTCTTCCCTTGCATCAAGTGGGGCTGGGGTGGGTGGGAAGATGGACACAGAGAACAATATTGTTCTCAGCCTGGACACAGACTAGGAAGAATGCGGTAGCCTGTTGTAATGCCGGTGGTGGAGGCCACGCAGGTTCACACTGGATTTGGGCAGAACGGTAGAGGAGCTGTGGAGCCAGAAAGTGTAATACTTGTCTTATAATATGTCTTCCATCATCATGGACATTTGAAATGTCTATAAATTCATAGAGCCTTTTTTCCAGGCCAGATCCACTTATTCTCCTGATGTGTTAGATATTCTTCCAAGAATACTTGATGGCTTATATGAGATGACTTACAGCTCACGAAAGAAAGGTTAATAGGTGCTAATAGGCACATTGCTTGCTTTGGTGTTCCGTTTGTATATGTTGGATTTGGGACAGATGAGCCTTTGATAAATTTAGCTTATTTATTTTTTTCTTACACTGATAATGTTATGTTTGATTGGCTTGCACCTTCTCTGTCCCGTTCACCTGGAAATTGAACCTCCATTGGACACTCAGTTCATGGCTTTTCTTGAGTGATAACGATGGTCACCGAATAGAAGAAAACTTGCCGTCCCACTGCAGAGAGGTCTAATAGAAGCATCTTAATAATTAGCAGTAGCTCCACAGGCTCCCTTTGTGTCTGGCCTGTGAGTCACTGTACTTTCTAATGGTGCCTCCAACTTTGTAAGACGTTGGATCACAGACACATGCTCTGAAGGCCAGGGTTTCATTTATCATTGGAAAGAGGCAGGAAGTTATAAGCCTCTTCTCAACATATATATATATTTTTATTCAGAACAGTAGTATGTATGGACTTTTGGTTAGTCCACATTGAAGTTAATTCTGTGTACCATCATTCTGTAAGAATCAGCAATTTATGTTTTCAGGAAACTGAGAAGCAATGAATTATATAAATGTCCCATGCTCCACTGAACATGACTGAATCTCCTTAATGGCTTTGACGGCAGTTCAGGATTTTTTCATTCCTCTGTGTAATCATTAAAAACAACACTTTTCACAGTGCTGGACAGCAAACATGAAAGGGTGGCAGCAGGGGCTGATTCTGTTTCATTCCACGACACTCCAACTATTTATTGAGCAAAGTCCTGGTAACTTTGCTCATCATTTATCATTAAAACTAGAGTTGTAGAGTTAGGGACAGGAGTGATTAGTCCAGCTTTTCTATTATAATTGGCCCATGTATAAAACTTCTCAGTCAAAGCATTTATGGTAACTTTGCTCATCATTTATCATTAAAATTAGAGTTGTAGAGTTAGGGACAGCAGTGATTATTCCAGCTTTTCAATTATAATTGGCCCATGTATAAGACTTTTCAGTCAAAGCATTTACCTGAAGGGTAACATTTTTTGAAGCCATTTTATTGTTAAATTTTTCCAGATGAAGCTTTTTTTAAAAATCACCCTAATTTCTTGTTTTCTTCTCTTCTAATTATAAGGGAGTGCTCAACCTCATGGCTGCTGACACTACCGAGAATTAAGCAGAACACTGTGAGGCTGGTCTACTTATCAGGTGGTTTATATATGCACAATAAAGACTTCGAACGCAGCGGTTCTCAACCTGTGGGTTGCGACCTTGGTGGGGTCGCCTAAAGCCATCGGAAAATACATAATGCATATCAGGTATTTACATTCCGAATCATAACTGTAGCAAAATTACAGTTATGAAGTAGCCACCAAAATTATTTTTTGGTTTGGGGTCACCGCAACATGAGGAACTGTATTGCGGGGTCACAGCGTTAGAAAGGTTGAGAACCACTGTTCTAATGTCTGTGGCCTAAGGAATGCCAAAAATTGAGTTAGAAAGCAACTTAGGTTCTTGGCCATTTAAAAATACACTTTTCTAACTGACATTACACTAAATAGAAAATGCCTACCTAAAGTGTTCCTTTAGTGTAGAGAGAGGAAACTGTTAAGTGGAATCAGATTAAAATACCATCATCATGTCTCAGGAATCATCAAATATTAGCAATATCATGTGATTCAATTTAACAGATGATGGGGCACATGTTTTTAGACTTTTTTTTTTTTTAAGTTTGAACCTAAAACAATTCAAAAGCAACCTGGATATTTTTGGTAGATGGCCTGTGATTTCCCAAAAAACAAATCATATTTTCTTAAGAAAAATTAAAATTAATCTGCTTATTAAAGAAAAGAAAAAAACCCACAAATTTAACTCTAATATCCTTTTAGTATAGAGAAGGATATTTAGGGACAATCACTGAAGTAGTTTAATGAACTGGCTATAGTATTTGAAAGCAATGTGACTCCCTTTCTCAATATTCAAAGTAACATTCAAGAGAAAGATATTGGAGGATTTTTTCCTTTGTTGTGGATAACAAGATATAAAAATATCTTGTATATATCTAGGTTTTTTTATGCATTAAAGTGAGTAAGCATGATGAGCTTTTTCGTTCATTGTTGATTTCACGATATACAAAACCTAGTTTTATGTGCAATTAATATTGCTCAAAAACAACCAGTTTGAAAGGAGACCTACCTTTCTATAGCCTCATAAATGGGGTTCGAGGGAAACATCTAACTCCAACTGATTTTTATTTAATCTAACTTGTCTTTGAGTTTCCATAGTTAGAAAGGAACTTCCATTCAAAATCTTTCTATTGTCAACAGTAATTTGGCTCTTTAAACATCTGTATTCTGTATTGGAATGATATGGTATGCTATACTTATGAGCACAAAGCAGCCATGTGAGTTTTTGGACAACAGTAAAGCAAATGTGTCTCAGTTTCATATCTGTAGTTCTGTTCAAGGTTTGGTGGTATTCACTTTTGAAATATAGGCACTTATATACTCTCCGAGTAACAAAAACTCTTTGCATTCCAACTAATAAGCCAACACTTAATAGTGATACATACATACAGGGGTGGGCAAAAGTAGGTTTACAATTGTGAGTACTACATGAAACAGTGTTTATTTTGGTATTATTATTTATTTGTATTACAGCTGTAGACCTGTTTTTGTCCACCCCGTATATTGTTCTGTGCTTATAAAGTGCTACTTATGAATGTCCAACTATATTGTCATATTTTATTCTTAAATGCATTAGTCCCAATTCAGTATCTTTCAAAGGTTTTCATTTATTGTTCATAAAACAAAAACTATATTTTTTCTGTACCACCAGGCACCAAGCAGAATATTTTTGTATATTTTAACTCATTTCATTGTCACAACTCTCTGAGCAGATGTAATTGCCATTATCTATTCTCAGATATAAAGGATGATACCTCTCGTGACTGGAGAAGCAGTTTAAAGCCAGGTGTTTTGTCAATCAGACTGTAGGAGTTACCTTGGAATGCACACTGCAGGAATACCTTGATTGATTCAAACACATTGGTCCTGGGCACTAAGGATAGCTCTGTGGAGCTTCCATTTTAGGTGCTAAAAATAGCTCAGTTGTGAGCATGGCCCCAAATGGGGAGAGCATTGGCTCCAGACAGGGATTGCCAGGTAGATCCTAGTTGGGGCACATGCAGAAGTCTGTCTCTCTATCTCCTCTACTCTCATTAAAAAAAAAAAAAAAAAAAAGGTGGTCACAAATAGGACAGTTATGAATGAAATAAGGAAAATCTAAGTGGAAGTTCTGGAGTTCATGGGGAACCACCATTACTGCCTGTTATGAATGAACTCTGGTGAGTGAGTCCTTAAAAATAAAAGATGCTATACCTGAGAATATACCTTTATTGGAATATTCATTACACAGAGCTATCAAAGCTAGTCTGATTCTTTGTCTCTTCCTAGAGGGCAGAGGCTATGATTTGCTCAACAGATTATGAATTTGAGCAGGAAGATTTTGAGGTCAGTTCTCTCTAACTCAGGTTATCTATTAACCAACCTGCTCATTCAGGCCACATGTCAACAGTGATGGGGTGGGGATTTGGAGATGACGTGTGAGTAAGACAGACTCAGGGAGCAGCTTCAACTTGAAGCTATCGTTGTGATATAATTGCTCCTTGGACAGGCCAGCAGTGGAGAAATGCCAGTTTCATCAGCTTCATTATTTTTCATCTCAGTCAAGAGCTGTCCTTTCCTTTCCTTTTCTTTATTTTCTCCTTCTTCTGTTTTTCCTCCTTTTCTTCTTCTTGTTTTTCTTTTTCTTTCCTTTCTTCCCCACGTCTCACCTCCCCAGTCACTGCCAATACGCAGCACAAGGAAGAGCCCCCAGATGGATGGGTGGATGAACCTCCATCATGGTTTTGGTCATCCTTGAGTGTCGCTGCCTTCCTCCAACAGTCAACAATTATTCCTACTCGTTTCCCCTTCAGTATTCGCTTCTAAATCATTTTCAATATCTCCACTTCAGACTGCTTTCCTTCTTTTTTTTTTCTTTTATTTATTCATTTTAGAGAAGAGAGAGAGAGAGAGAGAGAGAGAGAGAGAGAGAGAGAGAGGAGAGAGGAGCTGGAAGCATCAACTCCCATATGTGCCTGACCAGGTAAGCCCAGGGTTTCGAACCGGCGACCTCAGCATTTCCAGGTCGACGCTTTATCCACTGCGCCACCACAGGTCAGGCCTGCTTTCCTTCTTGATTTATAAACATGGGATGTTGGAGACTTTCTTCAGGCTGCTTCATTTAAATATTAACTTTTCAGCACTGTGCAGCTGCCTTTAAGTTTCAGCTTTCATGGCTTCTGCTTTTACTAAATTAATAGTCAGCACTTCCGTCACACTTATGATTTTCAAAGCAGTCCACAAACATTAATTAATGCTAATGCAACCCTAAGAGAATGCTGTAACTAGCTAACTGACTGAGCTTTATCTTGAGTTATTTTTTAAATAGTTTTCAACTTGGAAGGGAAGTTGGAGAGCATGTGCAGAGTGTATGGTGTTTGCTGTCATTTGCTGCTTCTTAAAAAGTAATGATGCAGCAAATTGAAGTGAATCATCCTCAAAAGGATATTAAGATTTGATCACCTGGAATTAGTCATTGCAGAATTACCTGTAGCCTAAAACAGCATCGACCAAAGCAGTGCTTGGAATAAACATCTAAAGACAAAAATAGTTCATAATCTGGGTATCTTTTTATCCCTGGAACTCTAATTCTTCTACTTTCTTTGCTTCTTATCACTATTTTCAGAACAAAACAAAAACAAAAGATGAACAGAATAAAAATATGGTTTTCCCTAAGGTCAATAAATAAGCATTCATTTAATACCTATGTCTCACATACACAGTTTAGTTCAGGGCTGGGAGGAGGATAAAAATGGTAAAAACAAAACAAAATAACAACTCACTGTCCTTGCCTTGGAGTAGCCTTCAATTTGGTCATGAAATCAAGCTAATATGTGAAAAATAATAAGCAATTACTAGGTTTTGCACCTGAAGAGGTGGTGACACAGTGGATAGAGCATCAGCCTGTGAAGCAGAGGACCCCGGTTCGAAACCCTGAGGTCTCCAGCTTGAGCATGGGTTCACCAGCTTAAGCTTGGGGTCACCAGCTTAAGCATGGAATTACAGACATGATTCTATGGTCACTGGCTTGAGCACAAAGACCACTGGCTTGAAACCCAGGGTTGCTGGCTTGAGCCAGGGGTCACTTGATCTATTGGAATTCCTTGGTCAAGGCACATATGAGAAAGCAATCAATGAACAACTAAGATGTTTCAACTATAGAGTTAATGCTTCTCATCTCTCTTCTTTCCTGTCTGTCTGTCCCTGTCTGCCCCCTACCATCTCTCTCTCTCTCTCTCTCTCTCTCTCTCTCTCTCTCTCACACACACACACACACACACACACACACACACACAAAGAAAAACAATTACTAAGCTTTAGGTCTATACATGCAATCAGAAAAAAAGAGAAATCCTTGTACACTGAGGAACTGGGCGGACATTTAAGGATCATAGAGTTAGACACAGAGTTGGCATCATTAAATGGTGTATTGGGTTTTGAGCCACACTGCTATTAAGGGAGCAATGCAATTTCTTATTTTAAGGTGAGAGTTATATGCAGGATGTCTTGGAGGTTGGATAGGTGGTACATCAGCTTGAGGATTTGGTGGGAGGTGGGTGGGGCAGTGTGGTTTGAGAATAGTAGTGTGATTAAAAGGTGAGCATTGGACTCAGATGAACATGTATTCAAATCTTAGTCATTTGTAGATGGGTGAACTTGAGAAAATTCTATCCCGGGTGAGCTTTTATTTCCTCATCTGTAAAGGGGAAGGGTGATAATTATAACTAATATGTAGTAATGTGAGCTTTAAATGACTTTCATGAAATGAACTGACCAGTGGACAATTATTGGTAGTACAGAATGTAAAAGAGTTTTATGAACAGAGACATCTAATATTCTATATGAGTTTTTTTCAATGGCTACAATGTGACTCCCAGCCCTAAAAAAAAATGTGTCATTCTAAGTTCTAAATGAAGTAGGCTGCACACTGACATGCATTGTAGGTGCTTTTATATTTGTTTCTTGAATTTTGATGAGAGTAGAGTGAGTTCTACATGTAAGCTTACATAGGGAAGTGCGGCTTCACGGGTGCTAAGTCTAGAGGAGGTTAAGCCACTCTTCTTTGGCAGATGAGGGAGCCCAGAGGGGTATATGAAGAATTCAAGCATCCCTGCGCTCCTCAGATATCTTTTTGTTTAGTGTTTTTGCTTTTTATTGAATCAATTGCAGTGACACTGATTAACAAAATCATGCAGGTTTCTGGTGCACAATTCTACCACACATCATTTGTAGACTGTTCACTACCCTAAGTCAAGTCTCTGTCCATCACCATTTATCCCCCATAACCTCCTTCTCTTCCCCCCTCTCCCCAACAATCACCACACTGTTGTCCGTGTCCATAAGTTTTTTTTCTTTCTGTTTTTTGGCTCAATCCCTCCACACTCCTCACCCAGCCCCCACCCAAACAGCTGTCAGCCTGCTCTTTATTGTATGAATCTGTCTCCACTTTGCTTTTTAGTTCATTTTGTCCATTAGATTCTACCTATGAGTGAGATCATACGGTACTTGTCTTTCTCTGACTGGCTTATTTCATTCAGCATAATGCTATCCAGGTCCGTCCATAGTCACAAAAGGTAAGATTTCCTTGTTTGTTTTTTTATGGCTGAGTAGTACTCCATTGTGTAAATGTACCACAATTTTTAATCTAGTTATCTATTGATGGACATCTGGGCTGCTTCCAAATCTTGGCTACTGTAAATAACACTGCAATGAACACAGAGGTACATATATTCTTTCAAATTAGTGTTTCAGATTTCTTTGGCTATCTTGAGGGAAGACTTTGATAGTCCATTGATGGTAGACTGGGAATATGAGCAAATTTATGTAGCCCTGAAGAGTTAAGGACACCCCAGATGACACCTGACCCCAGATTTATTGTGCCAGTGTTGCCTGGACCGGGTCTTAATCCTCATTTCAGGTGGGGGAAAAGCAGGTTTACAGTTGTCAGTGTGCAAAACACAGAGTTTATTCTTGTATTATTATTTATTTATTATTGTGTTATTTTCCATACAAACAGCTGTAAATCTGCTTTGGTCACACCCTGTATTTGAGATTTGAGATCTCAACATGTGAATTCTCTGATGACAATGAGAATCTTGCTCACTTTATATGAATAACGAAGTTTGGGAACCTGGCCATATGCTTAGAATGCACACCTTCTCTCATGTTATTGAGGCTGTGTTTCTTGCAACCATCTCAGAACCAACTCTATCTTGATTGTTATCCATCTTCAGGTTATCTGAGGACTCGAGTACAAAACAAGACTTACACTGTGTCCTAAATCTGTCAGCAGCAAGTGTTAAGCAATACAAAGTACCAGATAAACAACTTGGAGTAATAACTCAGATTTAAGATAGTGTTGGAAAAACTTATGATGTAGTCAGGATATGTTCAGCCTGTTTGCTGAGTAGAACCTTTTCTCTCTCTCTCTGTGTAAAGGAAATGAACTCAGTTTTTCTCCTTCCTAAGATCCCTCTTGCATACTGAAATATAAAAATAAAATAGAATTTGAATCTCAGAGTTCAGATTTCCTACTTGAAGGACCGCAAATCCTTGGCAAAGCTATATGTTACTAGGTGGCATTATAGAAAATAATATACAAATTATGGAGGCACGAGCTGCTGTTTAATATTTAAGGTGAGCTTATCCAGTGTTGGCCTTACCAGTAGAGCATATTTTATTGAGAATCAGTTCAAATCCAGAAGTTATTCTTTACCATGGTTTAATATTTGAATAGAGGATAATAATTTGAATAAATGAAAATTCAGCAGATGTAGACAGATGTGACTTTGTGCTTATTTTACTTAATTTACATTAGATATATTGAGAGTGAAGGAGAAAAAAAATAAGTGAAAATCCCATTTCCTCATTCTCAGCCTGTGAAGTCTTAAAGTTCACCCCATGATTGCTATGAGTCCTAAGAACTTAGTGTCTGTTAAGCTTCTGTTACCATCAACACCATTCACCCTTCATACCATGTTGCCTCAAAACAAAAATTGTCTTTTGATCTCTATAAGACACTATAATAATAAAGAAAATTATATAAAAATCCACTCACCAAAGCAAGGAAACAGTTTTACTTATGATTTGAGATACTTAGAGAAGTTGCAATTTACACTGCACTCCACGGAAGCTATAGAAGTAACGTAATCTTTATTGGCTTCTCTCCTTTCCCTGACTCACTGCAAACACCCCATGCCTACTGGTAAAAAATTGTGGTCCTGACCAGTTGCTCAGTGGGTAGAGAATGGGCCTGGCATATGGATTCCTGGTCAGGGCACACAGGAGAAGTGACCATCTGCTTCTTCCCACTTTCACTCCCTCTTCTCCCCATCTTACCCACCCATACCCAGTGGCTCAATTGGCTTGAGCATGGCCCCAGGCACTGAGGATAGCTCAGTTGGTCCCAGTGCATCAACCTCAGATGCTTAAAATAGCTCAATACTTAAGCATTGGCCCCAGATGGGATTGCCAAGTGAATCCTGGATGGGGTACATGTGGGAGTCTGCCTCACTTATCCCCCTCCTCTCACCATTAAAAAAAAAAAGAGCTTGCTTCTACAATCTCCTATGGCTTCTGCATTTGGAGAAATCCAATTTAAGACAATATCCTAGCTCTGAGATAGGTATTATAGGTCAAATGGTTGTGAGAACTAAATGAGATAATTTATGTAAAATATCAGAGCAATATCCGGTGCTAAGTTCTCCTGAAATATTTGGAATTCATGGAATCAGTAAAGTGACTCAGTTTCTTTGCTGTCCATTCTGTGACTCTCCCTTCAAGATTCACATTTGTGGGGAAGAAAATGTGAATGGATTAGAGCAGGGGTCCCCAAACTATGGCCCGCGGGCCACATGCGGCCCCCTGAGGCCATTTATCTGGCCCCCACCGCACTTCCGGAAGGGGCATCTCTTTCATTGGTGGTCAGTGAGAGGAGCATAGTTCCCATTGAAATACTGGTCAGTTTGTTGATTTAAATTTACTTGTTCTTTATTTTAAATATTGTATTCGTTCCCATTTTGTTTTTTTACTTTAAAATAAGATATGTGCAGTGTGCATAGTGATTTGTTCATAGTTTTTTTTTTTTAGTCCGGCCCTCCAATGGTCTGAGGGACAGTGAACTGGCCCCCTGTGTAAAAAGTTTGGGGACCCCTGGATTAGAGTGTGTCACTTGTCCCACTATAGTCAATGTTATGGACCATGACTGAAAGCCTTGTGAGAATGGCATGGGATAAGAACAGAGTAGTATCACTAAAGAAGGGTCAGCTGGGAAGACAAATGACCCACACCCCCTTACCTGCTTCTAAACTCTGTTCTGTGTAGGAGGGAATGAAGACTCAGAAGGATTCTGGGATTTGCCAAAGTCAAACAATAAAGAAGGGGTGGAACAGACATTGTATCCATCTCCTTTGATTCTAGATCCAGTGTTTCTTTCTCTATTATGTTAGCTAAAAGAGAAAAAAAAAAGAAAAAAGAAAGTACTGATCATGATTTGGCACTAACTGCACATATGAGCCAAAAAATGTACTTAATGTACCTCTCTCTGAATTGCCATCATCACTGAAATCGGTTTTTGTTTGTGCTATTTTGCTTCACATGAGTTGGAGAGAAATTAAGCTCTTGATTTCCCAAATACTCTGCAAGTTATTGCTGAAAAATAAATACTAAGATTTCCAACTGGGCTCTAAAATGTTGACAGTCAACAAACATTACTGCGCTGCTTACTACTAAAGGATTTCAAGGCAAATGGACTGAACTGAAATCAGGAAGGAAAAAAAGCTGAATTGTGGCGACAAAAAGAAGATAATATAGCATTATAATTGAATGTGTTTAAATAGCAGCTGAAGGAGGAAAAATCCGGCATGCTGTGGCTGGTCATGGTCCACTTTATTCTTACTACTTTTGTATGGGAAACCATAGTCTACTTAGGACAAAGAAATAGCCCCAAGGAGAAGTAAGAATCAGACATGGAGGCGCAATTATAATCCCAAAGCATAGTTTGACAGTTATGTGCCTTGGCAAAAGACTTTTGGGGCTCCGTAAATCACCCTAGATATCCTCATTCTTGACAAAACCACCGGCCTAGGTGTTACCTTTGAGTTCAAAGGATAGCAATACTAATATGTAAAAGGGCTTCAGCTTGTTTAGGGAATAGGCCCTATGTTTAAATAAAAAATAATATAGTCCCTGAGAAATAACCTGCTAACACATAAAAAACTTTCAGGATTCCAGGAACAAATGCCACAGCTGAGGAGAAGTTTCATATTTCTGTAGCTCAGTTCATTGTAGGAAAGTTAAAAAAAAAGGGGGGGGGAGGACTATGACCCTATTTCACAATTTACCCACCATAAATTCACCTTATAAATTTAATTCTCCAAACAACAACAGCTACTAAAACTTCTCAGACAGTGACCTTCTTTGGTAATCAGATACCCTTATTTTTAGGACATGTTGTCTAGAACATTTTTCTGTGTTTTTGCAGTAAAGAAAATTACTTTGACCTTTGTGTACCTAAGTGTGTAAAAGAAAAAATTCTCCTATTTTTTAGCAGTAAGGCAGACTTTGGGGGAAATTTTGGCTATGGTTCTTATTTTGCACCAACTTGGCGGTGAATAGATTGTTTTGATCTGTGTTGAATCTGGGCAGTCTCAATTCTTGTGCATTTAATTATATTTCAGATAATCATGTGTACCTCTCTCATGCAAAGGCTAACTGATTGCATCTACATTCCATCTGAGATTAGGAAGGAAAAGATGAAAACAGTGCAGTAAAACTTCACCTCAATTATTGGAGCCCTGGAGAGGTTTGTATTCAGATTTGGGATGAAATGAAAGTCAATCGGGAATTCAATATTTCCCCACTTTTTTAAGAATTAAAAATGCTCTAAAATATATGAATTTAATATGAATATTGTGATGACACACTAGACCCTTGTAATACTTATAGTACAGGATCATCAGGTAGAAGCATACGGGTTCAGGCTTTGTTTATACTTAGCTAAAGTCACTCCTCAGAAGATCTTAAAATTTTTTAGTAATACACAACTCACACCTACATGGTACTTTCTATGTTCCAGTTACTTTTCTGACTTTTGTATGGCTATCTTATATATGTGTACGCACATTTGTATATGAATATATATAATCCTTATACCATTCTGGGAAGTAGGTATTATTTGTAATGTCCCCATTTTACAGATTAGAAAACTCAGGTCCTAGGAAAACCAGGTTGGGAACCTCAGTGCTCTTGACCCCTGAGCCTATGCTCTTAACCACCACACAGCTTTGCTCTGAGGTCAAGTTAGTCTCTTCCAATTCAGCTCTTTCTTCAAAGAGGGTAATACTTGAACAACTTCTGATTCACTGAGGCATTATGGTTTACATAGATTAAATTCCCTTTTTTTTTTTGCAATAATTTTCATGACCTTGGGCAAGTCACTCTGGGTCTTGGGGTTTTTTGGCTATAAATTAAAGGGATTAGTCTAGATCTGAGTTGTTCATATGGTAGCCTCTAGCCTCATGTGGCTAATAAGCACTTGAAACATAGCCAAATTGAGATTTTGCTAAGTGTAAAATATCAGGTTTCAAAGATGTAGTATGGAAAAAAGAATTTAAAGTGACTAGTGTTATTCATCTTGGTTGTGTGTTGAAATAATATTCTGGATATAGTGGGTAAAATAAAATATATTACTAAAATTAAGTTCACTTTTTTTTTTTTACTTCTAATGTGACCACTAGATACATTAAAATTCTATATGTGATTTAACTTTCTGGTTCACTAGGGATTTCTATTGAATTATGGTGATTGTACCAATAGTTTTTGTGTGCATGCCCATTGATATTTCCAAGTGAAATATCCCTATAGGCACAGGCAGGGAGATCCACAATTCCAGAAACATTAGCTTTAATATCCATTTTCTTGCTCAAAAATATTTTATAATGCATGTCTATGACATTCCCATTATAAAAGCAACTCAAGTCCACTTCAAGTCATTAAAATGTTATTTGCAAATGTTGCTGTTTGTTATTAGAAACAAATTATTCTGTCACACTTCAAACTGAGGAGTCTTTCTGGTGTGTTGAGATATCACAAGCGTCCTAGATATTTCTAATAATCCTTATAGTTCTTGGCTTCTGCAGTTCTATTCTTGTAGAAACCCAGCCATGGACTTTCTATCAGTTGAAAATAGAGAAATAAAAATGCAAAGGTAGAACACACAACGTTTATAAGTTAAGCAACGTCGGGAGCACTGTCATCTTTCTTTCTCTTTCTTAAAGAGGAGCCGATGATATTGGAGGAATCCAGCAATGGATTCACGATAGGAAAGTGAGTGCAAGGTGACGGGGCTGCGTGCCCCTCCCCCCCACCAGCACGGACCCGGTATACATCCCGTGGCTTTGCAGATCTGCTGATGGGTGCTCTTGCCTTCACCGGCAGCTCCGTTTCCACGTGCAGCAAGGTGTGGCAGGAGCAGCTGTGTTCCCAGTTTCCACTGTCAGTGCTGGTTGGAGGTGAGAACCCTCCTGCAGCTGTCCCAGCAGCCCTGCCGGTAGGTAATCCGATAGTTTGCTTTGCCCCCCTCCCATATCATGTGACTAGGATGATAAAGATCAGGTTCGGGTTCAAAGTTGTGCTTCTTGATAATTTATCCCCTTAAAGGTGTTCCAGAATTCATGGAATATAGAAGGTATCAGTAGTCAAAAGTTAAATTATAATATTAACTAAAAAAAACATATTACATTTTTTTTCTTTAAATATCTGTGAATCGTTTCACTAAATCCATATGGTGTGCTACAAATGCATTTCAGATAAAAAGTTTATCAAATAAGGGCACATTGGAGACAAAAAGAATAAAAAGCATTTGAAAAGTTATTTTATTTTCCCCATCCTTCCCCTCCCATCCTTCACGTCATAATACAATTCATAATAACACTTCTGGATCATCCAAGCTTTCTGCGTGCAAAGGATTAATATTGTAAAATAGTAGTTCTCAAAGTGTGGTCCCCTGGATGACCAGCATTAACATCAGCTGGGAACTCAGAAATGCAACTTCTTGGGTCTCAACCCAGACTTATCAAAACACAAACTCTGGAGAAAAAACCCAGCAATTCATGTTTTAACAAGCCCTTGAGGGAATTCTCATGTATATAAAAATTTGAGAACCTGTGCTATATTAGTCCCGGCTCATACCAGGCTAGATTCCTTTTACCAGTGGGTGCAGTTATCTGTGGGTAGCTAATAACCCACAACTGAAAACTATGCCATACAGTGGTCCTTGGTCGAACTATCTTTCTCAGACATGGAGACACCCCGGGAGTAATGCCGCAACAGCACTCTGGTAATTGGCCATCAGACAACCAAGATGGGGAGGCAAAAGCTCAGCTGTTTTCCTTTAAGGCAGGACAACTGTGTAGTGTGCGTGGTGCTCCAGAGCTCCTTGGTGGGATCAGGCCAAGGTCAGAACGTGGTCTCATACCACATCCTTGCTCACCTCCCTCCCTCTCTGTGGTGCTCCCCACTTCCCTCAGTATATAGCCCAGTATCTGAATCCTTGTGTTAGGCTCTGCTTCCAGGGGGCCTGTTCACCTCCAATCACAAGATAGAAAACTTATGGCCTGCAGGCTGGTCACCAGTTTGTGCAAATAAAGTTTCAATGGAAAATGGCTGTTTCCGTCCATCTACACATTGTCTATAGCTGTGTATGCATCACAACAGCAGATCTAAATCTGCCCGCAAAAATTAGGGGTTGAGGGAAGGTGAAGATACCCCAGTACTTTCAGCCTTTTGTATAGAGCATTTTCGCCAATGAAATAAAAGTTGGTTTTGCATCTTATTTGCATAATCAAACAATTGTCTTTGACTTGTTGTTTGCTTTTCTGATGTTCTTGTTTTATATATATAAAAAAATCAAATGCTTCTTTTTTATCGCTTCATATTCATTTTGAAATATCCCTTAATTTTTGTGAGCAGTATAGTTGCAAGGGGACTGGATGGTTCACAGAATCTAAAATATTCACTTTCTAGCTCTTTAAGAAAATGTTTACCAATGTCTACCTAAGACGTTAACCAAGGTCAGATGGACTAAAGCTAGAAGCGAACAGAAGACTCTACTGTGTGTTAAGCATGTGTTATAAGCAGAGGTGTGCTGGAGCCAATTTTACATATTTATCATGTTTTTCCAGCTCTGAATGTGACATCATGTTGGTAGCTTGAAACCAGCCAAGATGGGAATATTTTCAGTATAAAAATTGGCAAATTCTACGTCAGATTTTTTATTTTTCCTGGACACCACTAGTTATAAGCCAGGTAGGTGCCTTATACTCTTCACATGGTACAAAAGAGCAAGACGTGGCCTGACCTGTGGTGGCACAGTGGATAAAACATTGACCTGGAAATGCTGAGGTTGCTGGTTCAAAACCCTGGGCTTGCCTGATCAAGGCACATATAGGAGTTGATGCTTCCTGCTCCTCCCCCTTCTCTCTCACCTCCTCTCACTTCTCTCTCTCCCTCTAAAATGAATAGATCTTAATAAATAAATAAATGTTATTAAAAAGAAAAATGAGCAGGAGGCAGGAGGACAGCGGATTGAGATCGCCCACGTATACGTGGAAAGCACTCATGAAATAGTGGTTTTAACTTTTTTGTTTTTACTGAAAATTTTTCTCTTATGGGCACACATGATCACTGAGGTCTGTCTCCCTGTTTTGATTTAAATACTTGTTTACACTATTTACTAAATTTGCTTTGAGACAGGGCATGCTCTCAGCTCTGTTTCCTGATTGCTTCCTTATCTTCTTGTGGTCAGCCTAGGTATTCACAGATTTTCTAACGGAATCTGCTGGGCATCCCTTTGGTCTCGGGACTTCCATCACCTATATAAGTCTAAAACATTGTTACCCCTCCATAGTCCTGTTCTCCGTACTCTCTCCTTTGGTCTTCCTACCAGGAGTGGCTCATGGGCTCAAGCTGGTTAGCACTTTTAAGTTTAAGGGCATGAAGGAGTTATTCTTCTCCTAAAACAGAAGAGGGGTAGGAGAGAAGTAGGGTCCACAGGATGTTCTTTTGGTAGAATGTGGTAGCTAGCCTATAAGATGGCCCCAGTGGTCTCCACTTTCTGCGAGACACGCCCTATGTAATTCCCTCCCCTAGAAACAGAGATGCCCGATGGAGTCAGTGGGTAGTAGAGAAATGGCAGTGCCTGCCTCCCAAGGTTAAGTCATAGAATACACTGTGGCTTCTCCCTCACTGGCTTGGATGCTTCAATTCAGAGAGAAGCCAGTCGCCATGTTGTAAGGACATTGAAGCAGGCCTCATGAGCAATCAAATGTAAAATTATCATCTAGATTTTAAAGCCAGTACATCCCAATAGTCATCTGGGGAGCCAATCATTTATAGTCTGGTATGCTTGCTGAACTAGAAGTATTTCTTTTTTTTACTCAAAAGCCAAGGACTGTCATGTTAAGATGTGAATCCTCGGGTACGTGTTACTACTGCCTCACTGCCAAACAGAGCCTAATAATGTGCCGACCTACTACCGCAGGTCAGAGATGACAGTTTTGCTTAATAATTCTGGCTTGCAACCTATTTTATTTAAACACGGTATTTTATTTTGCTGTTGAATCAACTGAAGCTACTCTCCTAGCACTGGAGTCATGACAGACATTATTGCAGAGCTGGGATGCCCCCTGAGTTGGTGATGTTGCAGCAAGCCCTTTGCCCTCAAGGCCGCCTCTTCACATCTGGCCTAGATAATAAATTGCTCTGTGTCCTGAGAGTGCCACAAGGTGTGCTCAAAGCCCAGTATGTTTCAGCTTCCACCTTAATTATCGAAACACAATTAATTTTCCACCTTTGCTGAGTTGCCCAGGAAGTTACAACTAATTGTTTTTTTCTATATATGATGTTCTATACATTTTTCTCATCCTAATTTGACTTGTTTCCTTAATGGAAAACTAACTTTGAATCCCCCCCCCCCCCTTTTAAAATAACTGAACAGAGAAACGGAGGTTTTCTTAACACAATGTTTCATGCATGAAAATGATTGGCTGTTTTTCATGTCCTATCTTATTTGGGAAGCTGATTAGCTCGCTTCTTAGGACCCCCTTTCTCCACTCTGTGTAGAGGGAGATGGTCTAGGATGCAATTTTTGTGTGTACATTTGTAGCCATCAAAAAGTCCAATCAGGCCCTGGCCGGTTGGCTCAACGGTAGAGCGTCGGCCTGGTGTGCGGGGGACCTGGGTTCGATTCCTGGCCAGGGCACATAGGAGAAGCGCCCATTTGCTTCTCCACCCTCCGCCTCTCCTTCCTCTCTGCCTCTCTCTTCCCCTCCCGCAGCCAAAGCTCCATTGCAGCAAAGATGGCCCGGGCGCTGGGGATGGCTCCTTGGCCTCTGCCCCAGGCGCTAGAGTGGCTCTGGTCGCAGCAGAGCAACACCCCAGAGGGGCAGAGCATCGCCCCTGGTGGGCAGAGCGTCGCCCCTGGTGGGCAGAGCGTCGCCCCTGGTGGGCGTGCCGGGTGGATCCCGGTCGGGCGCATGCGGGAGTCTGTCTGACTGTCTCTCCCTGTTTTTAGCTTCAGAAAAATACCAAAAAAAAAAAAAAAAAAGTCCAATCACATATGATCCCCAGAGGAACAAAATCCTGACAGTGACAATGCCAATGGGCTCTTGTTCTGAAACTTGAGTGTAATGACAGTCCCTCTCCTGGGCAGAGGTCTACCTTGCAGAAGCTGGCAGGAAGCTACATCTGTGTCGTCTTCCTCTTTACGCTGCTCTTCAGACCTCTCGCTCCGTCCTTGCTCTCTCTTCAGGGTCCCTTTCTTTCCTCCATCACCCCAGAGCCCTGCCCAGGCCTCCTCTGCACCCCTGCTCCATGCTTCCCAACCTCAGCTTCCAAATCGCTGCTGCCTTAGCTTTGTGGTTTGCAAAGGCTCTCTCTAGTGAGTCCCTAATAAAAGTCTTATACGCTCCAATTGCCACATAAAAGCGATGTTGATTTAGAAATTTATTAGCATTTTCCAGTTCATTAGTTTTATTTATTATAAATTCAACCAGGAGAGTATTAAGGATGTTGCCTGAACACAGATACAGAGTCAGGACTTGCTGGTGACATTTGAAGTTTTATACCAGCATGGTCAGAGAATTGTTCTCATTTTCTTAAATAGCATTAAAAATAAGAAGTCCTAATCCAAACAAGTCAGCTGTGGCAAATGGTAACAAGTTTGTAACGATTTACCTTGAAGTATCAAAATACACTTTAAGCAAGTCCACCAATTTGAAAATGGAACAAAATAACATTTTATTTCAAAATGACATTATTTTAAATATCAAATTTTGATAAGCATTTATTTTGGAGCAGCAGCAAATGCTTTGCAAATATACTTAGTGACATAAGATATTCAGCAATCTGATTTAAAATTTTTTTTCTGTCTGCTCATTCCTTCAACAATGTCCTAAAAATTTTGGAAAAGTCAAATTGTATTTTTTCTGATATTTTGTAAAATGTTTTGTATATTAGATGATTTTTTGTATAAAGCCAAATAGAGACCATTCAGCTCAAGGAAAAGAAAACTCCCGCCAGGTGTGCAAGGTGGAGCAACCATGTTAACTTTCTTTTTCCTTTTTGTATTTTTCTGAAGCTGGAAATGGTGACGCAGTCAGACAGACTCCCGCATGTGCCGACCGGGATCCACCCAGCATGCCCACCAGGGGGCGATGCTCCGCCCATCCGGGGCCTCGCTCTGCTGCAACCAGAGCCGCTCTAGCGCCTGAGGCAGAGGCCACAGAGCCATCCTCAGTGCCCAGGCCAACTTTGCTCTAATGGAGCCTTGGCTGCAGGAGGGGAAGAGAGAGACAGAGAGGAAGGAGAGGGGGAAGGGTGGAGAAGCAGATGGGTGCTTCTCCTGTGTGCCCTGGCCGGGAATTGAACCCGGGACTCCTGCACGCCAGGCCGACACTCTACCACTGAGCCAACCGGCCAGGGCCGAACCATGTTAACTTTGAGGTTCAGTTCGCTAATGGAATCTCTCTCTATTCAGGAATTAGTGACCTGATCTAATTAATTCCTTTGCATTGGAATCATCTTCAGAGGAACTGCTGTCCTTTTACCCTTACGGAGGAACCCTTCCACCTTGGGGCAGCCAGTGTCCAGCTCTAGGTCAAGGAAGAATAAATGAAGTGGTGGGAATGCAGCTTGTATGCACCCTGGGATTCAGCTCCCTCCTCCTCTCTACAACTCTGTTACCCTGCCCCCCTCTAGGATCTCCCCTCTTCTCAGCCAGATCCATTAGCTTGTGGCCATATGGCCTCTACCTCAGTACCTTCACCTTGTTAATGCATATGGTAGGTCAGCAATTTTCAACCTTCGTCATCTCATAGCACACATACACCACTTACTAAAATTCTATAGCATACCAGAAATAGATATATTTTTTGCAGATCTGACAAAAAAGAGATTTGTATAATTTTGGTTCATTCACACAAGACAGCTATTGTTGTGTTGGCTGTTGGCATTTTTAAATTTGACAATCTAAAGAAAAAGAGGTCAGCGTCCCCGACTAAATAGTCAAGTATTGCACGTTTTAAAAATTCTTGGGGCACACTGGTTGAAAATTGCTTCAGTAAGCTCATCCAGATAAACTGACTACAAGAAACAGCAACCCATGTGCACGTACAAGGCGATGCCTTCTTGTCCTTCATACTTTATGGGTAAATTGATACAGGGTATATATTTCAACAGAAGTGATCTTAGTAACGCCTCACTGTAGGGCTGCCCAGAAATGCCTGCAGGTAATGATAGAATGTGTATATCCTCATTCATGCTATTTCAGAGAATGTACAAAAGTCTAATTGGAAAGTCACCCTGTTATAAAAATGACAGCATCGGTGCTATCATGCAATGCTGTGACAGTAACTGGCATGAAATGAGAGTGTTCACCGCACCAGAACACTTCAGCAGTGTTTTTATGAGAGCCTTCCCCCCTGTCATCCGCTGTGTCACTGCCTCACACCCTCAGGGCAGGTAGCCTGACATACAAGTGCTGAATTTACGATGGCAAGTTGAAAATAGGTGTAAACATTTAACAATAGTTTCCCCACCTTTATGTACAGCATTTTTTTTACATCAATCTTCCTGATGTTCATCTGCAAAAACACACTGCCCAAGAAATAAAGCCGAGATGGCCACCAGGTCAGTACGCTTCCCGTTTGGTTGAGTCACCTTTAAAAGGATGAACTCATCAATGTAACACATGGATGGAGGTGGATAAATGTTTTCTGGTAGCACCAGGCTGAGGTCTGACAGCGCTGTGGCTGTTTGTTCCCCCCAGCACAGTAGGGTTCTGTCCTCGTTTACGTTGTAGTACTTCCTTCAAATGATATTATGTTTTGTTTTTAAAGATTTAAAATGTATTTATAATGTGTTTTAGTACATTTTCATCTTCCTGTCTAAACTTTCCTTGCATACAATCTTAAAATAAACCTACTATATATGCTTTAGATATGGCATTGTAACTTGGGAAAGGCCATTGAAGAAGGTGAAAAATTTTGCCAGGTAAATCAGTGAGCCCTCGGGAACTTGCTGTTGCCTTACAAAGGTGAAGTCAAATGCCGACTAGCCATCCTTGTGTTCCCCTGTCTCCTGGAGACGAAGGAGGTTTTTCCCTATAAGACTGTCACATCATTCTCTCACAAACATGACCCCCTTCAGCAGAAAACCCCCTGCTAATTGTGCAGGACAGCGTGTCCTTTCCCCGCATGCTGGGACAGCTTCTATACCCACACATTTCTTCTTGTTTTTTTTTTCATTAGGTTGTGATCCATTTCCAGCTTTAAGAGTAATTCTATCACTGTCACTTGAAATATTATAATATTTATAAATATAAAGGATAGACCAAAACTCATAAAATTTATAAAGGCTAACACTCTGACGTCATTATACAAAATGTGTTCTATGTTCACTTAGTAGACAGACAAACCCTGTGACTCTCTAACACCAGCCCCTCCTCTCCAGCAAGTCCATCATCTTCTGCGTCATCTAAGATTCTGTAAGGTTATTTTTGAAAATTATTAATATTTATATATACAGAAGGTAAAAATAAATATTATATTAAAACAAACACCTTTCTAAGTTGCATTTAATGGGTAAATGTACTTGTTCCAACTTACATAATAATTTAACTTAAAAGCAAAGCGACAGAACCTGTCTAGATTGTAACCCAGGAACTGCCTGGTATGTGCGGACGACATGCTTACTAATGCAAATCCTTTCAGAGCAGAATTTAAACTTTCTCGTCTGTGACCTCCTCACAAATTGAATATATACAAAAGGATAGTAAGAAACTATTAGAAGTCAGCATAAAAATCTAATAGAAACTGGATCTAGGGCTTAAGTCGGTGATCTCCAACGTATTAAAAATTTGGATTCTAGGACAAAAATTTGTGTTCTAGCACATTTGAATGTGTTAAATTCAATATTGATATATACATGGCTGAAAACACATTAATTTGCTTAATTATTAAATAGTGATTTCTGATTTAAATAAAACTCAGATTTGGTAGCATTGCAGGAAGTATAAAGGATTCTAAGAAAAAATTATCCCATAAGTTGGCTACAAATACAGAATCCCGGGCTCTATACGTATTGATTTAGATTCAGTGGATCTGGGGTTGATTCCAGTATTACATATTTTTGGAAGCACCACTGGGTGTTCTGGTACAAGCTTTACATCCATTATACTTTGAAAAACACTGTTCTAGAAGCACTGGTGATCTGGAAGACAGCCAGCGATGGCCACTTTCCCCTGAGAGCTATTTGAACTGTGGGAGTGTTGCTCCTTCTAGCGCCATAGGTTCGCCCGAGGCTCTGCTGTGAAGTGGGAGCGTGCCTCCCCGCTGCCGAGCTCTTTAATTTGTTGTGCCAAGATAGCTGGCATTGGCCTTTCGAAGAGACAGGTATTGTAAAATCCAGAGAAACCTGGTAAATTTAATTAACTTTATCCCCACAGTTTCTTTTTTTCAGCTGTCAACAGACAGTGTTTCCACAAGGAGAAATCCTTCCCTCGTGGTAGTAATTCTTTTAATCAGAATGACGGCGATATAAATTTAACATGGCATTCTGTTTTGTTAAGCAAATCTCAGCAGCCACCTGCGGTATTATCCCTGCGCAGCGCAAACAAGGACACCCTTGTGAAGACTCCGTCAGTATTGGGATGCGGTGCTGATGACCGGACAGGAGCTTGTGCCCACTCCAGTGCGAGTCACGTTGGGAGTCTTCAGCTGTCTCTAGCTTAGCCGGGCAGTATCGGGCAAGATGGCTGCTGGGATGCCCCTCCCCTCTCCAGTCCACTACCCACCATCCTTTGTTTGGATATTTTTCTCTCTTCATTTGAGTTTCCCTAAGAAAAGGGCTTGACTGCAAATCTTTGAATTGGGGGCTACAGGGGATACCAGGGGTGTAGGGAAGTGTGCTAGGAGCTCCATCTGATACTTGAGTTAAGTGTGCGGGATAAGCCCCAGGCTCTACCTGAACAGAGGAGAAGGAGCTGGGGTGGATCATCAACTTCCTGTCCTGCGAAGTTACTGGCTCCTTCTGGGAGCTGTTTTGGCTTCCCTTTCGTGTCAGTGGAGCAGGTTTATTGGTCAGAAAAAGTCATCAAGGCCAGAAAATTAAATTTACCCTAGCGTCTCCTCCTAAAACAACTGTAAAGACCAACTTTAATATGGTTAAAAATGGCTTGTAAGGAATAATAAAAGATATTACTCTCCCTTCCATCACCTGGGAAATTAATTACATGGGTTGTAGGAGCTCTGTTTTTGGAACCAGGAAAAAGACTAAATATATGTTTCTTGTTATATCATATTACAACCTCTGTTAAACTGGTTATGCAGGTTAATTCTCCAAAATATTGTTGGATCCATCCTCCATTTCTAGTTTCCCCACCATGCATTTTTGATTCTCAGCACCTTTGATGTAGGTCATTGAAGTAGCCATGTTCCTTCTGTAACACCAATGCTTGCCCATGCTGAATTTTTCTCCATATTTCTCTCAGTGATAGTTTTCGTGTAAAAGTATAAAATCCTTCAAACATACAAAGTATATAAATATAATAAGTACTCATCACTTATTTAAAAAATATATTTGAATGGAGCGGGGTTCCTCCCCATATGTACTCCCATTTCTTTATAAATTTTACATGTTGATAATTTTTTTACAATATGATAATAAAATCATATTATAAAATTATACTTCTATTACTAAACAGATTATATGTTTGAAAACTTTACAGAATTTATGGAGTTCGGCATATCTTCTATAGCCTTATTTTTCCATTTGACTTATTTATGCTGGAGATTGAAATTTTTGAAATTATGTTCTTCAAAAATTTTCAGAAAATTTACATTACGTTTTAACAAGCTCCCAGCATACCGCTATCTGCAGCAGTGACTAGCTGTGCACCACGTACTAATATGTACCTTCAGAAGGTGGACGTGTGAAAAATCAGACCTCGGCAATGACCTTGAGCAGTAGGATATAAATAACTCCCACGTTACTACTGTTCCAGTAATGGAACATGAGGTCTAAATGAGTTAATATCTTTTGTGATTTTTCTATGTTGGGATGAACATATTTCTAGTTCTTATATTTCCAGTTCTGTGTAATGTTCCATTATGTGAACAAAACAAAAATATATATCTATTCTCTTCTAAGTAGACATTTATTTCTCTCATTTTGCTATTGCATCTTCAACAAGTTGTACATTGTCCTTGTACATGTTTATTTTTGTCTGTGCATGAGAGCTTCTCACAGATGCTTGGGCAGAAGTGAAGTCACTGGACTGAGGGATAAGGGCCTTTCACTTAACTAGTATTGCCAAGTTGCTCTACTAAGCGGGTTCCCATGTTTAATGTTCTCTCAATAGAATATGAGTGTTTCTACCATTTCACTTCTTTACCAACACTAGGTATTATCAGGTAAAATAATATATCTTTAATGTTTGTTCCTATTATTTACCAGTGATATGAAGGATCTTTTTGTATTTATTGTGAACTTGAGCTTTTTAAAATTTCTTGCTTATATCTTTCATCTATGTTTTATTCAGTAATTTGTATTTCTATTATTGATTTGTAAGATATGTGTGTTTGTGTGTGTGTGTGTGTGTGTGTGTACAGAGAGAGAGAGAGAGAGATACACCCACAGGTAATAATGACCCCCAAAGATGTCTCTGCCCTAATGTCCAGAACCTGTGAACATGTTACTTTCTATGAAAAAGAGAATGACTGCTGGTATGATTAAGTTAAGAACCTTGAGGTGGGGAGATTATCCTGGGTTATCCGGATGGGAGCAATGACTCTTTAAAAGCAAGAGAGTGCAAGGCAGAGGCTGGTCAGAGAGATGAGATAGAAGGAGAAATTCAAAGCATGAGGTAGACTCAACCGACCATTGTTGGCTTGAAAGATGGAGGAGAGAACCTGGATAGCATCAAAAAGCTGGGAATACCCCTGAGCTGACAGCCAGCAAAGAATGATAACCTCAGCCCCATAGAAACAAGGAACTGAATTCAGTCAACAATCTTAATGAGCAAAGACACAGATTGGCAGAGCCTCTGCAAAGGCACACAGCCCTGCCAACACCTCATTTTAGCCTGGTGAGACCTGTATCATACTTCTGACTCCAAAATGATATGATCGTTTATGTCCTGTAAGCTGCCACATTGGTGGTAATTTGTGATGGCAGCAATAAAAGCTAATATATGCATGCAGAGGGTACTACTACTTTGTTCTGTATATACCCTGCATATATTTTCTCCGAATCCATGGGTGTCATTGAACTTTTAAAATGGTATCTTTTAATGTACAGAAGTTTTTAAATACAACTTCAGGTTAGAGTCATCACTTCTTTTTTTCTCTGTGCATTAAACAAAAGTCTTTCTTTTATATCAATATAGAATTTTTCTGCCCTGAACATTGAAATGTTTTATCTATGATTTTTTTTAATATGCCCCAATGTGATTTACTGTATGATCCAATCTTTCTTCACTAACCTCCATCATAGATCAAGTAGACGTGTTTGTGATCTGTTTCTGAGCTGCGTATTTGCTTTCTTTCTCTATTCCTATACCAGTACTATAATAAGTTAATTATAATACTTTTATTTTAATAATAATTTTGTAAACTGGGACCCCCTACCGTATTCTTCAATTATCTTGACTATTCTCAGTATTTACTCTTCCTTATGAATTTCAAAATAGTTTTCAAGTGCCTTAAAAACCTGTTGGTATTTTGATTGGATTGCATTGAATTTATAGATTAATTTTAGGAGAACTGACATTTTTACAATATTGAGATTTTTCATCCATGAACTTGGTTTATATCTCAATTACTGAAGTCTTCTTTAATGTTTTGGAATAGCGTATTGTAATTTTATCTGTCTTGTGTAAGATTTATGAACATTTTATACAATGCTTGTTAAAAAGTATATTCTCTACAGTTAGTTCCTGGTATCTAGAAATGCATTTATTTTACAAATACTTTATACCTAGTAATATTCTTGAACTCTTCCATTAACTCTACTAACTTGTGCTGATTTCCTATGTTAATAATTATAGCATCTACAGTGTGTCCGTAAAGTCATGGTGCACTTTTGACCGGTCACAGGAAAACAACAAAAGATGATAGAAATGTGAAATCTGCACCAAATAAAAGGAAAACCCTTCCAGTTTCTTTCTTTTTTTTTTTTTTTTTTGTATTTTTCTGAAGTTGGAAACGGGGAGGCAGTCAGACAGACACTCACATGCACCCGACCGGGATCCACCCAGCATGCCCACCAGGGGGCAATGCTCTGCCCATCCAGGCCGTCGCTCTGTTGCGACCAGAGGGGCGATCCTCTGCCCATCTGGGGCATCGCTTTGTTGCGACCAGAGCCATTCCAGCGCCTGAGGCAAAGGCCATAGAGCAGAGGTCTCAAACTCGCGGCCCGCCGAACAATTTTTTGCGGCCCACAGACTAATCCATGAACTACAGTTTCTGGTCGTCTTGTGACACTGAAAAGTGTTGCCTGTTCACAGTGGCCAAGACATGGAAACAACCAAAAAGCCCTTCAATAGAAGACTGGATAAAGAAGATGTGGCACATATACACTATGGAATACTACTCAGCCATAAGAAATGATGACATCAGATCATTTACAGCAAAATGGTGGGATCTTGATAACATTATACGGAGTGAAATAAGTAAATCAGAAAAAAACAAGAACTACATGATTCCATACATTGGTGGAACATAAAAACGAGACTAAGAGACATGGACAAGAGAGTGGTGGTTACCAGGGGTGGGGGGAGGGAGGACGCAGGAGGGAGGGAGGGAGAGTTAGGGGGAGGGGGAGGGGGAGGGGCACAGAGAAAACTAGACAGAGGATGACGGAGGACAATCTGACTCTGGGTGAGGGGTATGCAACATAATTTAATGACAAAATAACCTAGACATGTTTTCTTTGAATATATGTACCCTGAATTATTAATGTCATCCCATTAACATCAATAAAAATTTATTTAAAAAAAAAAAAAAAAAAAAAAAAAGAAAAGTGTTGCGTAACAGTTGCCTTTTGTAGACCTAGTGCGGCCCCCCGAATGGCTGTGATCTTGCTCTGCGGCCCACATGCTGAGTTGAGTTTGAGACCCCTGCCATAGAGCCATCCCCAGCACCTGGGCCAACTTTGCTCCAATGGAGCCTTGACTGCGGGAGGGGAAGAGAGAGACAGAGAGGAAGGAGAGGAGGAGGGGTGGAGAAGCAGATGGGTGCCTCTCCTGTGTGCCCTGGCAGGTAATTGAACCCGGGACTCCTGCACACCAGGCCGACGCTCTACCACTGAGCCAATTGACCAGGGGCCTCTCCCAGTTTCTGTAAGATGATGTCAGATGATGACATAACACCATGTATACAGCGGAGCAGCCCACAGCCATGCCAGTCAAGATGTGGAGGGTACAAAGGAAAGTTCAGTGTGTTCTGTGACTTGCTAAATTTGAATCCGTGACCAAAGTGCAACGTGAATATTGGCGCATTTATAACGAAGCACCACCACATAGGAATAACATTACTCGGTGTGATAAGCAGTTGAAGGAAACTGGCAGTTTGGTGGAGAAACCCCATTCTGGTAGGCCATCAGTTAGTGATGAGTCTGTAGAGGCTATACAGGATAGCTACCTAAGGAACCCTAAAAAAATCTGTGCATGAGCCCACATTGAACTGCACTGAATAGGTATGAAACTGAGAGAGTTTTCCTTTCATTTGGAGCAGATTTCACATTTCTATCTTCTTTTGTTGCTTTCCTGTGACCAGTCAAAAGTGCACCATGACTTTACGGACTCACTGTATTAACAATAGGTGTTTTCTTTATTTATAATATTTAAATTTCACATCCTTTTTTCTCACCATAGTAAGCTCCTTTTAGGACCTCTTGTATAGTACTAAAAGGAATGTTTGCAGTGAGTGTCTTTATATTGATGTAAATTTTAACAAAAATTCTCCCATCTTGTACCTAGAGAATCTATTTGCTCAATCAATATTTAACACATTTCTTTTTATTCTTCACTTGTATTATTTTAAATGAATGGATGTGGTTTCATCAAATAATTTTTCTGGATCTGTTGAAAATGATTTTTCTCTTTTAATCAGCTTAGATCAAATTACATTAATATATTTTTTAATGAAAAAGATCTTTGCATCCCTAATGGTATTTTTATGTGTGTGTGTATATGTCTCTGTGTATGAAAAAGCAGAATTTTCCCTGGCCAGTTGGCTCAGTGGTAGAGCATTGGCCTGGTGTGCGGAAGTTCCGGGTTTGATTCCCGGCCAGGGCACACAGGAGAAGCACCCATCTGCTTCTCCACCCCTCCCCTTCTCCTTCCTCTCTGTCTCTCTCTTCCTCTCCCGCAGCCAAGGCTCCATTGGAGCAAAGTTTACCCGGGCGCTGAGGATGGCTCTGTGGCCTCTGCCTCAGGCACTAGAGTGGCTCTGATTGCAGCAGAGCGATGCCCCAGATAGGCAGAGCATCACCCCCTGGTGGGCATGCCAGGTGGATCCCGGTCGGGCACATGCGGGAGTCTGTCTGACTGCCTCCCCATTTCCAACTTCAGAAAAATACAAAAAAAAAAAAAAAAGTAGAATTTACTTTGCTTATAATTTATTTGGATTTTATTATGCCTATGGCCATAAGTGATATTGGTCAGAGGTTTATTTCTTTGTACTGTGATCTTTAAATTTGCATGTCAGGGCTATGTCAGCCTTAAAAATACAATAAAAAGGGAAAGAAAGAGAGACTAAGAAAGGGAGTAAAGAGGTAGTGAAGAAAGAATGCAAAATATTGATAATTATTGAAAGTGATGGGCATATAGGACAGTTTTCTCTCTACTTTTGGGGAAATAAAAACAAATGAATTTTCAATTGGGAGGTTTATAGAATAGTTTTATCTGTATAGTTGACGTAGAATGGAATTTCTGAAGACTATCTTAAGGGTGTTTCATTTCCTGAATACTTCTTTTATTTTTCATAAAAGGTCAACTCTTCCATGGGAAAAGACTCAAATTCACTAGATATCACAGCTCAGGTAATCCTCCTGGGGCTCATGCTGGAAGCCGCCAACTCTCAGCTCCTTCTGATGTAACCTCTCAGTGTTGAATGGTTATAGCTTCTTTGTTTCCATTTTCCCTTTGCTCCTCCTTGAATGATGTATCAAGGGAAGAGTTTTGTGCAGTCTTGGTGGAATCCTTAGAGACATTCACTGTCCGCAAATGATAAAGGGTCTTTGCCATGTTATCACATCATCAGGCCATTGTCACACATCTTTGTCCCCCCCACCCCCACCCCAGCCGAGGCACAGGAATTTCTGGGTTCTTTAAATGCCTCTTGGCCAAGGTGGTTAGCTCAGTCAGTTAGAGCATCATCCTGAAACACCAAGGTTTGGGTTTAATCCCAAATAGGACCACATACAGGAAGCAACCAATGAATGCACAACTACGTGGAACAACAACATGAATTCTTCCATCTCTTTCTCTCTCTGTCTCTCTAAAATCAATCAATAAAAAAATTAGACTTTAAAAGAAAATAAATGAATGCCCCTGAAGACCATGAGAAAATAGAAGATCTTAAGACGTACACTGTGCAAATGCTATTGTTCCAATGAATGTTTGGTAAGACACCATGGAGCGCATGGGGCTCCTTTTAGAGGAGTGCCCTCCCCTTAAGGCTGCACCTATGAAGGGGGTTCATTCACATTACTCCTGATGTTTTCAGGCTCTCCTGTAATTCTCTAGGAGTTATAGGAGTTGAGAAGTTGTGGGTTCCTTTCCTACTTCTCAACTTGAGAACTTGTGTTCTACGCTGAGAATGGGAACATAGTTGTTTTTAGCTTCTTCACCTTCCTTTGTTCTCATCCTAGAAATCCTCTCAATGCCCCAGAAATATCTGTATGTATGTCCATGCATTCTGTCCTTACACCACATCTCTGTACTATGGTTTAGCACGGAATTGCATGCTCTGACTCCCTGCTAGATCTGGTTGTCATATAAATGGAAACTTTAGTCTTGATAATTTTTTTAAAAATCACCACCAAGTAAGACTTTGAACATGAAGCATATACATTCTTTTACAGGTATTGGAAACTTGAGTAGGCAAAAAGTTTCACCAATATTCTGCTTCTTTTAAAAATATAATAATATGAACTTGCCAAAACCTCTAGAATTTAGTGTGGCCTGTATTGGGTTGACAAAAGTGAAGAGAAGTCACCTGTGTCACCTGTTGCAGACGTTTTACAGTAGAATGCACAAAATATTCCTTGTTTCCTTTTCCTCTCTTGACAATTATGGAAGTATATTTTCAAGGAAAAGTTTCTGTCATCTTAGTTTTTTGAGTAATTGAATTGAAAAAACACCTTTCCCAACCACATAGAGCTTATTCTATGAACAACACTAAAAAATACTTGTTGTATCAAGTTACTGAGAGATAGGGGTTATTTGTTACAGCCAAGTAAGCTTAGACTGTGCTGACTGATACACAGACCTGTATTTATCAACATAGAAAAATACTCACCATGTGTTTGTATAACAAAAGCTGGTGTTCCCAAGTGCAATGTATAAACCTAAGTGTGTTACTCAATTACTACTTGGGATTCATAACTAAAAAAGAGGGAATTGTTCCTCTGAGAAGTTTTGAGATGACAGAAATTTAGAAGCATTAATTATACCCATTATCTACCTTCTATATTTTGAATAATATTTCTGTATTTGGGAAAATTGTCTTGTGAGTTCTCTGTCTTTCCAAAGTAGTAATAGGAACTGTGTTGCTAGTTTCATTTGTAGCTAGGATGTAGATGTTTGACTTATGTACACCTGTGGGAGACACTGGTTTGGAAATGGGCACCAGGAGGAGATGTTGGGCAGGATTTTATTCTGGTGAGAATCAGCCTCTGGATTTGGGGGATGGTAGTGATTTCAAAAGTCAGATTCTTGTCATACAGCAGTGTAGCAGTCAGGATTCTGTTCTGTCTTTATACCTATCTTTAGAGCTTCTAGCTTTCTGAAATAATCTGTTACAAGGAATTGACTTATTGCTATTAGGTGAGTTGACTGAGCCAGTCTGGAATCTGCAGGACAAGCAGAGAGGAAAGGAAGATGAACAGGCTGTAACTCCGTGGAGATTGGCCCAAACTGTTAACTGGCAGAATTTCTTCTCATTTTTCCAGGAAAGCCTCACCCCTGCTTTTTAGGTCTTCTGATTCAGTAAAGCCTGCTTAGGTTATCCAGGATAATTTCCTTTACTGAAAATCAACAGATTACAACTTTAATTATAGCTCCCATGGCCCTTTAGCAGAATCTATATTAGGGTTTAATTAAATAACTGGGGACTGGAGCCTAACCAAATTGACACAGAAAGAAGGCCATCACAGTGGCTTCAATGCATGTGACAGAAATAGTTGTAGGGTGGCCAAGTTCCTTCCTTTTAGTGTGTGATGTGGCAGTGGCATTTATTTTATTTTATTTTATATTTTATTTTATTTTTGCCTCAAGCTTATTCTGTAGTGTGGTTTCTGCTTTGTTCTGGAAACTCAGTCTTGTCCTGTTTTTCTAGCTAACCACTAATTCTGAAAACTACCGAAATATTTTAATAAATAAATTCCTTTCTTATGAATCCAGTCAAGGAGATTTTGTTTATTGTCAATTACCTGACCAATACCAAAGTTACTTTTCATGGGAAAAAAGTTACCATTTCTTGAAAGACTAAGGTCTTTGGTTAAAATGACATCATAGAGCTTTCTGGCTTCTGTTTACAAAGCTAGCTTTTTCTGTAGGCCGTGTTCTTTTGCTCTTCAGTTCATAAAATCTGGAAGCGATGCTCTCTCATGGAATGACCCTTTGAGAATGACCCTTTCCTGCTCTGCCTCCTGGGCTTGTCTCTGTGGGTGACTGCAACAGACAGCTTTAGTGAAATTATTGGAGAGTTTCAAATCATAGTGGTCCCTGAAATGTCAATAGATCTCTTTGCTTCTTGGTGTGCTCATAGCAGAGGCTGTAACTATAAATTATGTGGCAAATAGAACAGGGAAGAGGAGAAGAGAAATATAATTAAATAGAAAAGATGAAGGTAGAGTAGAGAATCAAGTTTCTGTTTTAATTGAGAAAAGATTAAGTGATAGATTGTAACTCTTTTCTCCAGTATATATATATATATATTCTATATTTTCTCTTGGCTAAGCTCTGGTGAAAATTTGCTTTATGAAATATCATAAGACAATCATACTCAAATGCTCTTATCCCACCTAACTTTAAGTTAATAGTGCTTCATATATCTATGTATCTCTGTATATTCATACAAGTATATGTCGGTAAAAGCATTCTTTTTTTTGTATTTTTTTTTGTATTTTTCTGAAGCTGGAAATGGGGAGAGACAGTCAGACAGACTCCCACATGCGCCCAACTGGGATCACGCCCACCAGGGGTGACGCTCTGCCCACCAGGGGGCGATGCTCTGCCCCTCCGGGGCGTCGCTCTGCTGCGACCAGAGCCACTCTAGCGCCTGGGGCAGAGGCCAAGGAGCCATCCCCAGCGCCCGGGCCATCTTTGCTCCAATGGAGTCTTGGCTGCGGGAGGGGAAGAGAGAGACAGAGAGGAAGGGGGGGGGGTGGAGAAGCAAATGGGCGCTTCTCCTATGCGCCCTGGCCGGGAACCGAACCCGGGTCCCCCGCACTCCAGGCCGACACTCTACCGCTGAGCCAACTGGCCAGGGCAAAAGCATTCTTTTATTGTTACTTAAAATAAAATGATGAAGAACACAACTGCCTAGTTTTGTTTTGTTGTTATTATTTTTATTGTGGTAAAATGTATTTAACATTTACATTGTAACTATTTTTAAGTGTACAGTTCTGTGGCATTATGTATATTCACACTGTTGTGCAACCACCACCACTGTATCTCCAGGAATTTCCATGATTCTATAGGCGAGAAACTCTATACTCATTAAAGAGCAGCCCCCTTCCTTCCTCTCCCCAGACCTTGGCGACCACCATTCTACTTTATGTTTCTATGAATTTGACTATTATAAGGACAGGCAGTCCCTGGGTTATGAAAAAGATAGGTTCTGTAGGTTTAAAATATTTAAGTATTTTTATGTATGGGAAGGTAAAAATAAATAGTATGTGAAGACAAACATCTAAGTTGCATTTAATAGGTAAATGTAACTGTTCCAGCTTACATACAAATTCAGCTCAAGAACAAACCTACAGAACCTATCTCATTGATAACCCAGAGACAGCCTGTGCTTCACGTAAATAGAATCATACAGCATGTATCCTTTTGTGTCTGGCTTATCTTGCTCAGCATGATGTTTTCAAGGTCATTTGAGTTGCAGCATGTATGAAAATTTTATTGCTCATGAGGGCTGAATAATATTCCATTGTATGGATAGACTACATTTTTTATCCTTTCATCTGTTGATGGACATTGGGTTGTTTTCTTCTTTTGGTTGTTGTGAATAAAATAATGCTGCTGTGAACATGAGTGCACAAATATCTGCTTGAGTTCCCGCTTTCAGTTGTTTTTTGTTTGTTTGTTTGTTTTATCTATACCCAGAAGTGCAATCACCGAATCATGTTAATTCTGCTTCATTTGTCCAGGAACTGCCATACTGCTTTCCATAGCAATTGTGCCATTTTGCATTTCCGCCAGCAAGGCACAGAGGTACCAATGTTCTCCTAGTCTCACCAGCACTTGCTTTCTGTATTTTGCACAATAGCTATCTTAATGGGTGTGAAGTTGTACTGGAATATTTTCTGTATTCTTGATATGATACATTGGCCATCTGATCCTGGAGAGACTGCCCCTCCAAGACCTAATTAATTCCTAGAGATAGCAAATGATTGCCTTGGGAAGACACTTTTGACATACAGACCAACCAATCCAGAGACCACATCCAAAGTATCTCCTTTATCAAACTCTCATACAGCAAGGAAGTATTCTTCCCACTCTACATTCTCCATGGCCCAGGAACTGGACAATTAGGGATCACCCCTGTAGTCTAGACCCTCCTGAAATCATTCAAACTATCCAATCCTAACTTAGTGTATCTTCCCTGCCTTGACCTTTTCTCCCCAGGAAAACTCCGTTGAAGAGTCTGAGCCTTGCTCTCACCTTTCCTCCTGCCTCTGACTCACCTCAGTGCTGCCCCACGTGGCCCTGGATGACATCACATACTTCTGATTTCAAGAAACCTGAGTATGAACTTCATGACAATCATTTCCATGTCTATGTGTTTTATTATACCTGATTAAAACAAGTCCCAGGTACATTTTTAGAACAAAAGTGTTTTCTCATTGTCATTTTGGTATGCATTTCCTTGATAATTAGTGTTTCTGAACATTTTTTTTCAGAAGCTTACTGGTTATTTGTATATCTTCTTTGAAAAAATGTCTATGCAAGTTCTTTGGTTATCTCTGAATTGAGTTGTAGGGTTTTATTGTTCTTTCTGTATTTGGGATATTATTCTCTTATTAGATATGAGGTTTCCACATATTTTTTCTCATTCTTTGGTCTTGCCTTTATGCCTTTGCTGAACAAGCTTTTAAATTTTGATACAGCTTAATTTGTTCACATTTTCTTTTGTTGTTTGGGGCTTGGTGTCATACTCAAAAAATCATTGCCAATTCTCATGCAATGAAACAATTCCTTTATGCTTTATTCTAAGAGTTTCATAGTTTTAACTTTTATGTGTAGCTCTTTGATGTATTTTAAGGTACTTTTTGTCTTTGGCATTAGGTAAGGGTCCAATTTTATTTTTTGGAAGGTGGATATCCAGTTTTCCCAGCACCATTTGTTGAAAAGATGGTCTTTTCTTCACTGAATGGTCTTGGCATACTGTCAAAATCATTTGACCTTGAACACTTCTTGATCTGCAGTTTAGTGAGAGACAACAGCCAGGCCTGAATTGGAACCTTGGTTCACAATCAGTGTGACAATGATTTCACTGTTTGGAGCCCTCAGGGCAGGAATCATCAAGTTGAACATGCAATAGAAGCTGTCAAAAAAGGTTCAACCACAGCTGATCTGAAATTAGATACCCATGCCATCTTAGTTGCATTGAAGAGAACGCAGAGTTTGCATCTCATCAGAAAAGAATTCTCCATTTTGACTGTATTGGTATCTTGATTGTGGGACTTACTACTGATACTAGATTGTTATGTAATTTATGCACTCGAAGTGTTTGAATTCTATATTTGTATTTGACAGACCTCTTCCTATGCCTCGTCTTATATCCCTAATTGAAAGTAAGACCCAGATACTAAGGCAAAGCTATGGCCGAGGACAATATGGTGTTGGGCTGCTTATTGCTGGTTAGAATGATATGTTTGAATCTTTATCTCTATTCTTCTTCCTATGTTTTCTACTTGTCTGCAATGAGTATATAATTTTAGAAATAATAAATATATTTATTTTAAATGTTGAAAATTAAAATATAAGTAAAAATTATTGGCTATATTCCCTATGCTATACTTTACATCCCTGTGACTATTTTGTAACTATCAATTTGTAGTGCTTAATCCCTTCCCTTTTTTCGCTCATTTCTCCCCATCCCCACTCCCCAACCTGGCAACCATTAAAATGATTTCTGTATCTATGAGTTTTGTTTTATCTTTTTTTTTTTTTTTTTGTATTTTCTGAAGCTGGAAACGGGGAGGCAGTCAGACAGACTCCCGCATGCGCCCGACCGGGATCCACCCGGCACGCCCACCAGGGGGCAATGCTCTGCCCCTCTGGGGTGTCGCTCTGTTGCGACCAGAGCCACTCTAGCGCCTGGGGCAGAGGCCATGGAGCCATCCTCAGTGCCCGGGCCAACTTTGCTCCAATGGAGCCTCTGCTGTGGGAGGCGAAGAGAGAGACAGAGAGGAAGGAGAGGGGGATGGGTGGAGAAGCAGATGGGTGCTTCTCCTGTGTGCTCTGGCCGGGAATTAAACCTGGGACTCCTGCACACCAGGTCGATGCTCTACCACTGGGCCAACCGGCCAGGGCTGTTGATCTTTTTAATAGACTGCACATATAAGTGAAATTGTATGATGTTTTCTTTTCCTTCCTCCCTCCCTCCCTCCCTCCCTCCCTCCCTCCTTCCCCTCTCCCTCCCTCCCTTCCTCCCTTCCTCCCTCCCTCCCTCCCTCCTTTCTTTCTCTCTTTCTTTCTTTCTTTCATATGGATGAGTCATATCTCATTGTATATATGCATCATCACTTCTTTATCTGTTCCTTTATTGATGGGCACTTAGCTTGCTCCCATATCTTGGCTACTGTACATAATGCTGCAGTGATACACATATGGATGTATATGTCTTTTCGAATTAGCATTTCAGGTTTCTTTGGATAAATACCCCTAAGTGCAATGGCCGTGTCTTCATAGTCTATTATTATAGTCTTTTTTTTTTTTTGGTCTATTTTGTTTAGAATGAGTATTGCTATCAGCTTCTTTTTGTTTGTTTCCACTTTCAGGAAATATTTGTTTTCATCCCCTTATTTTCAATCTGTTTGTGTCTTTTGATCTGAAGTCTCTTATAGACAACATATGTAAGGGTCTTGTTTTTCTTATCCATTCAGCCACTCTGTGTCTTTTGATTGGAGCACTTGATATATTTATATTTAAAATAATTATTGATAGATATGAGTTATTATCATTTTATTATTCATGTTTTTGATCTTTTATTTTTCTTCTTAAAGTCAGACTCTCTTTAACATTTCTTATAATATTGGTTTGGTGGTGATAACTTCTTTAGCCTTTTATTGCCTGGCAAGCAGTTTATATGTCCTTTAATTCTAACTGATAGCCTGGTTAGGTAGATTGGTCTTTGTTGTAGGTTCTTGCTTTTCATCACTTTGAGTACTTTGTGCCAACCCAATCCCTTCTGACCTGCAAAGTTTTGTTGTGAAATCAGCTGACAGTCTTATGGGAGCTCTTTTATTAGGAACGGTTTTCTTCTGTTGCTTTTATGATTCTCTGTTTGCCTTTAATCTTTGGCATTTTAATTATAATGTGTGTTGGTGGGGGCCTCTTTGGGTTCATCTTGTTTAAGACTCTGCGTTTCCTGGACTTGTATGTATTTCTTTCTCCAAGAGAGGGAAGGTTTTTGTCATTAATTCTTTTTTTTTTTTAACAGGGACAGAGAGAGGGATAGGTAGGGACAGACAGACAGGAACAGAGAGAGATGAGAAACATCAATCATAAGTTTTTCGTTGCGACACCTTAGTTGTTCATTGATTGCTTTCTCATATGTGCCTTGACCAGGGGACTACAGCAGACCGAGTGAACCCTTGCTCAAGCCAGCGACATTGGGCTCAATCTGTTGAGCCCGTGCTCAAGCCAGAAGAACCCCCGCTCAAGCCGGTGACCTCAGGGTTTTGAACCTGGGTCCTCCACATCCCAGTCCGAGCTCTATCCACTGCACCACTGCCTGGTCAGTCTGTCATTATTTCTTTAAATAGGTTTTTAATTACATTTTCTCTTCTCCTTCTTGTGCGCCCCCTCTGGTACCTCTATGATACAGATGTTGGTATGCTTGATGTTGTTACAGACACAACTTAAACTATCCTCATTTTTTTTAAATTTATTTTTGCTGTTCTGATTGTATGTTTTCTGTTACCTTTCCTTCCTCTGCTGACTCAGTCTTCTGCTTCATCTAATCTACTGTTGATTCCATGTAATGCATTCTTCATTTAAGTTATTGTATTAATTTCTGACTGGTATTTTTTGTTGTTGTTGTTGTTATTTTCTATCTCCATTCTTATATTTTCTATCTCTTTATTGAAGCTCTCACTGAGATCATGGAGCATCTTAATAACCAGTGTTCTGAACTCTGCATCTGGAAGATTGCTTATCTCTATTATGTTTAGTTTTTATTTTTTCTGGAGTTCTGTTCTATTTTTTCATTTGGGACACATTTCTTTGTCTCCCCATTTCGGCTGCCTCCCTGTAGTTGTTTCTATAAATTAGGTAGAGCTGCTACGTTTCCCAGTTTGATGGAGTGATCTTATTTAGTACATGTCCTGTGGGGCCCAGAGGCACTGTCAACCTAGTCACCTGAGCCAAGCACTCCAGGTATGTCCCTTGAGTGCTTTCTGAGTGCCCTCCTGTTGTAGTTGAGCCTTGAGTGCTTTTGGCGAGTCAGCGGGAGGGATTGACCCTTAGGCTGATTGGTCATGAAGACGGGCTGTGGCTAGAGTGGAGGAGCTGTTGTGTTGGGGCTGAATGCTCAGAGCAGGGTTTACTTTGGTGGGCATTGGTTCCCGTTGAGCCTGCCCTTTGAGGGTGTCATTCGTGGAGGCAGCTGGGTGGAGCTTTGTTGTGCTTGGAAGCTGGCCACCCAGTGTGTTGGTTCTGGGGCCTCTTGGAAGGTGCAGGCCAAGGTAAGTTGCTGCCTGTATCTTGCCTGGGGCCACTTGATATGAGCTACAAAGTGGTTTTCAGGTGCTTGCCACCTGTGCTGGGCTGGGAGGTGCCTGGGAGAGGCTTTGCTGCAAACTGAGGTTGGCTGCAGCTGGTGCCAGGCTTGGTGCTGCTCAGCAAGAGGTAAGGGGCACATCTAGGCCAGATGCTGCTGGTTGGGGTTTGTGAACTTTTGAAAGTTCAAAGCATGAGTCAGGAGGGCTTGTTTGTATGTGAAAGCTAATGGACATGGCTTGGGGCCAACAAGTTGAGTGGGTGGGGTCTCACCAGGGCTGGTCCAAAAGTGTGAGCCAGGCTGATGGAGACTCAGCTATGGTGCCTGTCTGTGCCTGTAGGGGTTGGGCTTGCAAGGAAACGATGGCTTCTGCCAGCACTTCTGTTGGGGAGAAATCTGCCCCTCAAGCCCTGGCCTTGAAACCGAAATTCAGTTCCTCCCTATGTATCGCTGTGGCCCTCTCAGAGGATAGCCTGGGACTCCAGCAGCCCTCCTCGTCACTCAGACACCAGCTCTGCTGATTTTCACAGCCTGAAGTTACAGGGGCGTCTCTTCCTGGTGCTGGATTCCCGGGCTGGGGGCCCTGATGTTGGGCTGAGACTCCTCATTCTTCAAAGGGGACCTCTGCAGCCAAGATATTTTCCCTGATTTTTAATCATCACATTTGGGTGTGGGACTAGCCAGTTCTGTGTTTCCACCCCTTCTACCAGTCTCCACATGGCTTCTCGCTTTCCTTAGTTATGGGATTTCTGTTCAGTTAGATTTCAGCCAGTTCTCATTGGTGGTAGTTCTGTAGTTGAGTTGTAATTTTTTTTTTTTGGTATTTTTCTTTTTTTTTTTTTTTTTTTCATTTTTCTGAAGCTGGAAACAAGGAGAGACAGTCAGACAGACTCCCGCATGCGCCCGACCGGGATCCACCCGGCACGCCCACCAGGGGGCGATGCTCTGCCCATCCTGGGCGTCGCCATATTGTGACCAGAGCCACTCCAGCGCCTGGGGCAGAGGCCAAGGAGCCATCCCCAGCGCCTGGGCCATCTTTGCTCCAATGGAGCCTTGGCTGTGGGAGGGGAAGAGAGAGACAGAGAGGAAAGCGCGGCAGAGGGGTGGAGAAGCAAATGGGTGCTTCTCCTGTGTGCCCTGGCCGGGAATCGAACCCGGGTCCTCCGCACGCTAGGCCGACACTCTACCGCTGAGCCAACCGGCCAGGGCGGTATTTTTCTGAAATGAGAAGCAGAAAGGCAGAGAGACAGATTCCCGCATGCACCCGACCGGGATCCACCTGGCAAGCCCACTAGGGGGTGATGCTCTGCCCATCTGAGGCATTGCTCCATTGCAACCAGAGGCCTTCTAGCACCTAAGGTGGAGGCCATGGAGCTGTCCTCAGCACCCAGGCCAACTTTGCTCCAATGGAGCAGTGGCTGCAGGAGGGGAAGAGAAAGAGAGAGAGAGAGAAAGAGAGAAACAAGAGGAGGAAGGGTAGAGAAGCAGATAGGCACTTTTCCTGTGTGTCCTGGCCGGGAATCGAACCAGGACTTCCACACGTTGGGCTGACACTCTACCACTGAGCCAACCAGACAGGGCATTTAGTTGTAATTTTGATGAGATCATGGGAGGAAGAAAGTTCAACTTTTACTTACTTTGATCGGAAACATTAAGGATTATTTTCTGTTTCTCCTAAGTTGTTTAACATATTGGCATAATGTTTTTAAAAATAATGTTCCATATTTATATTTTTTTAATCCACAGAAACTGTGATATTATTTCTCTCATTCCTGACTTGGTAAATTGTGCCTTTACTCTTTTATCATCAGTGTGTCTAGAAGTTTATTACTCTTACTGGTGTTTTCAAAGGACCAGCTTTTAGTTACATTGTTTTGTCTCTATTTTTTTATGTTGTTTTAGTTCCTTTTATTCATGCTTTTATCTTTATTGTTTTCTTTCTCCTACTTTATTCGGCTCTTTTGTTCTTCCTTTTTCTAATTTATTTGTGTAGAAGCTGTTGTTATTCATTTGAGACCTTCTAGCTCTTTTAATATGGAAATTTATTTCTGTAAATTTACTTTTAATTACTGTTTGCATGAATTTTGACATTTTTGTTTTCATTTTTCATGTAGTTCAACATACTTTGTAATTTCCCTTTCAAATTCTCCTCTAATTTATAGGGTTACATAGAATGTGTTATTTAGTTTTTAAATATTTGGAGCATTTTTCAGGTCTTTCTGTTATTAAGTTTAATTTAATTCTGTATTGATGAAAGAAAATACTTTTGTAATTTTCATTCTTTTAAATGCACTTAACATTGCTGTATGACCCAGAATACGATCTATTTGCTGTGTTCCAAGCACCCTTAGAAAGGATATGTATTCTGCTATTGTTGGGTGGTGTGCTTAATTAGGTTAAAATTACTGATTGTGCTGTTGAAATACTCTGTTTTCCTGATTTTGTAGCTACTTTTTCTTTCATTATTGATGGAGGGGTATTGAAACCTGACTACAATTGTGGTTTTGTCAGCTACAGAGCTGTATTTTAACATCCTATTATAAACAACAGCAATGTTATCTCTACATGTTTGTAAATGATTATGTATTCGTTTCCCATTGATGCCAAAACTTATTACCACAAATTTTGTTAAAACAACACTCTTTGTCACTCTATATGATTTCAGTTTCCCCAAGTTACAGATCTGGGCATAGCATTACTGGGTTCTCTTACAAGGGGGAGATCATAGTGTAAGCTGGGCTTAGCGTGAGCTCCTCTTCCAAGCATATTCAGGCTGTTTGGGGAACTCAATACCTTGCAACTGTTGGACTAAGGTCCTGTTTTTTTTCTCTAGCTGTCCACTAGGGGTTACTCTCAGCGATGAAAGGCCAGCCTCAGATTCTAGCCAGAAGGTCCTCTTACAACCTGGTGATTTATTGCTTCAAAGCCAGCAGGGGATTCCCTTCCTCTTAGAAAGGGCACAGTACCTCTTTTATGGCCTTACATGATTAGGTCAGGTCACTGAGGATAATCTCATTTTGATTAACTCAAAGGAAGTTGGTTAAGGACTTTACTTGCATCAGCAAAATCCCTTCAAATTGCCATATACATATAATGTATGCCAGTGACAAGTAATATTACATAGTCACAGTCTCACCCACACTCAAAGACTGGGAATTTACAATGGCATGGTTGGTTCAGTGTGGGGTTAGCATCTTGCATACCACAGAGTGCAGAAAAATAATCTGAAAAAATGTACACCAATATAACATTGGAAATATTTGTTATATTAGAAATATGATGGTGTTGGCAGAGTCGATGGGAAAGGGGGGAGAGGTAAAAATAAAACAAAAGAATATAACAAAACAACTTCAGAAAAATGAGAGAGCACATTATAAAACTAAGTACACGTGTAGACTACAAAATCCACTATATGATGATATAAAAATGTAATCCTTAAATATGCACACGGACTCAGACTGGAAGTTGTATTAAGAAAATAAAAAATACTAACTTCAAGATGGAATTTTGCTTGATTTCTTTCTCGAATTTTACTTTAGTAGAAAGTTTCCAGTAAAGCAAAACACAAATAATATAAATTGTTTTTATACCCTGTATCAACATTGAAATGTCAGTTCCTACAAGAGACAATAGCAGTTCATAGGAAGAAGTGTTTTGTTTTGGTATTTCAAATGTTTTTCTTATCCAGAGAGTTAACAGGTAAGGCAGGTAAGGGACAGTGTCATGATGGCAGGGAGGTAAAGGTCCTTGTGAGGCCCATGTCTTTCATTTTCCATAGGATGTGGACATAATCATCTCAAGCACTCATACTCGAAGGAGGATGGACACTAAAGCACCTTAAATTGGAGTTTCAGCTATTTGAAGATGCAGTTGTTCTTTGTGGCTTTTAGGCCCGTGGCAGACCTGATTCGGAGCAAGCAACTCTTTCTTTTTTCTCCTCCACAAACACTGTATGAAGCTGCCATTCACAGTCACAGCAGGGACACAAACCTGTCGTGGGTAACTTGGATGACAGAAGCTCTCTCATGAGATGTGGCTCTCAAAAGAAAAAAAAAATCACCACATCACAACAGATCATTCTTTTGATGTGTTCAGTATCTCCTGATTCCTCTTGAAACGACAAATTAAGACATTTGTGCAACGAACTCTGACATTGGCGTGAATGAAACTGTCCCCTATTCTATGTAGTTTTTTATTTTTTTCTGGCATGCCATTTTGATCATCTCAGAACCCCTTGAATTTCCTCAAAAGGAGCCCACCAACTCCTGCAAGGTTGAGAGTGATTTTTACATTTCCCAGCTCGGCCCATGTACCTGCCACCCAGGTGCAAGAGGCTTAGGTCTGACGCTGAACTCTGAAGGCTGCACTTGTGGATACCATGTTCTGGAATTAATAATTTTCAAGACTTACTCTGCAGTAGCATTGAAACACTATATAATGTAACATAGGCTACAGCTTAAATCAGGAACACAGTTCTTTCTATCATTGCAAACATTTTTTTGCCTATCTTATTTTACTATATTTAGAAACCGACTGTGAATTTTTATAACAATGATAGACCAACATGATGTTTAGCAATCTTTTTTTCTCAAAATCAGTATATCATTAGGTACAGATAATCTATGAATTGTATACAACCCATCCAAAATGCTAGTTAACTACTGTGTCCATTGGAATAGACTGTACAGAAATAATTAATATATTTTCTGTTAGTTTGAAATTTTCAGTAGAGTTTTTAAATTTCAAAAATTATTTTTGCTTTCACTGGAGAGTATTTATTTGGATTCTGATTTGTTCTACAATAAGGAGTACATTTTGTGTGGTATTATGATACAAAGTGAATAATGTCAACAGGATCTTTGCCTTCATGGTACATATAAAATTCTTGCTGAGACATTTAGCAGTCATAGGGTATATGTAAATTATGATCGTGCCTTTCTATTAGCATCTGGTGAGTGCCCATTGGTGCATTTCATTGGTCAGGCAGTCAACATTCACTGACTGATGGCTGCCAGGCACCATGCTGAAAAAGCAACAGGAAAGAGACCTCCAAAGTGTAATTGTACTTCCTCGTGCTAAAATATGCAAAATGTAGAGTTACTGAACAAAAAAGAGCACACACCCTTGCATGTTTCTTTTTCTTTTTTTTTTTTTTTTTGTATTTTTCTGAAGCTGGAAACGGGGAGAGACAGTCAGACAGTCTCCCGCATGCGCCCGACCGGGATCCACCCAGCACGCCCACCAGGGGGCTACGCTCTGCCCACCAGGGGGCGATGCTCTACCGCTCCGGGGCGTCGCTCTGCTGCAACCAGAGCCACTCTAGCGCCTGGGGCAGAGGCCAAGGAGCCATCCCCAGCGCCCGGGCCATCTTTGCTCCAGTGGAGCCTTGCTGCGGGAGGGGAAGAGAGAGACAGAGAGGAAGGAGAGGGGGAGGGGTGGAGAAGCAAATGGGCACTTCTCCTGTATGCCCTGGCTGGCAATCGAACCCAGGACTTCTGCACGGCAGGCCGATGCTCTACCACTGAGCCAACCGGCCAGGGCCTCATGTTTCTTAACGTATTTGTGGATGTGTTTACTTATGTATGTATCTATCTAGTCTGTCTATCTATCTATCTATCTATCTATCTATCTATCTATCTATCTATCTATCATCTGTCTTTTGGTGGGAAAGCAAAACAAGATTGCACAAAGAACGTTCCACAGAGAAAGTAGGCCTTGAACTTTACCCAGGGAGTGAAAATGGGATCCATTTTACATACTAAAGTTTTGGGGGGAAAATCAATTAATTTCTGAAAAAGAACTATATTTAGGTCAGAAACAGACTAGACATGCAAAAGTTAATTGCGTGTGTAGCAGATCCCAGGTATAAGATACAATCTGTGGTAGGTGCCGTTGGTGTTGTTTCCCCTCGGTCCTTCCCATTCCCAGCCCCCCGGCCCCCTGTCTGGCACCCCTCTCTCATTGCCTGGGCGCTCTCTCTAGTCACCAGAGACTACTCTGTCCGTGCATGTGGCTGGAGGTGCTGGGAAATGAACTCCCCTCCAACCCAGCTTGCAACCAATGAGAGAGCGAGGGTGGTGGGTAAATACCACAGCTCCCTCATCCCTGAGGTAGGATAAATGTAAACTGTGTATTCTGAACAGTTTTCCGGAGGAATTCCCCAGCAGGATATAAATCTAGTTTTCAGAGTGGTAGCCTATTTGCTAATGTACCTTTATGGCTGCCTTTCCTTCTCTGTGTCGCTTCCACATGTGCTAAGGAGTCCTGGATCACTTCGTAAATGAACTGCTTGTATTTGAATCTTTGTCCCAGGCTCTGCCTCTGGGAAAGCTCAACCTAGGACAGCACTCATTCCTCAGAAGCCACAGTTTCAGCCTTTAAAGAACTTCCAGTCAAGTAGTAACCAGACTCAATTCACTGTTTTTTTTTTGTTGTTGTTGTTGTTGTTTTTGTATTTTTCTGAAGCTGGAAACGGGGAGAGACAGTCAGACAGACTCCCGCATGCGCCCGACCGGGATCCACCCGGCATGCCCACCAGGGGCGACGCTCTGCCCATCAGGGGGCGATGCTCTGCCCCTCTGGGGTATCGCTCTGCCGCGACCAGAGCCACTCCAGCGCCTGGGGCAGAGGCCAAGGAGCCATCCCCAGCGCCTGGGCCATCTTTGCTCCAATGGAGCCTCGGCTGTGGGAGGGGAAGAGAGAAACAGAGAGGAAGGGGGGGGGTGGAGAAGCAAATGGGCGCTTCTCCTATGTGCCCTGGCCGGGAATCGAACCTGGGTCCCCCGCACGCCAGGCCGACGCTCTACCGCTGAGCCAACCGGCCAAGGCCTCACTGTTTAGAATCAACACATCAACTGTGCACTCATTATGACATTAAAATGCCACAAAAGTGTTTTTTCCAAATTTTTGATTTTTCTACCATTATAAAACTTGAATCCAAAGTTCTTGACTTCCAGGCTAAAGCTTGCCCCATATAATGAAGCTGTATCAGGAAGGTTGGCAGAAGGCAAGCAGGTGCAATTGAGATTTCTGATATAGTGGTAGGCAAAGTTGCATAACAAATCACCTTGAAACTTAGTGGAGGCCCTGGCCAGTGGACTCAGCAGTAGAGCTGAGGAAGTGTGGAAGTCCTGGGTTCGATTCCACCCAGAGCACACAGGAGAAGTGACCATCTGCATTCCCACCCTTCCCCCTTCTCCTTTCTCTCTCTCTCTCTCTCTCTCTCTCTCTCTCTCTCTCTCTCTCTCTCCCTCTCTCCCTTCTTTGCCTGCAGGCTGTATCTTTGGTTGGCTGATGGTAGGCTAAAGGCAAGCTATTGGCTGGCTAGGACAATGGGAATGAATGATCTGTGTTGCCTCTCATCTTCCAGAAGGTACAAGCTCAAGCTTGTTCACATGACATAGGCAGGGGTCCAAAAGAAAAAGTGGGAGTGTGCAAGGGCTTTGGAGCCCTATGTTCAGAACTAGAAGAGAATCATTTATGCTGCTTCCTATTGGTTAACTCAGACCCTAAGATCAACCTAAATTCAACAAGTGAGGAAATAGCTCCATCCTCTGATGCGAGTTATTGCAAAACCACTTTGCAAAAGGATGTGAATGCATGGAGGGAAATACTTTCATGCACTTTGTTGCAAACCATCTGTCACTTTCTGACTAGAGTAGATCTTAGAGCGGTCCATGCTTATCCCAGGCCTGATACATTTTGTCAAGGGGAGGAGAAGGCTTCCATATAAACCACACTGTGACTTTATTCAGCACCCTGAAACCCACTTTTCTGTTATCTTCCCTTGGGCCATGTCTTGTGCTAATTTTCTATTATTTCAGAAATTCTAGTTTCTGGTACACATATTTTTTTTTAATTTATGTTCTTAAGCTATAGATTCTTAAGTTGCTGAACACTCATTAAAAATTGCATTCTTCAACTTTTAGAATAACTACCAATAAGAAAACATGCACATTGTGAAAAAGAGTGGGGGGAAAGGAAGAAAGGCTGTAAATGTGTAGAAACTGTCAAAAAATAGCACCCTCGCCACCCTATGGAAGTTTGTGAAATTGCATCATCCCAAAGCACTGAGCATATGGCTGCTGTTGCATTTCTTTGTGTGAATTTCTGTGTTGAGAGCCAGTGAAGGTAAAGTGAACAGAGGCATTTATGATCGGCAGAATTGAAAAGAGCCAGTCTGTTCGCCTAGTTCTGTCGAGTTTACAGTCTGCAGCAGCTGCCTCTCAGGAGCAAGGGGGTGATAACTGAGCCTCATCTCAGAATCCAGATTTTAGAGCCAGAAGAAACCTTTCGATCCATCTAATGCAACTCTCAGAACTTTTATAAGGGAAACTTCAAACAACAATTACAGTGTATATGCAGAAAAACACACAGATCCTAATTTAATTGCTCAGTGAGTACACAAAGTGAGCGCAGCAGGTAATCGGCATACAGAACAAGAAATAGAAAATTACCAGCCTCCAGAGTGTCCCCTCATGCTCCCTTCTAGTGACTACCCTCTGCTCCTTTATCCTGACTTCTAACAGCGTAGGTAAGTTTAGCCTCTTTGGAGACATTTTTATAAGTGGAATTTTACCATTCTCTTCTGCATCTGGCTTGTCCACTGAATATAATATCTCTGAGATTTATTCTTATTGTTATATATTCTTGTAAAATTCATTTTCATTTTGTAATATTCAAATCTATGAATAGATAATGAGCCTGACCAGGTGATGGCGAAGTGGATAGAGCATCAGACTGGGATGCGGAAGACCCAGGTTTGAGACCCTGAGGTCTCCTGCTTGAGTGCAGGCTTATCTGCTTTGAGCAAGGCTCACCAGCTTGAGCACAAGGTCACTGGTTTGAGCAAGGAGTCGCTCGGTCTGCTGTAGCCCCCTGGTCAAGGCACATACGGGAAAGCAATCAATGAACAAGTAAAGTGCTGCAACGAAGAATTGATGCTTCTCATCTCTTTCCATTCCTGTCTGTCTGTCCCTCTGTCTGACTCTGTCTGTCACAAAAAAAAAGATAATGATTTATTTCTTTCTATTTCTTTCGATTGTTTATGGTTACTTAGGTTGCTTGCAGGTTTTGACTGTCAGAAATTATCCTGCTGTGAACAGTCTAGTACACATTTTTTGGTGTATATACGCTTTATTTCTATTATGTATCTACCATGAATAGAATCCCTGGGTCACATATATGCACTTGTTTGACTTTAGTAAATTCTACCCAATAATTATCCAATGTGGTTTTACCAAATACAGTCACAATGAGGGTATGAACCTGGGGGGACAATTTAGTCCATAACATCACAAACTCTGTTTAACTTTTATTTTCCAAATAATGACATATTGATAGGAATTGCAAAGATACGTACAGAGAAGTGCAGTGCACCTTTCACCCAACCTCCCTTAATGTTAACATTTGCAAAAATTTCTTTTTCTAAATAAGTCCTACATACTGAAAGAGGCAAAGTGATCTGGTTGAAGCCTAACAGGTAGAGAATGACAAGGTTATAACTGAAGGACAGTCTTCCCGGGAACTCCAGCAAAGCTGCGTAAACCTGTCTTTAACATCACCTCACAGTTTATAAAATCCCTTTATGTTTTAATACGTATGTTTTATGTAATCAATACGTCCTCTCAATAAAATGCGAGTGTTTACTTATTTCCTAGGATTTGAGGGAGGGCGAGTCAGCACCGAGCTCGGTCAAGGCTCGAGGTCCCGTAGATGCAGCTGTGTATTGTCAGTAGCAAGAGCACCTTCCCAGGTGGGGGGCGCTTTATCTTCGTTTCTTAGGAGAGGGATGTGAGGCACAAAAAGGTGGTGTGGTTTCTCAAGGGACCAGCTGGGTAAGCCAGAGCCTGGGCCTGAACCTCTGACCCTACAGTTCAACTGCTGATAGCGATACCTTGCTTGATGATACGAACTGTCTCAGTGCCCCACTCTCCTACCAGTACTTCCTGGCAGCGTACCCCAAATAAAGCACTGCTAGAAGTCATGCTTCTGAAGGAGTCCCAACTAACACATTCATTTGCACTGTTATTTCTCTTTACATCCACCTCCTTATTTTCTGTTCTAATCCCGCAGCAAAAAAAGAAAAGAAAAGAAAAGAAAAGAAAAGAAAAATCCAGAGCGGTTTCTATATGACACTTCAGGACTCCTGCCACGTCCCTGAAAAGTTAGCATATGCCTGATGAGTTCTCTCTGCAGTATTGATGTTATCTGTGACCACCAGCTGCATATGCTTCACGACTTTATCTGGATCAATTGCCTGAAGGACTCTGGCTTGGAAAGATTTAGTTTTTTACTTGATTTTTAAAAAGTGTTTATCTATTGATTTTAGAGAGAGGTGAGAGAGAAAGAGAGAAAGGCAGGAAGGAGGCAGCGGGAAGCATCAACCCATAGTTGCTTCTCATACGAACCTTGACTGGGCAAGCCCGGGGTTTCTAACCGGTGACCTCAGCATTCTAGGTCCAAGCTCTACCCACTGCACCACCACAGGTCAGGCTTACTAGATCTTATGAGGAACACTTGTGTGTTACAGGGAAGTCCTCTTTCATTCCCTGACCTCAACTACTTCAAGAAAAAAAAATGCTGTTTCATATTAGAATAAAGGTCACGCCTTCTAGCATGAAGTATGGGAGTTTAACTAATGGTTAAATCCATATTAAGTTTAATTACAAATAGATGAGCGCCTAGCATTCCAATCCATGCCCTAATGATCTATGGAATACAAACATGCTGAAATATTGCTGTTTAACTCCAAAGCAGGGGCAGAGGCTCAGCAATGAGAAGGGCAGGCTTAGGACAAAAGCCATTGCTAAATATTAGTCCGGCAGTTAAGATTAACATGGGCTAGCACAACCCTCCATTAGTCACTCTTCAGCAAACACAGAAAACAGTGAAAAGCTGTGTTATAGCTCTTTGGTGTGTTTTTAAAAATGAGAAAATAGGAAAACACAGAAGCTGAGCAAGGACCCAGGGTCATGCATCCAGCTAAGCTGCTGAGCTGTCAACCATCAGTTTTAACCCTTTGTACCAATAGGCGTCACAAGGAATGTGGACACAGGGCACTAATTTAGTCGTTTCAAACTTGAGTGTGCACCAGAGCACCTGCAGGGCTTGTTAAAACAAGTTGTTGTGCTTAATCCCCAGAACTTCTGACTCAGTCGGACTGGGATGGGGGTCCTGAGAATTTGTATTTCTAACCAGTTCCCTGGTGATACTGACGCTATTAGTTCAGGGACCACATTTTGAGAATGATGGCATTTATGGCTTATGAAACGGATATTTTCTTTTTTTTAATTTTTAAAAAAATTTAAGTGATGGCCTTGGCCGGTTGGCTCAGTGGTAGAGCGTCAGCCTGGCATGCAGGAGTCCCGGGTTCGATTCCTGGCCAGGGCACACAGGAGAAGTGCCCATCTGCTTCTCCATCCCTCCCCCTCTCCTTCCTCTCTCTCTCTTCCCTTCCCGCAGCCAAGGCTCCATTGGAGCAAAGTTAGCCCGGACACTGAGGATGGCTCTATGGCCTCTGCCTTAGGCGCTAGAATGGCTCTGGTTGCAACAGAGTGACACCCCAGATGGGCAGAGCATTGCACCCTGGTGGGCGTGCCGGGTGGATCCCGGTCGGGTGCATGTGGGAGTCTGTCTGACTGCCTTCCCGTTTCCAACTTCAGAAAATACAAAGGAAAAACAAACAAACAAACTAAAAAAACCCCAAAAATAAAAAAATAAAAATAAAAATTTAAGTGAGAGTTGGGGATATAGCAAGACAGACTCCTGCATGAACCCCAACTGGGATCCACCTGGCAACCCCTGCCTGGGGCTGATGTTCTGCCCATCTGGAGCCGATGTTCCCAACTGAGCTATTTTTAGTACCTGAAGCGGAGGTTCCACAAAGTCATCCTCACCACCTGGGGCCAACGTGCTCAAATCAATTGAGCCATAGCTGCAGGAAAGAAGAGGGAGAAAGAGAGAAGGGGGCAGGGGAGAGGAGAAGAAGCAGATTGTTGGTTCTCCTGTGTGCCCTGACCAGGAATAGAATCCAGGACTTTCACATGCTGGGTCGATGCTCTATCACTAAACCAACTGGCCAGGGCCAGGATGGACTTCTTCTAAAATGGGTCTCAGCTGATACTCACGCCAGGGCCCTGCCTGGCCTGCCTTGCTGGCAGACCCTGGGGAATGCTTTGTATCCGTGGTCCGGGCAGAGTCTGTTAGAAGTGGAATGCCAAGGAATGACGTCTCAGAACTAGGCTCCCAGGAGGAATTTGGATTTGCAAAGATCAGACAGAAGCACCGGCAGAAAAGAAGACTAAAGGATTGGATGCTGAGCCCAGATAGCACCCAGGTTTGGAGTCACAGCTCTGTTCTTTCGACTAACCTGCTTTCCACTTGGCACCTGACAACAGGGGGAAAGAAACATTCGTCATCCTAGGTAAGTGCTGAACTATGAGGAATAAAGGCATAAAATAAAAATAATCGCATTCATTTTTCCCTCTAACATCTACACCTGATTGTTCCTCCGACGGGGTCCTGCTGAGTGCTAAGATCCAACCCCGCTCCTGAGGTGCCCTGGCTGCACTCTCCTCTCACCATCATCACTCAGCCTTCTCAGCCTTGGTTTTCTGCCCTGGACCTCTCTGTTGACTTAACCTAGTTGTGAGAAGTTCTTTTCCATCTCTTTTGTTTACATATAACACCTCATTCACAAGTACTAAGTGAGGGATCGTATATCATACAAATATCTTAGACTTCATCATTTTACATAATTGATTTTCAAATCCTATCTCTCGGCAATTTACTAGCTTTCAAATCTTGACCGTGTTATTAAACCTCCCTGGGCTTGGCTCTCTCATCTGTTTTACTCAGCTTGGGTTGCCATAACAATATCACAGATGGGTGGCTTCAACAATGGGAAATGTATTTTCTCGCAGTTCTGGGGGCTTGAAGTTCGTGAACAAGGTGCTGGAAATTTCTGGTGCAGGCTCTCTACCTGGCTTGCAGAGGGCCACCTCCTCGCTGTGCCCTCACTTTCCACTGTGCGTGGGTGAAGAGGAAGAAAAAACCCCACGAGGATGGAGCAATGTCTTTTACTTTAAGGATCAGGAAATTTAAAGGAAGAATGGATCCTATGTGTGTGTTTTAAAGTATTTGGTATTATTTGGAACAAAAGAAAAGAACACATTAGTGAAAAATATGGAGAAATCTATAGTAGCATTGGGCCAATGATAATTTCTTAACTTTTTTTTTTGTTTTTTATTTTTTTTATTTTTTGTATTTTTCTGAAGCTGGAAACGGGGAGGCAGTCAGACAGACTCCCGCATGCGCCCGACCGGGATCCACCCGGCACGCCCACCAGGGGGTGATGCTCTGCCCCTCCGGGGCATCGCTCTGCTGCAACCAGAGCCATTCTAGCGCCTGAGGCAGAGGCCACAGAGCCATCCTTAGCACCTGGGCCAACTTTGCTCCAATGGAGCCTTGGCTGCAGGAGGGGAAGAGAGAGACAGAGAGGAAGGAGAGGGGGAGGGGTGGAGAAGCAGATGGGCGCTTCTCCTGTGTGCCCTGGCCGGGAATCGAACCCGGGACTCCTGCACGCCAGGCCGACGCTCTACCGCTGAGCCAACCAGCCAGGGAATTTCTTAACTTTTTAAGTGTATGTTAACATTGAAACTTTAGGAGAAGCTGGGTGCAGGGTGTTTAAAAACTCTGTACTATCTTTTTGCAACTCTTCTGTAAAAATATAACAACACAGAGTTTTTTTAAAGCATAGCTTCAATCAAGATAGAGCTAGAGAGGTTGTGACCTATCATAGTTTTTGATAGCCTTGTATGGGACATTTTTCTATGAAGACAGGTGTTTGTTTGTTTTTCTATAAACAGGTGAAATACATCCAGACATAAGTTATGGCAGAGAAATGCTGTGTGTTCACCAAAATCAATTTTCTCTTTCCTCTGGACACAACCTTACATTATATCTCCCAGCCTCCCTTGCAATTATTTGTAGTCATGTGACCCAATCTGGTATGAGGGAAGTGAAGAGCAATAACATACAATTCTTCCAGGCCTGGACCATGGAAACCTCCCACAATGGATCCTCTGCATTCTCTCTAACACCTCAAGAGGAGGAGAGTGAGCAAAGCAGAAGGAAATGTCCCTGAATAAGCTTGCAAGGCTGCCATCCAATCCAACATTCATTTTGGGCTTTCAAGGAATGCAAGACTTTGGAGGGGAGTTGAATCTCTGAAATTGGCTACTTATCCAAGTAATGCACGCATCTGGACACCATGCTCTGGGAATTAACTGGGCAGCACTGTTTTTGGTTCAGCATCATTTAGCTCTGGAAAAAAAAAAATCTCAAAGGAGGTCAGTATTCCCAATATAAATTCCATGGTGGATTTTTGAAATGAGATATTATTTGATTGGGTACTGTTGGACAAACAAGTGTGTTAGGCTTGCTCGCTTATACTTTGCCTGATTGGTGCAAGAGCATAGGCAGCGCCACGTGTGCATAGTCTACATAAGGCTGCAGGTGCTTGCCCTCAGGGCAGCAGATTGCATATTGCAGTTTGCCTGCCACCATTGGGAGGCGCCATTGCTTGCTTTTGTTTGCTGGAGACGGGGTCCACCCACCCCAGTCTGTCTGTTTGTTTATCTTCCTGGAGAGAGAGAAGGAAGCTGTTTTCCCTGCCTGCTTGCTCATCCACCATTGCAAGACTCTAATAAATGGGATGGCCCACCATTTTCCGGCTCCACAGTTCCTTTGCCATCTGCCTGAATCCAATGTGAACCTGCATGGCCACAACCACTGGCCTTAGAGGTACATTCTGGTATTTGTACTTTAATGGTTTAGAGTCACATATAATTTAAAGACTATAAGCATCATGAAGGCAGGGACTATGACTCTCTTATTTTTAGTTGTATTCCTAGAATTTAACACAGTTCCATATATTCTATAAAATTTAATTGAATCCAGAAAATATGGATATAACCCAATGACTAATTGGTTCATGCAGAATGAGGAGAGGGCTTTTCTTTTCTTTTTCAATTACAGATAACATTCAATATTTTATATTAGTTTCAGGTGTACAGCCTAGCGGTTAGACATTTATATAATTTATGAGGTGATCTCCTCTGATAAGTCCAGTACTCACCTGGCACCATACATAGTTATTACAGTATTATTGATTGTTTTCCCTATGCTATACCATTTATTGTATATTTTTAGGCAAAGTCAGCAGTGAATCTAGTACTTTTGTAGTTGAAATACAATATTTTGTATTGTAACTGTCTTTGAATTAATGAATGAAACCATACAATGCTATTTGTCCCGAACTCTGTATCATCTTGTAGTTTAACAGTGTTTGCCTGGCACATAATAAGTACTAAGTAAGTACTTGTTAATGAATGAATTTTATAAATACTAGTCAACTGTTTTATTAGATTAGTATTATGTATAAATGAGAGCTACATCTTATATTGCTTTAGATAACTGTTGATAACTGAAGTTACAGTTACATAAAGTGGAGACCATAATTGAAATTATATAGGTATGTATCTTTTACAAGGGCAAGTCATTAGTGATTAACATAGGATAGCATTGGAGAAAAGCTTTTGTTTTGACTGATGAAGAAAACTTCCAGCATTTCATCTATTGGATTAAAGTAATTACAGGAATGAAGACAAAAAAAGAGAGCATTCAGTTCTAAGAATGAATTAGAGTAAAATTTTCCTCTACAATAAATCCTATTATTGCAGGACGATCCATAAAAGAAATTAAGCTGTGAGGTATTCTCTTGTGAAATATCGGTATTTGAGATTTGCTGTGTGTGGGTTTCCCAGAAGCTACTAAAGCTAATTTTTGAACTGTGCCCTTTAAATTACAATGGCCAAGAGGAAAAATAAAGGAAAATTGACAACAGAAGTATGTGTTATAACTAATGAACTAAGAATGTCTGTATATTAATAAAGTCTTATAATTAACAGTTCCACTGAATAAAGTAATCTAACATGGAAGAAATGGAAGTTACGTGAAGTAATTTCATTGTGAAGCTGACATTAAATAATAGTAAAATGAACACCTCGGTGGCAGGATAATTACAGATTTATTAATCTGTGTCTTTAATCCACTGCTGTGTAATAAGCAAACTGAGTGAGGGCCACAGTGTTTTGTACTCTGCGTTTCTGCCCCAACCCAACCCACACCCATTCAGTCAAGTAGATGTCCTTCTCCCATTGGTTCTCTTACCTCAGCTGAAATCCGTTTGAGAGAGAAAAGTAAATCTACTGAAAGCATCTTTTCTTGCTTTATGTTTTAAGAGCTGAACTCAGTAAGACTCTGCAGGGCACACCTAAGAAGCAAAGCAGGCACTTCCTTTGGAGGAGAGGCAGGTGAGTGCTATCAAAGAGGAGAGTCATCAATGAATGGAGGGAAAAGAAGCTTCCCCAAGAATGGAAAGAACACTGGCCTGTGGATCCTGCTAGAAGTGGTAACCCAGGACTTCCATCTTTATTTCTACACACTCCTGAAGGCATTAGGACCTTGAGAAGATAGCTGTGTGGGCCTTCGTGGAGTTTAGACATGGAAGGGTCTTAATAGCCGTGAAAATCCTTGTCCCAAGTGGCCTGGAATACTGCAGAGCTCTCAGGCTCCAGGGACCAGGTTAGCTGTAAGATAAAGAACTTGCCGATCACTGTGTCCTCCCCCCAGTGTTCTATTGTGTCTAAGATCCCATTCAAGTACCAGTCAAGGGATTGGCCAGGGTGGGCTGGAGGGAACAAAACAGGGTCAAGGGAGAGTTAATGGGATAGCTCCTAAGAATGAATAAGATTTAATTTCCCTCTGGACTTGAAGTTAGATTTAATGTAACTGAAAGAACATAAAGAAGTGTGATATTTCTTTGACTTTGAATCACAGTGGTAGCAAATTTATACCTCCTCCACGTTTATAAGATTATCAGTGCTCTATGGTATATTAGCCAATAATGAATTCTACTTAAACTAAATAAGGACTGTTTTTGATCTCAGAGGCAATTCTTAAAGCAGAAAATACATGTGTAAACAGAAATTTTCTTTGAGTAATGAATTGATATCAAAGCTGTTTTCAGTTACTAGCACCATTTCCAAATGAAACAACCTTTTTGGTGATTATAATAAAAAAGGGATAGAAATATGTTTTTTTGTTTTCCCATCTAAAATACATACTACTAATGCATTTAATTATAATGCTGCTTTTTAAAAATTGATCTATAGCCTAGAATGTGTATAAAATGATGGATTTAAGTATATTCAGTGATGAAGTAGCATCTTGGACCTGAGATACTTCTCTTAGATCTGTGAACTCCAAATACATTTATTTGCCATTCATTAATTTCCCAACTACAGGTTTTATATTACGGTCCACAATTATTTTCCCCTTTCCGGATTTGTACTCACTGTGCATTTATAGCTCCTCCCACTAGAAGAGGTAGAATTTACTCCCCCAACCCATTGATGTTGAGTTTGACCGTGTAGAGTACTTTGGCCAATGGAATGTTTGTTTATGGATCTGCTGCATGAAGAGATTTACAGGTGCTCTGTGACTGAACTCAATTTAAACTTTCCTCCAATAGCCAGTGTTTTGAGAAGGATAACAGCCATATAGGTCAGATCTGGACCCAAATTGCTGCCTGACCACAAGCCTGGTTGAGCCCTACATGGATCAGCCAAATCCCAGCTGAGGTGAGGAGGTAAGCATGAGAAATAAATGTGTGTTGCTAGCCGCTGAGTTTGTTATGCAGCGTATATTGTGTACAGCAGCCTGATGTATCTATCCAATCTTTGCGCTTCAGTAGATTTCTCAGCTGCTTGTGGCCCTTGGATATTTAGGTTGGCTTTTTCTATTTCTCCTTCCTTGTTTAGGCCAAAGGGACACTTTTATATTATGGCTTCAATTAAGTATGGTGCAAGTTTTCATTTGAGACTTTGATTCAACAAAGTTTATGGCACTATGGGATGGAGTAAGGTTTAAACATTAGATACTATTCCAAAGGTCAGAGAGATAGACTGTTGACTATGAAAATGCAGAAAGGTAATATGCTTCTGGAGAGTTGCAAACAGTGTGTTCTGATTGTCACGCTAGCCCTTACAAAAAAAAAAAAAACTTAATAGATGGAAAAGGCGAGAAATGTTATCTGTGGGAAGAACATTCATTTATCACATTTTATTTTCTCACTGAACACATATCTGAAAAGCACGTACAGTGAACGTGGTGTGTTAGTGATATAGAGGGAAAGAATACAGTCATGATGTCAGGTTGCTGAACATGGCAGGCAGGAGAAATAGACGGAGATGGGACAGAAACCAACCTCTTTGGATGGGATGGGGCTCAGTTCAGAATCCAGCAGCTGAGCAGTGGACAGCATTGTGTCCATGGACCTTTGCGGCTTTGGGGAGAATCAGGAAACCATTGCTCTCGTGTGATCTGTCCCGGTTAGGATTCCAGACTATTACATAACTCACAAATCAGGCTAGACATAAGCTGCTATTAGAGGGCTTTTCATGTAGTCAGTTCCCCTGGGAAAAAAGTATGGGGCAGAATATTTATCACCAGGGAAGAAAATTTCCCAGGAGATCCACAGGATCCCAGCATTCGAGTCACTGGAACAATTTGGATTAGTGGCTGATTAGTTTTGTTTTGGGGTACAGGGAAAGGAAAGAGATAAAGTGGACACTATAGACTAATATCACTCCATTAAATTTCAAGATAAAAAAATAAAGTGGACAAAGACATTTTTATTGTAGTTTTAGTTTTTGATGAATATTATTGGATACAAGCTAAATTGGGGGTGAAGGATTGTAACATTTATCAAATAGTTAGAAATACTATAATGCTATAAAGCAAACCACCTCAGAAGTTAGTAGTTTAAAATAATAACCACGTAATGTTTCTCAAGCATTTATAAGTCAGAGTGTTGGTTCTGTTGATCTGAACCAGGCTGGCTGATCTTGTCTGGGCTTCTATCATCCACCAGGTGACTTCAGACTTATTCATATGGCAACTGGGCAGGGGTCTGTAAGAGGGAGAAGTTCATAGAGCTTCTTAAGGCCAAGGTTCAGAACTGGCTTCTCTCACATTTACTACATTCTTTTGGCCCAATCAAGTTTCATGCTGCCTAGGTTCAGAGTTGGAGTAATGTATTCGGCCTCTTGATGGAGAAACTGCAAAGTCACAATGTACTGAAGTTCTGTAGACTGAACTATGCCCCATCCACAATTCATGTTGAAAGGCCTGACTCCTGATGTGAAGTTGTTTAGAGATGTGGCCTTTAGGTAATAACTAAGGTTAGATGACATCAAGAGGGTGGGGCCCCTATGAAGGAATTAGTGCCTTTATAAGAAGAGACACCAGAAAGCTTGCTCTTTCTCTCTCTGCAATGTGAGGACATGGCAAGAAGGCGGCTACCTGCAAGCCAGGAAGAGTGCCTTCACCAGGTCCTTACCTTGCTGGCACCCTGGTTTTGGGCTTCCTGCTTCCAGAACAGTGTCAAAATTAATTTCTGTTGTTTAAGCCATCCAGTCTATGGTATTTTGTTATGGAAACACGAGCTGACTGATATAAGAGGTATAGCTGGAGAACTAGTGTTCCTTTTGCGGTCCTGCTACAATGGTCAACCACTTCCAGTTCTTTATTCCATGGCTGGTCCTGTGCTAGGGACTTTCTCTACTTGATGACAGCAGTTCTACTAAGTAAAGAAAACGAGTCTCAATGATGTTACACTTGGTTACGCCCACAGAGATGTTAGGTGGTAGATTTCAGGTGGTAGTTCTGACTCTAAAGCATGCACTCTTTCTGCTGTTCCTCACACTGCTTCCCTGAACCACTGGCTCCCCACTGTCCCCCAAGTAGCTGATCAATGGAGACAATGTGTCCTATCACAGCAGGAATCTGCAGAGTGAGAAAAGAAGGCTGTGTGGTCTGAGATGACCATAGTTGGCTTGGCCCATGCTGGGAATGTGTGACAGAAATGACGGGTGACTTGAGGGTGACTGAGTGACATGAACCTTTTACAAGGAGGTAATTATCTATATCATCTGAGGGGTCCGAATTCCATATCTTCATGCCCAAGAAGGCCTACTGAAATCTGGTTTCAAGGGGTCGATATTTGCAAGAGAATGGAAGATGAGAGTGTGACTTGTAGGCAGGGACAATCCTTGCCCTCTAATGGATGTCTGTGTCATATCAGAGCGCCCTCTGGTCGATGTTAGAGATGCTGAAAATAGGACCCATGCATGGATAGGGTTGCAGGCAGGAAGCTAGAGGTTTGTGATGCCCCAGCAAACTGGGGTTCTGGAATGGGAGCTGGGAAGAGAATTACAAGATGCTGCAAACATGGGCATTTTCCATTCTGTCCTTAGCTGTGCTGTCAATACCTTGAACGTTATCCGTTATGTGCAAACATGAAGTCAGTATTTACTGAGTCATGAAGATCAGGATAGAAACTGAAACAAAGGGCACCCAAAGGACTAAATTATTATAAGTGCATGAGAGAGGAAGTGAGAACATCTCAGATGTTTCTTAAGACCCTCGTTTGCAAAGCAGGGTGAGGGTTTCTCACTCGCTGATTTAGAGACCAGCACCTATTCTCAGAGTGTCGACCGGAAACTACCAGGTGAGTAAGACTTTATAATGGGGGCAGTCTGCAGCCTCCATTCCAAGCGAGCTCTCCAGTGATGGCCACTAGAGATTTTGCCCTGTTCTTGGCAAAACTGAACTTGCAGATAGGAGGTTATTATTGCCGTCGACTACCCAGCGCTACTCAAAGTGAAGTTGCAGGTGAGCAGCATCAGCGTCTCTGGTTCTCTAGGAGCAATTCAGAGTCTCAGGCTCTGCTCCAGAGCCATCAGCTCAGGATCTCTGAGGGCGAGGGCCAGGAATCTGACTTTTAGTGAGCTCTTTAGATCATTCTTGTGTGTGCTATTATTTGAGAAACACAGAGCTGAAAGAAACTGAAGAGGTCTCATTATTTTCATTAGTAGTATGTCAGGTTCCTTTGAATTTTCTCTGCTATTGCTGTGTCGTATAACCTGAAATCGATCATCTACAGCACTGACATTATTAATTTTTTTACTAAAGAGTCAAGAGGAATTGGCATATACCTGAATAGATTGTGGGCATGCTCTTTCTGGTCCCCATTAGAATAGTTGCTTTCCTTGTATAAACTTTCTTTGCATTGCCAGGAGGAAATGCAATAACATTCATTGGGGTTGTATAAAATAATGGTTCACAATATGGGCTTGAGGTTTACGAGTCAGAAGACCTTGGGCAAGTTTCTCTCTTTAGTGTCAATTTATTTACCTACAAAATAAACAGCACTGACCTCATACAATGGTTGAACACACTTGAAAAGGGAATGTGTACAATGCATGTCATACCACATACCTTCCATGCTGAGTGTCCAAAACATGTTAGTTGCTATCATTATTGCTATTGTAATTGCAATAAATATCAATATGTGATGAACTGTCCCAAGAAACTTTTCAGTTACATCCCAGGTCAGGGTGAGTTTATGGCACAATATGCATATTCTAAAAATAAGATCACAAATATTGATGAATAAAATCTAGAAATCAAATCTCCTTTCATTCTGTGCATCGACTTTTGCTTTTGCCATATAGTTTGAAATTAGGTTTCTTTGGCTTCAATAAACATTTGTGGGCAGAAATTCCTTTCTGATGAATCTCCAACAGGGCTCAGGAGATCAAACAGAAGTGAATAAATAAAAAACCTCGCTGTGTGAAAAGTGACACGGGATACGTTTTTGTTAATGAGTCGAGGAAAGTTCGAACAGCACATGGAGGCTTTTGTGCAACTCAGTGTACCCCTTTTAAACTGCTTTCTTTCAGCTCTCAGGTGCTGAAGGAGCAATTTGTGTGCACAATGAAGGGAAAGGCAGGGGCCGAGTAGGGTAAAGATGAATCCCACCAGCGGCCCCTCTTTTCCCTCTCCTGCCCACCCTGGTCTCGCTGATGGCTTATGAAAGAGGGCAGATGCTGTACTCTGGACCGGAAAAGAGAATCCTTTCATGCCCCAGGCAGTCCCTCTGTTAGAAAGGGCCAGGTCAGGGACCAAGGATGTCAAAATGGAGAAAGGTCTCTGGGGAAAAGAAAGAGATTATGTCCCCATGAAGAATGAAAAGGACAGAAACCAGAATCGATGTTCTGCTGTCTTCTCATGAGAAACACCGTGCAGATTTTGCCAGAAACGTGATGGACGGCTTTACTCCTAACCTGTATTATCTGAGATCATTCTCCTTCTATTATTGAGGAATTATATTAATATAGGAGGTAACCCTCTGAACATGTTTACAAACATGTGTACTTCTTCAGTCTTTTGGAAGTTCCCACAAAATACTAAAATGGGGTCATTCCGATTCAGAGATTTCCATCTCTAAATTAAATGTGCCCCAAACACCATTTAAAACTATCTGATATAGCAGGGTGCTTAATGAGTTGTGTACGTAACTGGCTACAGTCTTTAAATTTTGTTGAAAGTTTCAGTGACTGGGTGGATAGATCATTAACCCATTTGGTTCTGTTAGGGTTAATATGGAAGAAGGAAGTATGAAAAAGTATGGTTTTAATATCTTGTAAGGTTTTCTGCCAGTTCTTCTTCTCTCTCTCTCTCTTTTAAGAGTGCAGCTTTTTGAAAATGATCAACTACTAGATATCATGTGTTCTGAAAATTCAGGATTTTATTTCTCTATAGAGTTGTTTTACCTAGACAAATATTCCTTTTGATCTTTTTCTAGTGATGAGACAGGAAAGTCTTGTTTTGTTTTGAAATGGATCTGTCTGATACTTTCTTTCCAAAATTCCCTGGATTCTTGCGGGAACTGGCTTTATAGACAACTCTTATTTAGCATGTAAGTGATTTCTTCCTTAGGATGATGGTAAATAAGAGCCAGCACTGATGTCATACTAGAATACAGCTTTTGGGGTTTCACAGAGTGAATATATTTATTGTGATAAGCATTTAAGTAGGTTCATTTATATATAGCAGCCTATGTCAGATTGAGATTCTTTTGAAAGCAGCATAATTCTGCATTCCTATCCATGTTGAACTTTGAAGAGATGCTCACAACTGCCTCCCAAGACCTGTGCTCTCTGGTGTTTGGAGAAAGATCATCTGAAAGCTGTTTATCCATGGTGTACTCAAGGAGCAACTGGGGAGGAGCCAGAGCTGCGTGGTAATCAAGATTAGTTCATTTTCAGTATCATTAAGAATTCCCACCTGACCATGTGGTGGCGCAGTGGATAGAGCATTGGACTGGGATGCAGAGGATCCAGGGTCGAAACCCTAAGGTCACTGGCTTGAGCACAGGCTCATCCAGTTTGAGCACAGTCTCACCAGCTTGAGCATGGGGTTGCTGGCTCAAGTGTGGGATCATAGACATGACCCCATGATCACTGGCTTGAGCCCAAAGATTGCTGGCTTGAAACCCAAGGTTGCTGGTTTGAGCCCAAAGGTCACTGGATTGAAGACCAAGGTTGCTGGCTTGAGCAAGGGGTCATTCACTCTGCTATAGCCCCCTGGTCAAAGCACATATGAGAAAGCAATCAATGAACAACTAAGGAAACTAAGGAGCCACAATGAAGAATTGATGCTCCTCATCTCTCTCCCTTCCTGTCTGTCTGTCCCTATCTGACTATCTGTCCTCCTCTCTGTCTCTGTCACCAGGGGAAAAAATGATTTTCCATTGGTGAGAAGTCCATTCTAGGAAAATGCAAAGATCCTCTAGGGGGTGATTTAGTGGGAAGACTCATAGTAGGCAGAATAATGGCCTCTTTCCAAAGGTGTCCACCTCCTAACCTTCAGGACCTGTAAATATGTTTCTATACATAGCAAAGGAATTTTGAAGATATGATTCAGGATATGGAGACAGGGAGATTATCCTTGTATGGCAGATGTAAACAAGATTCCTTATAAGAGGGAGTGAGAAGGTCCAAGAAAGGAGATGTGGTAACAGAAGTCGACTATGGTGACAGGGAAGGGTAGATTTTTTTTTGTTGGTTTTTTTTTTTTTTTTTTTTTTTTGTATTTTTCTGAAGCTGGAAACGGGGATAGACAGTCAGACAGACTCCAGCATGTGCCCGACCTGGATCCACCCGGCATGCCCACCAGGGGGCGACGTTCTGCCCACCAGGGGGCGATGCTCTGCCCCTCCGGGGCGTCGCTCTGTCGCAACCAGAGCCACTCTAGCGCCTGGGGCAGAGGCCAAGGAGCCATCCCCAGCGCCCGGGCCATCTTTGCCCCAATGGAGCCTCACTACAGGAGGGGAAGAGAGAGACAGAGAGGAAGGAGAGGGGGAGGGGTGGAGAAGCAGATGGGCGCTTCTCCTGTGTGCCCTGGCCGGGAATCAAACCTGGGATCTCTGCACACCAGGCTGACGCTCTACCACTGAGCCAACTGGCCAGGGCCAGGGAAGGGTAGATTTGACCATGCTGTGCTACTGGCCTTGAACATGGAGAGCCACAGCCAAGAACTATAGGTGACATTTAGAAGCTGTTAAAGGCAAGGAAAGAATTCTCTTCTAGATCCTCCAGAGGGAATGTAGCCTGCCATCAAGTTGATTTTGGGAGTTCTGACCTACAGAACTATAAGATAAATACAATTGTGTAGTTTAAGCCATAAACTTCATGGTGCATTGTTATTGCAACACTAGAAATCCAATATAGACTCTCTTACTGAACTTGAGATAAAACCATGGAATGGGCACAGCAGATGAAGACCCTTCCACTTAATTTTATTTCTTCCCCTTCTTTACCTGGGGTCTGATGGCTCTCAGCCTCCTCTGACTCCTACTTTCCTTTCACAAGAATTTCCCCAAATACATCTCTTGCACACCTAATCCCAATTTAGTGTCTACTTCTTAGAAAACTTGGACTGAATCACCTTATCGACTTAATTTGATGACTAAAGTCCTGCAAAATGCCTAGCACATGGTATAAGTGTTCAAAACGTAGGTATCCTGATTATTAGGTACCACAGCACACCGATAATATAGGGTAACATGCAGTTGACCTGTTTTGTGGACTGATTCTTGGGAAGGCTCATAGTTTACTTGCTTACCCTCAAGCAATTAAATTTTCACCAGTGGTTTTGGTCCCTTGCAAAGCCTCCGTTCAGTAAGTAGCACATCTGATCCAGCAGGAGTGTAGACTCCAAACTACATTCGGAGTTAATGCTACCATTGTTCAGAGCTGCTCTGGTTAGGTTAGTGCAGGGGTCCCCAAACTACGGCCCGCGGGCCACATGCGGCCCCCTGAGGCCATTTATCTGGCCCCCACCGTACTTCTGGAAGGGTACCTCTTTCATTGGTGGTCAGTGAGAGGAGCATAGTTCCCATTGAAATATTGGTCAGTTTGTTGATTTAAATTTACTTGTTCTTTATTTTAAATATTGTATTTTTTCCCGTTTTGTTTTTTTACTTTAAAATAAGATATGTGCAGTGTGCATAGGGATTTGTTCAGTTTTTTTTATAGTCCGGCCCTCCAATGGTCTGAGAGACAGTGAACTGGCCCCCTGTGTAAAAAGTTTGGGGACCCCTGGGTTAGTGGGTATAGTTTTGGGTCTCAGAGTTAGGAGCTCATGGTTGCTAACCGTCAATGCCATGTCTTTTAATCTAGTGAGAAAGCTGGCATTTTGGGATCCACTGGCTTCACTTCTTGATGTCTCTATAGCTGGTTTCAAACCCAAGCAGGGAAGATAATGTGTTTGAATTGACATCGGAGGAAAATAAAATCTGTGTCTGCTGTTGCTTCATGGATTTTACTTAATAATGTAATTGTTAAATATGGCAGAAGTACCATCACAAATTAGCTCTGAAATAATGGAAGAGTCAATGAATGTTTTTAGAAAAATTGCTTTTATATATATATATAAAAGACATGAAACCAGTCATGCCATACACCAACATCAATTTCAGCTGTATTAAGATGCCTTAAAGGTAAAAGCAAAACTCTAATAAATTTAGAAAAAAGTATGGGTAAATATCTTTATGAAATCAGAGTGGGAGTATTTCTCATTCAAGACAAAATATAGAATTTGAGTTAAAAAGTTAGTAAATATATTATAAGTGTGACATACGTAAGTGTAAATTCCCCTGCCCTGGCATGACTCTTCTTTGCTGTGCAATGTTGATGCTTTGCCTATCAAGAGTCTATGGCTCTACTCTAGACTCTAGCATCTACATCTACTCTAGGCTCTACTCTAGACTTATAGTAAAGCCAGATTCTGGGCTGGTCTATGTGTGATTTGTGCAATAAAAAGCAGTAGGATTGATGTTGATGACTTTCAAGCTGAAACTTCAAGGGACATGAAGCTTGTATCTTCACTCTCTTAGACCCACCATGTGTGGAAGCCTGAGCTAGCCGAGACCATGTGGAAGAGAACCAAAGTACCCCATCCAGAAGCCTCAGCCCACTGATAGAAATACATTTGGGACCAGCAGTCACAGGCACACTTGCCAAATGGCCCCGAATGTTTGAGTGAGACCAGCTAAAACTACAGGGAATAGAGACAAGCCCTGCTCAAATTAAAAATTTACAGAATTTTAACAAAGAAATAATTGTGGTTTTGTTCTACAGAATTTTGGGGTGATTTGTTATGGGTGATTTGTATATAACTGATATTAAAGATAAAAACTCCTATGCTTCATGAGACATCCTACACAAAGTAAAAGATAAGCCATAGATTGAGACATTTGAATGATTAATAATTTTATGTTGGAGACTTACTACTAAAGATATATAAAAATATTGACAACTCAATAAGAAAAAGATGAACAAATTAAGCATTAGGGAAGGATAGAAACAAGAAATTTATCTGCAGGGATAAAATAGTACTCAGTGAAGAAATGAAAAGATGCCCAATTTTCAAGGTAATACAGGAACTTCAAATTAAAACAGAGATGAAAAACAATTTCACATTCATTAATTTAGTGAAAAATAGAATGACAAATTTTGCTAAGAAGATGAAGTAAAACAGTCTCCACACTAATTGTGGTATGATAAATGGGCACCGTCACTGGAAAGCTTTAGCAATAAAGTAAAACTGACAATGCATATTATAGAACATCTATTGCCATTGAGCATAAGGCACTAGGTACAAGAATTATCAGTGGTGCATTATTTACAAAAGCAAAATATGAAAACACCCTCAATGTGTTCAACAAGAGAATGAACCTTACGATGAAGCACATTACAGATGTGGAAATGAGTAACTGAGTGCCAGGTCTAGCGATGTAGAAAAAGATCAAAAGACTGAAGGAAAATGATATAAATAGATGCCACTTAAACTTGAAAGCATAAAACAGAATTTTATGTTATTTATCAATATATGCGTAACTAGAAAAACAATTGGAAAATGAGTGAGAATGATAAATATCACAGCCAATAGTAGTTGCTTTGGGGGAAGGAACACAAAGGAAATGGGTTGAGGAATAGATATTTCATACTAGCTCAAGTTGGGAGTTGGGCACACAAGGCTCCATCTTTCTAAGTTCTGTCTCCCTGAGTTATTTAATAATTAAAAATACAGAGTGTAATATCCCAGAAGAGGCAACTGCCATCCGATGAAGGCAGTTCTCTGACAAGGGGCAGCTGTGAGTTTAGCAAACAACATGACGCACAGCTGTAGGATAGGGGTCCCTGCTGGTGCAGGGGACCCGAGCGGGGTCCCTGCAGCACCTCATGTGACCTAAGAAGTCAGTTGATTTCTTTATTCCACCTCCCTCAGTTTCACAATAGGTGGGGAAAATATAGGGCCCTTGCAAAGATTTGTACCCAACTCTCTTATTTCCTTTCCTCAGTTCTCATTGCTCCCATGACAGTTTCCACTGTTTCTTGCCCAGGAAGTTACTTTTACATTCTTATGTGTTCCTTCCTACCCAACAGCTTATGATGGAAATGTCATGCTTTGAGATCTCCAGCCTCTTTGGTTCTTAAAATCAGGCTTTGAACTCAAAAGATCTATTTTACTCTCAAAAACATGGCTCTTCCAAACAAATGTCTGCACGTTCCATATTATCATCTCCACACTCCATTTTTAAAAATGTTCCAGTCAGGAACTCATTTGATTTAAAGAAGACAAAAACTATCCCTTTGAGGCAATAAATACATTCCTTTGATGAGTGATGTGCCACCATTACATATAAACAGATGACACCAACTATCAGTGGTATTTGCAGAAAGTGATTAACATGATGAAAAAAATTGAGTTTTCATTGTTACATTTTAGTATTGTTTGAATGAATTCACACTAAGTACAGTTGAAAAAGAAAAGGTTTTGGGAAAAGAAAAATGGGAGGATTTCCAGAAGGCCTGCAGTCACGAGATACTTGCTACAAAAGATATTGTGGGCCATGTGAATTCAGGATCACAATTGCAGCGAGTTATTTAAGTTTCTTCATGCTGACTTGTCTAAGTAGACAGCTGTTCACCATCCCCCAAACCTGAAGATGCATGCGGCATGGGAAAGAAGAGTCTCCAAGTGTGGACAGGCAGGATTTACGGTCAGCAGTAGCTGGTATAATGAAGCCATTCCCCAAAGCCGAACTGTGTACCAAGTAGGTAAACAACTCAATCAAAATGACCCATAGGACTGCATATGGACAATAAGACAATCTACAGGACTGAAACTGAACCATACCCAGAATCTTCTTTCTTATAAAAGAGAGAGTGAAACTGTTATTTATAGGGACTAGGGAATTTAAATTCATAGAGTGTTTCCATAGAAAATACTGAAGACCTCTTTAAACAGGAAGGAGATTACTGTGCAGGCAAAGTCTCTGCATTCATGCCATTAGTAAAAATTGAAATTATAGAATTAGTAGTCAGTTATTGGAAAAAAACAGAATGTGATACCTTCATATTGATTGTGGAAATTACAGCTTTGTTCTAAGGAGAGACAGACAGATTGCTAGTTGCTTATGAAAAGAGCTCATGTTTTTTCCACCTTTATTAAGATATTATTGACATATAGCATGTATAAGTTAAAATGTACAGTGTAATGATTTGGTATATGTATATTAGCAAAATGATTACCACAGTAAGGTTACTTAGCACCTCTATCTCTTTATACAGTTGTCATTTTTGTGTGTGGTGATAACATTTAAGATGTACCCTCTTAACAACTTTCAAGTAGATAATACAGTATTATTAACTATAGTCACCAAGCTGTACACTAGATTCCCAGAACTGACTCATCTTATAACTGGAAGTTAGTACCTTTTGACCAGCCTCTCAATTTCTCCCACCCCTGCAGCCCCTGGCAACCACCATTCTACTTTCTGTTTCTGTAAATTCAGCTTTTGAAGCTTCCACATATACATGAGAACATACAATATCTGTCTTCATCTGTCTGACTTGTTTCACTTAGCATAATGCCCTCAAGCACCATCCATTTGTTGCAGAAGACAGGATTCCTCTTTATGGCTGAATAACATTCCATTCTTTATACACCGCATTTTCTTCATGTATTCACTGTCAATAGACACTTAAGTTATCTTGGCTATTTTAAATACTGTTGCAATAAACATGGGATGCAGATGTCTTTTTGAGGTAGTGATTTAATTTCCTTTGGACATATACCCAAAGTGGAATTGCTGAATTGTATGGCAGTCTTATTTTTAATTTTTGAGAAAACTCCATGTGTTTTTTCATAGTGGCTGCACCATTTTATATTCCCACCAATGATGCACAAAGGTTCCCTTTTCTCTGTATGCTAGCCAACACTTGTCTGTTGTGTTTTTGATAATAGCCATTCTATCTGGTATGAGGTACTATTTTATTGTGGCTTTGATTTGTATTTCCCCAATGATTAGTGACATTGAGTGTCTTTTAATTTACTTGATGGCCATTTCCATGGCTTTGGAAAATGTCTATGCAGGTCCTCTGCCTACTTTTTATTGAATTGTTTGTTCATTGCTATTAAGTTGTATGTGTTTCTTATATAGTTTTGGAGATTAACCCCTTGTCACATAGATCATTGGCATGTATTTTCTCCCATTCTATAAATAGTCTTTTCATTTTGTTGGTTGTTTCTTTTGCTATGCCATCTTTTTACTTTAATATAGTTCCATTTGATGATTTTAACTTTTGTTCCTTTTGCTTTTATTGTCATCTGCCAAAAAATCCTTGTTAAGATGAATGTCAAGGAGCTTTTATCCTATGTTTACTTCTAGCAGTTTTAAAGTTTAGGATCTTACATTTAAGTGTATATTTCATTTTGAGTTAATTGTTGTGAGAAATGTAAGATAGAGGTTTAATTTTATTCTTTTGCATATGAATATCCAGTTTCCCAACATCATTTGTTGAAGAGACTCTCCTTTCTCCCTTGTATATCCTTGGCACTTTTGTTAAATATTAGTTGACTGTGTATGTATGGGTATATTTCTGGTCTCTCACTTCTATTTTATTGGTATATGTATCTGAATTTATCCCAGTACCATACTACTTTGAATATGTAGCTTTATAATAAAGTTGGAAATAAAGGGTGTGATGCCTCCAGATTTTTTCTTATTCATAATTGCTTAGGCTTCTTAGGGTCTCTTGTGGTTCCATACAAATATTAGAATATTTTCCCCTATTTTTGTGAAAAACACTATTGGAATTTTGGTGAGGATTGCATTGAATCTGTAGATTGCTTTGGGTAGCATGGACATATTAACAATGTTCTTTCAATCCATGAATACAAGAAATCTGTAAATTGTGGGGGGTTTTATTTCTTTTATCAATGTATTGTCATTTTCAGTGTACAAATCTTTCATATCCTTGCTTAATTTTTTCCTATTTTATTATTTTATGGGCTATAAATAGAAATACATTTTATTTTTTTAGATAGTGTTAGTGTATGAAATTCAAACTGATATTTTATCCTTTACTGAATTATTTTATTAATTCTAACAGTTTTTTGAGAGAGTTGTTAGGATTTTCTATCTATAAGATCATATATTGGCAAGCAAAGATAATTTTACTTCTTTCTTTTCCATTAGGATGCTATCCATCCATCCTTCCATCCATCCATCCATCCATCCATCCATCCATCCATCCATCCATCCTTCCATCCTAATTTCTCCGGCCAGAACTTCCAGTAGTATGTTCACTAAGAGTAGTGAGATTGAGCATCCTTGTACTTTTCTGACATCAGGAAATCCTTAATTCTTTTCCCACTGAGTCTGATGTTAGCTGTGGTTTGGTCATGTACAGCCTTTATTATGTTGAGATATGTTTTTTCTATACTCAATCTTTTAAACCTTTTTTTCATAAAAGGATTTTGAAATTTCTCACATGCTTTCTCTGCATCTCCTGAGATGATCATATATATTTTACTTTTCATACTATTAATGTGGCATTCATTTGCATATATTGAACCATTCTTACATCCAGGGATGCAAGGGGGTAAATCTCCCTTGATCATAGTGTATGATCCTTTTTATGTGCTGTTGAATTTGGTAACTAGTAATTTGTTGAGAAATTTTGTATCTTTATTCATCCAGGGATATTGGTCTTTAGTTTTCTTGTGGTGTCTAGCTTTGGTGTCAGGTTAATTCTAGCCTTATAAAATGAGTTTGGGAGAAGTTTCTCCTTTTCAGTTTTTTTAGAAGAGTTTGAGAAGTATTGGTGTTTATTCTTCTGTAAGTGTAAGGTGAATTCACCAGTGTAGCCACCAGGTCCTTGGCTTTTCTTGGGCCATCTCAGGGACTTCATCACAGGACATGTTCACTACCCTGAAGGCTCAGGGCAGCACAATGGCTGGGAGGCTCTTTAATTGATCTTGGGTCTTATTTTCTCAATTACTGTATTGAAGTCCCCTGCTGTTACCACATTTAAAATGGCATCTGTTTTCCCTCAAAGCTGTCACTACCTCTGATGCCCAGAGAATTCTTCCACATTTATAGGGAGGGTGCTGTGTGAGACCTTCTATCTCGTCCGTGGTGAACAAGTAACATGGTGTTTCCTTACAGAGAAAGCTGCTAGGAACAGTGCAACTGATGCCTTTGAGTGAATAAAGGTTTGAGCATTACTTTTGCTTTTGGCCTGTTGCTTTGATTGGCTACTTTGATTTGGATCAAGAGAAACAGGACATAGGAAAGACAGGAAAGAATGCTCCAAACCTTCCCTTCTGAAAAGAAGGCACATGCACAGAGGGGTTTCTGCACTATTTCAGGGGCCCTTGGCTGGGATGACTGTGCAAACCTACCTGTCTTATCCTGCCACAGGTGAGGATGGGGATGTTCTTTCGGCATTGTAGAGGTGCAGGAGAAGAGGGGAAATGTTTAAGGACTTATTCAAGTCCCTGTTCATGTCAGGTTTGTTACTTTTCTATTGGCAATTCCCATAGTCAAGGCCAGAGTCAGTTTGGGGGGGCATTGTCAAAGGGCCTGGGTGCAGAGAGGCCATTAATTGAGGCCATCAAACTATGTAGGCATAGATACACACACTATAGACATGTATACATGCACATGCATGTGCACACATACTATTAACATGCATACACATATATGCATATACATACACATACCCACACTGTAAATAACAGTTGAATACTTTTGAAAAGTTGAAAAATGTCATTTTCTTCCGGAAATGCCACACTACCTTTCTGTTCACCACTCCCTCTTAGTTTTTCAAAGCTTTGCCCAATGCTACCTTTGTCTTGCGTCTACATGCACAATTGGAGGTTTCTAATTGATTTATATATTAATTTTTTGAAGAATGTGACAAAAGAAAGACATCTTCTAGAGAGGAACTAGTCCAAACCCTCCATTTTACAGGTGAAGTCTCTGGCCCGGAGAAGCCGGGTGGCTTTTCCCAGCTCATATAACTTGTTAGATGCGAGGACTAGACTAGACTCATTGTCCTTTAGTCCTAATTTTGTGGCTGGCTGTACCACAAAACTTCCTTCTGAGAGAGCTTCTACATTTTTTGGTGTGACACATAATTTAAATGTACATAATGTGGCATCTTTTATTACCACTCATGTAGAACATGGGCTGTGTTACACTACCTGCTTTAAAGGCATGATTTAATATTTCTGTGTAAATTAGAAAAACGCTCTGTTGAGCACGCTCAAGGAATAAAACTGTGTCCAGCCATCAAGGAATTGCTCACTGTTGATAACACAATTTTAGGAAGGTAGAGGTAAGAGTAAAGGTCGTATGTAATCAGGATTTCAGACCCTGAACAAAACAGTGACTACTGAACAGAAATGATTTTCCAGGGTTCAGACCCTGTTATAAAGTTAAGTCTTAATTTCTTGAAAAATACTGTCCCCTTTGAGAAATGTAATGCCAGTTTTGGAAGCTCTTTACTTAAAAATTCAAATACACAACATTTTGAATACATTTTAAAGTACTTCATCCTCTCCCTAAATGAGTTCATCTCTTGTTGGGAAAACAGAACCTTCTTTAAGTATTTAAAATAGAGAGAACTTAATAAAGAGAATTGATTACACAGATTCTGGAAAATATATAAGAGCAAAACAAAAAAGAGGTGCTGGAGGAGCCAGAAGGAGTGAGGAGGGATAGAACGAGAAGCTGCTAAGGACCCTTGGCGGAGCTCGGTGAGTGCCATACACTGCTGCACTGCTGGAGACCCTGGGCTCTCTTGGCCTGTGTTGCCAATGGAGACACGTGCAGAAATCAGAAACGAGAAGATATGCACTTCTCTCTTGCTCTCTGCCTCATGACTATTTTAGTTTAAGTTTATTTATTCATTTTAGAGAGGAAAGAGAACGAGAGAGAGAGAGAGAGAGAGAGAGAGAGAGAGAATGAGAGAAAGGGAGAGGAGTAGGAAGCATCAACTCCCATATGTGCCTTGACCAGACAAGCCCAGGGACTCAAACTGGCAACCTCAGCACTCCAGGTTGACACTTTATCCACTGCGTCACCACAGGTCAGGTGCTCTCAGCTTCAAATATCTCACCAGAGTCTTTTATAAGCATAAACCAATCAGATACCACCTTTAGGGAGGCTTGGAAAATGTGATTTAAAGACCATCAGCCACCTACAATGCAGAGCACAGCATAAATGGATAGAAATGGGAATTGAGTATAAATAAGCAAATATTACAGTAGCTAAAGCACAAACAGCAGATTCAAATAGAGGTATGTGAGTATTGCACAAAACTCAAGGTCATGAATAATACCAAAACCCGTGTGCATGCACGCATGTGTGTGTGTGTGTGTGTGTGTGTGTGTGTCTAAATTTCAGTAACAAGTTCCCTTCTGCCTGTTGATTGAATAGTAGCATTTAATGAATAGCTACTAAGTGCCAAATATAGACTTTAATACATTAGTAATATACTCACAACTGTTGCATTCTTGTGACTTTCTATTTATTTCTTTTACTGGAAAAATACATATTAGCGTCTTTGTTACCAGGCATATTTGTTCACATTCCCACTTCAGTTGTTTACTTAGAGAAATTATTTAAAATCTCTAAGTCTCAGTTTCCTTCCTTGGACAATTTTATCCATCTATATAGTTATTTTAGACTACATAAAAAAGTATAAACAAACTGCGTAGCACAGCATCTGGTACATATTGGTATAGTAATTATTCTCATTTAATATCAGGTTTGGTGAATTTGAAATCTTGATTGTAACAACGGTTGCAGATTTTCATTCTTCCCTGTATATATGATCTTTGTAATGTGAATTTTCAGCAGCTACTATAGAGAGGTGAGAGCTACACTTAGAATGTGTGACTTGACTTGGCCAGAGAGAGTGTGGTAGAGGAGCCGTGTACCATTTACAACCTGGGCTTCAAGAAGTCTTGCATGTTTTCACTCACATTTTGGGAACCTTTCTTAGCCACCATGAGAACCAGGCTAGAACTAGGTTGGACTGTTGGGAGTTGAGAGACCACCATGGAGCTGAGATGAGTCATCTGATTCAACCAAGTAAGGCCACAGCCACGTGAGAGAGCCCAGCCAAGGTCATTAAGTCAACACCCCGTTTACTAGCTAGCCCATTACCCTCAGTTGTCTGAACAAGATTGTCACAGGACAGCAAACCGCCAACCAACTCTTATGTTGCTTAGCTAATAAATAGTCATTGCTTTAAGCCACTAAATTTTGATGTGGCTTGTTATATGGCAGTAATGGCTCACTCACACAGTGAAACCCCTTCAAACATGGTAGATGACACACCTCTGTAATAAAAGAACAGAAAGAATGTTATAGTATAAATCTCCCTACCTCCTCTTTTTCCTTCTCAGACCATGAGCCAAGCTGAGGTTGTTCCCATGCAGGGTGGTAGTGTTTGCCTTGTGACTGGAACTTACTGTGTAAGAAGTGATTAGCAGGGCTTTTCAAACAACTCCAGGAGCTTTCTGATCACCTAACAATGGCTTTCCGCCTAGACTCTCGCAGTAGAACTTTCCCAGATTCAACTTCCAGTGCCATCTCCCATTAGGAGTTGTTGAACCTCTTCACAGGCCCCTAAGGTTTCCAGGAGCCAGGCGGTGATCTTTCCTACAACTCTTAGTGTTATTCATACTCCATGCTTGTTGTTAGTTATCTGAAGGCTTGATTGGGATTGCATGACCCACTTCTAAAGTGGCTCGGTCATATGGCTGGCAGGGTGGAGCTGGCTGTTGTCGGGAGGCTCCACCTCCTCTCCACATGTACCTTCCCACGGACTTCTTCAGTGTTCCCACAACAGGGGAGCTGGTTTCCTCAGAATGGGGGGCAGACAACAAGGCAGAGGTCGCACTGCCTCCCATGCCCTGACCTCAGCCACCGTGCGTCACTTTCACCACATTCTCTCTGTTAGGGGTGAGCCACTAAGTCTGAGAATTCCAAGGGATGATTATTAGGCTTCCCATTTTGAAAGGAAGACTGTCAATCACTGGACATATTTTAAAACTCTTACATCCTGTAAAGTCAGATGGCTTCCTGCCTGAATTCCCCATGTTTCCTTCACTCTCATGTTTGTAAAAAGATCAAGTAACAGGAGCACATAGGGTACCCCCTCTGAGAAGATGGAAAGGCAAAGAATTGTACATTTTTGTGTGTGTGTGACAGAGGAAGAGAGAGACAGAGAGAGGGACAGACAGGGACAGACAGGCAGGAAGGGAGAGAGATGAGAAGCATCAATTCTTTGTTGCGGCACCTTAGTTGTTTATTGACTGCTTTCTCATATGTGCCTTGACCCAAGGGGTTACAACAGAGTGAGTGACCCCTTACTCAAGCCAGCAACCTTGGGCACAAGCCAGAGACCTTAGGCTTCAAGCCAGTGACCTTGGGCTCAAGCCAGCAACCATGGGGTCATATCTGTGATCTCATGCTCAAGCCAGTGACTTCACGCTCAAGCTGGATGAGTCCATGCTCAAGCTGGTGACCTCAGGGTTTCAAACCTGGGTCCTCCATGTTGCACTCCAACACCCTACCCACTGCGCCAGCACCTGGTCAGGCCGTACACTTTTTCTTGCTGACCCTCAGTGTTGACATGTGCCCAGTATAACCTGTTCTTCACTCCACACTGAGTGGAATGTTGTAATAATGTCTTCCTCCATCTTACTACTTATACAAAATTACATTAAAAACATACTTGTTCTCAAGAACTATTTGGTACTTGCTCCAGTGAGACTTAACATTCTAGCAGTGGGCATGCAACAAGTGGGGACACGGATACTTTCCCATCTTGAGAGCATGACAGTGACATGGTATGCAGCTGTTTCTCTTGTTCCACTTACTTATCTCTCTCATTACCCTAAGCCTTTCTTTCCTCCCTCCATCAATCAGTTTTTGAGCACTTGCCAGTCTGTGTCAGATGCTGAGAAGGTAGAGGAGCAGCTCAGTCTCTGCTTTTCAGGTATATCCTCTCTGAAGTTTGGTCCCTGAAACCTTCCAAGTTGTTTATTTAAAAGGTAGATTCCTGGAAGCTATTCCAGACCTATTGACTTAAAGGTAGATTCCTGGAAGCTATTCCAGACCTATTGCTTGGGTGGCTGTTAGAAACCATACTTAGTAATTTTGAGGACCATGGGCTGTTATGTAATAAAATTCTGTTCTTATCATCATAATGGTTTTTGAGTTGTATATTATGAATCAGTGGGTTTCAAAGTTTGGCAGGTATCACATAGCTGGGCCCCATCCCTGGAGTTTCTGATTAAGTAGGTCTTGTGTCGGGGCCAATAATCTGTCATTCTAATAAATCCTTAGCTGATGCTGCTATTGCTGATTCAAGGATCACACTTTGAAAACCAACAATATCAATACTCATTTGTAATATTTTTCAAAGGTCGACATGTGTTTAGTTTAATCACGTCTAATTAAAACTCACAAAGTCCTAGGACTTTGGAGATAAAGTAGATTTTGACAGTAGTGAGGCCAAACTCGTTCCTCTGACACTCGAGTTCCAGGTTCAGTGACTTCGCCTTGGTCATCAGCACGTCAGAGCAGATGGAGAAAGACAGCTGGGGTTTTCCGCCTCCTAGTCCAGTGTGTCCTTCGCTGATCATTCTGCTTAGGAATGTGTATCTTCACATGCTTCTGGGGCCAAGTTCTCCCTGAGTTATAGAGGCAGTGGTGGGATTCAAATAATTTAACAACCGGTTCTCTGCCTTAATGACTTTTTTAAGTAAAAAAAAAAAAAAAAAAAAAGATATACCAGAGGTAGTTTATTATTTCATGCACTTAATACTTAAATAAAAACAATAAAAGAGGTACACAAAACTGGATTATAAGAAAGAATTTTAAAATAGTAATAAAAATACTAAATAATACCTGACCAAAAAAAACCCCAATAAAACAGTTAAGATATTTCCATATTGTTTCTTGATTGGCATCCTTCCTTGAAAGTATCTTTGCTTTTCTCTGAGCATCACTGGCTGTGTGATTTATCCTTAACCATCTTTCCACTGTAGGAGTAGGATTCCATTTTTTTTAGAAAGTAAATTTGTGATTTCCACATTGGGCGGCTGCCCAGGCGCCCACCTTAAGAGAGAACCCTGATTGCAAGTGCCATTTTAACAACCCATTCACTGAACTCAACAAAAAATCAGCTAGTGGTTCTGCCGAACCAGCTGAATCCCACTATGGCATAGAGGGTAACCATCTCAGCTTAAGCCAAGAGAGGTCAGAACGGATGCTGAAATGGGAGGCTGTCATAAAAGTGAGTGCCAAACAAGAGGTCACCTTCCTCCCGGTGAAAGAACACGGTGGAGGACTTGTTTCGCCTTTTTGGGTATGTTAGTTAAATCGTCAGAAGAGCAGTTTCTTTTTTACGAGGGATATTAAGAAAAGTACTGAAATGTGAGTCTACTGTAAATGAAGGCTGTGGTTTTGGTTGCAGAGCCCGTGACCAACTGCCAAGAAAAATATTAACACAGAAACAGATAGTCTGAGAGTCTATGCGTGGTGACATTTCAGATAAATATTCAGCACATGACCCCATGAGGCAAGAAGACAGGACAGATTTCTAAAATGTGTGGCTGCGCAGGCCCGAGGGCAATATAATGACTGTGTCCAGCTTGTTGTTGACTAAATAAAAAGAAATTTGATTCATCACAGATGAGCAATGATTGTCTTCATAACTAATTATTTATATCACAAGGCCATCTGTGGTGCTTTCATGATTTCCAAAAGAGTATGCACTCAACTTGAAAGAGAGGGGATCTTGCCAGTTTAGAAATGACATCTGGAAGGGTTTGGAATGGAAAGGCTTAACAAGAAGGAGCCGAGCTCTGTATAGACGCCAAAATTCTAGCAGGTCTCTGAGTAACGGCATCTGTTCTAGACCCCTGAGTGAGGCTGGGTTCCCCGGGAGTAAGTCCCGGAGGCAGGGGGGGTGTGCACACGCATTTTAAATAGGCAATGCTCCCAGGGAGGAGCCAGTGAGGGACTCGGGGAAATAGAACACAGACAGATGGAAGTCAATCAAAAGTCAAGTCTCAAGGAGGAAAGATTCACTTGACCCCACAGGGGAGCCAGAGGCTGTAAATTCTGTTTCAGAGTTGTTCTGGGTCTGAAGAAGCTGGAGTTTTATTCTGTACATCTGGGAGCCACCGGCCAAAGGCTGCCTTGGGCACATCTACCTCTGCGTTACCAGGCAGAGCTGCTCCTGTAGCTCAGTGGTCCCCAACCTTTTTTGGGCCACGGACCGGTTTAATATCAGAAAATATTTTCACGGACCAGCCTTTAGGGTGGGATGGATAAATGTATCACGTGACTGAGACAAGTGTCAAGAGTGAGTCTTAGACGGATGTAACAGAAGGAATCTGGTCATTTTTTAAAAATAAAACATCGTTCAGACTTCAATATAAATAAAATGGAAATAATGTAAATTATTTATTCTTTCTCTGTGGACCGGTACCGGTCCGCGGCCTGGGGATTGGGGACCACTGCTGTAGCTCACAGAGTCCCCTGTAGAGGAGCTCTGGAAGTGAGTCACTGAAGCTGGGGGAAGGACACTCAAGACATGTTACAAGTGTTTCTAAGGGAACTGAACATGTTCATATCAAGACCCAATCTCCCTTAGCATTAGGATTGTCCATAGGAATAAATGTCAGGAGAATTATTAGGGAGTTTGTTCACTCATACATAGATAATATCTTCCAATAGAGTCTTACTTGATAATAGAACTTGTTGGAGGAAAGCCAAAGCACCGAGGTACTTTCTCTTCCCATCCTGAGGAAGTGAAGGTCGAGACCAAGCATACGTGACTGAAGGCAGTCGCGTCCAGGGAAGTCCCAAGGACGCAGATGCTTGGCCCTGCTGGAGCTTTCTGCAGGTCAGGAATCAGACAGCAGATGGTGTGGTGTTATGTGTCAGAAAGGGCAAGCAAGAGCAATCTAATCAGTTTTGCAAAACTCAATAATAAAATTGTATACTGTATTCTGCTTGTTAGTGTCTTAGGCATGATGTCATGTTTCTGCTTAATAAATTGTATAACTGATCTCTCTAAGGCACCTCAATCCTGGAGAGATTGAGGTCCTCCACTTGCAGTATTGGTGCCACCTCATTCCTTTGTGGCTTCTCTTCATGAAACCCAGAACAATAACAACAGAACTGATATTTTGATCTCCATCTGATTGATCCCTACATCTTTTCTTGACTTTTTTTTTTAAAAACCTTCTAAATTCTTCTAAATTTTTATTAGGGGTTCTCTGATCTTTTGAGAATAGTAGACTATGTCTTCTTCTAAAATGTCTTTAGACTATACTGGCAGGTACACTACCCTCGGAGTCACTTAGACACAACTCCACCTGCTTATCATACAGTCACACCTCAATTCAGCATAGTCAGAAATCATACACAGATTGCCAGCTGTCAGCACACTGGAGCACGCCTCCCTCCCTTGCTGTTTAATGTAGAATTCTGTCATGCAGAAGTCATGTCCTGATGTCCCAGAAAGCAGGACCAATTTTTTTTTTTTTTTTTACTTTATGAGATACGAATTTATTAATTTACTTAAGTCCTATGTCATTGTGTTGTGCCAGTGTAAACTTGCGATTACTTTTCCAACCCAGATGGAAATAGGAAGCAAAGGAAAGGTATGAGAGCCATCTTCTGGAGAAATCTGTTAACAACCATACAGGTCTGGGCACCTCTTCTGCTATATTCCTCCACCTGAACCTCTGCCAAAAATGAGCCAACAGTCCTTTTCCGCAAGCCTGCCCATTTATGTGTGACCTACTTCAGTGAAAGGATGACCATCCATACCATTATCCCATTCAGAACTCTCGGAATCGTCCCAGCTTCCTAGGTCTCTCCCATCCACACATCTACCTAACCTGTTTCTAACCTCTTCCAATTATATCTTTGGCTGCTTCTCTCCTTCCCACCACCAATGCCTTCATATAATTTTTCACCATTGACCATCTGAATGAACTATTGACCAAACCTCCTGTAAGGTCTCCCACCTCGAGTGTGAACTCTATCTAATCTATATTTGCAATGCTGTACAGTTCTTGTTTTCTCTAAACAGAATTGCAATCACGTGCTGATCCTCTGATTTACGTGATTACATGCATCCCGTCGTGGAGGCTGAAGGTGGCTTCCAAAGTCATGTCCACATGCTAATCTCTAGAGCCTGTCAGTGTTACTTTATTTGGAAGAAGGGTCTTTGCCAATGTAGTTAAATTAAGGATCATGAGATGAGGAGATCATTCCAGATTAGCTGAGTGGGCACCAAATGCCATCACATGTGTATGCATAAGGAAGAGACAGATTCATATTGGAGAAGGTCCAGTGAAGACAAGAGCAGAGAGAGATGGGGCCATAGCCAAGGGTTGCTAACAGTGACCAGGGGCTGAAACAGGCAAGCGAGGGGATCCGCTCTAGAGCCCCAGAGTGAGTGTGGCCTGCCGACACATTGATTTCAGACTTGCAGTCTCCACACTGTGACAGAAAACATTATTGTTTTAAGCCAACCAGTCTGTGGTCAGTTGTGGCAGCCCCAGAAACTAACAGGTCCATTGTCCTTGAAATAATGGTCGAACTATTTTTATGTTATTCAAGGCCTTCCGTGACCTGGGCTCTGCCTTCATTCCTGAACCCCATCTCTCATCATTTCCCAAATGAACTCTGTGCTGAGTGGTTGGGAATGACTGGAAGGTCTTGAACTGTGCCATTTCCTTCCTTAACTTCCTGCAATTAATTACATATATGGGTACATTTCTCTAAAACTCCCCAAATCGTCTTGCTATAATAATCAGAGTAAGTACACTAAAACAAAATCTACGTGTGGAATGTGACCTTTCTCTTGAGCTATAGATGGGTGGGGGATATGGATGTAACCACCTGAACTTTTATTTTATTTATTTATTTATTTATTTGTATTTTTTCTGAAGCTGGAAACGGGGAGAGACAGTCAGACAGACTCCCGCATGCGCCCGACCGGGATCCACCTGGCACGCCCACCAGGGGGCAACGCTCTGCCCACCAGGGGGCGATGCTCTGCCCCTCTGGGGCGTCGCTCTGCCGCGACCAGAGCCACTCTAGCACCTGGGGCAGAGGCCAAGGAGCCATCCCCAGCGCCCGGGCCATCTTTGCTCCAATGGAGCCTTGGCTGCAGGAGGGGAAGAGAGAGACAGAGAGGAAGGAGGGTGGGGGGTGGAGAAGCAAATGGGCGCTTCTCCTATGTGCCCTGGCCAGGAATCGAACCCGGGTCCCCCGCACGCCAGGCCGACGCTCTACCGCTGAGCCAACCGGCCAGGGCCCACCTGAACTTTTAAACATAAAACTAATTATATGTGGCAATTTGTGTAAAAATGCATTGACATGTGTGTGACTTATTGTCACTCAAACACATGAAAATTTATCCTAAATTTAGCTTATACTCATCAGATTTATAATTATTGTGCTAAGTCGTTCTGAGAGTGATGGGTTGATTTTTTTTTTTTTTTTACAGAGACAGAGATAGAGTCAAAGAGAGGGATAGACAGGGACAGACAGACAGGAACAGAGAGATGAGAAGCATCAATCATCAGTTTTTTGTTGTGACACCTTAGTTGTTCACTGATTGCTTTCTCATATGGGCCTTGACCGTGGGCCTTCAGCAGACCGAGTAACCCTTGCTCGAGCCAGTGACCTTGGGTCCAAGCTGGTGAGCCTTACTCAAACCAGATGAACCCGTGCTCAAGCTGGCGACCTCGGGGTCTCGAACCTGGGTCCTCTGCATCCCAGTCCAACACTCTATCCACTGCGCCACTGCCTGGTCAGGCCATGGGTTGATATTTGATAAAGGATTTTTTTTACAGTTTTAAAAATTAATCCCTGCACATACATGGCCAATGTAAGCAGTTATGTTGGTGTCCTACTTGGATAGAGCACCCTTTACTGGGTTGTGTGACCAGCCTCAGCTGCTGAGAGTACTGGCTATCCCCGACCCCCCCCAACTTCATTCAACAGGACTGACATATACTATTGTGTAACTATAAGGTGTACAACATTTTCATTTAATACACTTATGTATTATGTGATTATCCCCATAGTCATAGCTAACATCTATTTTATATACATAATTACCACTTCTTTTTTGTGGTGAGAATATTTAAGACCTATTCTTTTAGCAACTTTCAAGTACTATATGATACAGTATTGTTATTCATATTAACAATAAGTCAACAGAGTTTAATTTATATAAAATATAAATGTATAACTTACTTATTACAGTGTAATAAGTATTGTGCTATATGTAATTCCAATGCTGTGCATTAGATTTCCAGAATTTAGCTATTTTCTAACTAGAAGTTTGTCCTCTTTGACCAATAGCTCTTCCATTTCTGCCAATCCTACTCTGCTTTTATGAATTTGGCACTTTTCAGATTCCACATGTAAGTGATATCATAGAGTATTTGTGTTTCTCTGATATTTAATTTAGTATAATAATCTCAGGAACGATCCATGTTGTCACAAATGGCAGAACTTCGTTCCTTCTCATGGCTGTATAATATTCTGTTGTATATACATGTGTATATATGGGTGTGTGTGTGTGTGTGTACACACTCCTTATCTTCTATATATATTCTTCATCTTATGGACACTCAGGTTATTTCCATGTCTTGACCATTGTGAATAATGCTGCAATAAACATGGGAGTATAGATATCTCTTTGATATTCTGTTTCTATTTCCTTTGCAATTAAAAAATGGCCAAAAGACCTATATAGACATTTTTCTAAAGAAGACATACAAAATGGCCTACACATATATGAAAATGTGCTCAGTATCACTAATCATCAGAGAAAAGCAAATGAAAACCACAATGAGATCTCATTTCAAAACTGTTGGGGTGACTGTCACTGAAAAGACAAGAGACAAGTCTTGGTAAGTATGTGGAGAAAAGAGAACCTTTGTGTATTCTTGGTCAAACTATACATTGGTTCAGCCACTATGGAGAGCAATATGGAGGTCCCTCAAAAAATGAAAAATCCAGTATTGGCTGTTAAAGGCTCAGCTGTCGTGTTTGCCCAGCAGCCTGCACTACAGACCTGACCAACAAGGAGGTGCCAAAGACCCGTCCCTCTACCTCAGGTGGAACCCACTCCATGGTGCCGTGTGGTCCAGGAGCTCCCCTGGGACCAGCTGGAAGTCTCTGGCTGGGGCCACAGCCTTAGTCACCTCCTTTCTCTGTCCCATCTGCTCCCCTCACTCCATTTCCCCTGAGATCACCACTTCAAGAAATCACACTCCAATTCCCACCTCAGACTCTGCTTCTAGGAACTGTGACCTGAGACAGGCAGAATTCCACACTCTGTTAGTCCTAGTCCTTAGAGCCCTAGTCCAAAATCATCCCGGAATTGCAGCCAAACCTCCGTTATTGCACACACTGTCATGTGCACCATGGTAATAAATGCAGGGGGAGTTTCAAAGACTTTGAATCTCTTAAGTAAAAAGTCCTTTTCACACAGCTTTTTATGGAATGCCTCAAGGAGTGTGTGAATGAATGAATGCTCTTAAAATATAAATGGATGGTAATAACCTGCAGGGAGATTTTCTCGAAAGTCAACCCAAGTGCTGCCGCTCCGTGGTAGAAGTGTGTCATGAAGCAAAGCGTTGGAAGCTCCATCTCCTTCCCGCCTAGCGTCCTACGGGAGCACCAGCCTGGACTCCAGTTCCTCTTTCCTGAGACTGCTCATGGGAGGAGTTCTGCTGCTCGTGGGAGGAGTTCTGCTCCTCTAAGAGATGTAAATCACTGCTGCTGAAATAAGAATGTTTGCACGTTGCAGACAAATCCAAGTGACTGATGACAACGTGGAAATAGTCCCATTGGTAAAGGCAAAACAGTCCTTCGGGGAAATGTGGCTTGAGAATTTGAATTGAGAAAGGGGACAGTGGGGTGGGGGAGCTCTGAGTAAGAGCAATAGACCCAGAGAAGACACAGCACATTCCCTTCCTGCCCCGTGTAGTCTGGGTAGACCTGAGAGAGTTACCTGATGACATCGCAGTGCCACTGGGAGGAACATGTCATGATGCTTTGCATTGTGAAAGCATTTCAAAATGCTGAGAGCCCTGCAAATGTTTGTAATGGTTGCTGCTATGTTCCATAGCTCAGAAGATCACTCATCTGCCCTTCTCTTCCTTACATTGATATTAATCAAACTTCGAGAAAGCAAGTATCGTAGAAGTATGAAAAATTAATTTCTATAGGAGTTCTTAGATTTAATACAAATTCATCCACTATTTTACACTAGCCAATAAGATTTCCGTGTTAATCGCCTTGTATTCAACTTGAAAATAAAATTATACTTATCAATCTCTCATTCGTTACATCCAGAGAAATTAATTACCTCCTAGGTGCCAAACACTATCCTAAGATGCATCTTATTGTTGAGAAGAAAGAGAGGCATTCTGTTTACACACCAAATAAGGGTTATGTGTTTATAAATTGAGGCAACTTTTGGAAAGAACAGAATGAATGACATGAGAGAGAAAAGCAAGGGGATCTTCTGATATACAGTGGTCAGGGAAGGGCTCTCTGAAGACCTAAGATTGACTGAGTCCTGCGTGACCGGGGGGGGGGGGGCAGGCAAGGTGAAGGTCTGAGAGAGCAAGCAAGCCATAAACGGAACAGCCTCTGAGATGGCCCTGAGTTAGGAAAAGCTGTGTGCAGGGGACTAATGGAGAGACACAGCAGAATCAGAGTGTCATTTTTTGGCTAGGAAATTAAGGTCTAACTTTGTAGAAGAGCGGTCATATCATTTTGGGCAAAACATTAAACTTCTTTATGTCCCAGCTTCCTTAATCTATAAAATCAAGCTAGTAATAATAATATCATAGTAGTAATAATACTGATGACATGAATTAATATGCATGAAGAATTTAATATTTTGCCCTGTACAAGGTGAATTATTGTACAAATTTATTATTCATATAAACATGGCTCATTAGTTTCAAGTTGCTGACTCAGTCATTAGAAAGAGCTCAGAACATTTAATTATGTTCAAGACCATATGCAATTTTTTTTTTTAGGTAAGAGGAGGGGAGATAGTGGTATAGGCTCCTGCATGCACCCCAACCAGGATCAACCCAGCAACCCCGCCTGGGGCCAATACTCCAGTACCATGCTATTTTCAGTGCCTGAGGCTGTCATGTTCTGATGGAACTATCCTCAGCGCCCGGGTCCACATTTGAATCAACTGAGCCACTGGCTTTGAGAGAGGATGAGGGAAAGAAAGGGGGAGAGGAAGGAAGGGAGAAGCAGATGGTCGCTTCTCCTATGTGCCCTGACCAGTAATTAAACTCAGGACATCATATGCTGGACCAATGCTTGATCCACTAAGCCACCAGCCAGGGCCATTGAAAATGTTTTAAACCTTGGAACACAGCCAAGCTGATAGAACTTGGTAGAAAAAAAGAGGAAAGAAACCTAGGGAAATAGCGGTCTTAATGACTCTTCTCATGAAGTAAGAGTCAAAGGCTAAAACTGATAGAATAAGAAAGGGAGAGCTAAGAAAGCTACTTAAAGTTACCAGAACTGTGACATAACAGTTGAGAAGTGGTAGGAAAGGAAGTTAGCAGTGGGCTAAAAGTTCAGGTAGCTGAGAACAGTGACCACCTGCATCAGTATCACCTGCTACTGGGACAAAGAGCCTGGACCACCTGTGTCAACATTGACTTCATTGCTTTCACCAGAAAAACTTTCCCTGAGAAAGATAAGATGATTCATCAACAAATAACTTTCCTGTCGCTCTCAGGAAATTCCAGCAGATCAATTTTTCTGAGAAAACATTAGCTCACGTGGGAAAACATTTTGCTCGTCAAATATTTTCTTACTCGGACTTATTTTAAAGTGACCATTCATGTCCAATCCTAATTACTTACACCACTTAGGTGTAGACCTTGAGAACCTATAAAGATATGCTCTGACCATCCCCCTGAGGGACGGCTGTACTCCGTGTCCAGGTGCTGATCTCCCTGCTGTCTTTATTTTTAGTAGTGTTAACTTTACCTTATTTATAAGTTGTCTGGTAATATCCTAGAGGAATTCAACCACACAAAAAGTCAGATGACAAAAGGCTTAGTTGATGGTTCAACAGACATTGGAAGAAAGATCAGAGTTTGGAGATTTGAAGGAAACGCCAGTAAACGTACAAAAGAAATGTGTGGAATGGTCAGCGCAGATGTGAAGTTGAGAAACAGTCACCTCTAGAGTGGACTTTGGGCAGAAGAGGACTATGTTTCAGCTAAGATTTTACGCATTGTTTCAACTTGACATATGGACCTTGCTTTGACAAAAATGAAAAATTGCACTAAATGACAAGATAGAAATGATTGGGAGCACAAAAACTGTCACTAAAATATTATTCTTCATTTATCTAGAGCAGGGGTCCCCAAACTTTTTACACAGGGGGCCAGTTCACTGTCCCTCAGACCGTTGGAGGGCCGGACTATAAAATAAACTATGAACAAATCCCTATGCACACTGCACATATCTTATTTTAAAGTACAAAAAACAAAACGGGAACAAATACAATATTTAAAATAAAGTACAAGTAAATTTAAATCAATAAACTGACCAGTATTTCAATGGGAACTATGCTCCTCTCACTGACCACCAATGAAAGAGGTGCCCCTTCTGGAAGTGCGGTGGGGGCCGGATAAATAGCCTCAGGGGGCCGCATGCGGCCCACGGGCTGTAGTTTGGGGACCCCTGATCTAGAGTGTGACACTGGGTGGGCCTTTCAAGATTCTGCCTGATTTAACTGAATTCCTCTGAACCGGCAGAGCATCTGGTCCATAGTAGGTACTCACACTCACGAAACACTTGTGAGATTGAGTTTACGGTTGAATCACACAGCAGCGCAAAACAGAAGCCCTTTGGTGGTTCCAGCGTTTGAGATGCTGTTCCTGTAGAGGTCTGTTAACTTTCAACGGAATCAGCTGTCAGTGTTGGAGGTGTGCTTGGAGAGCCTCCTTTGAGATCAGGAATAAAGTGGGCATGGGAGAGAAATGGAGGGATTTGACCTACTGTGTGCCCTTTTAAGTTCACTCTAAGCCCGTTTTTGAGGACTCAGAGCTGCAAGGGAACTGTGTGCAGCAGTTGAGGGAATGTCTCGTTTCGCTCTCCCTTTAAGAGAGAACCTCCCAGGAGGAGTGTATTAGCTGACAGCCTCCAGGTGCTGCACCTTGGGGATCTACAGCATCATTTGTGTGCAGACAGTCTCCCTGGCCTGTCTCTAACTTAGTACAGCGAGGAAACTGAGCTAGGTCGTCTCTGCCCAAAGAAGAGCCGCTCCAGGGCTGCCCCTTGGCCCGGCCGAGACTTTCTCAGAGCCATGCAGTGGGCTGAGACTCGTCCTGTCCACCTCTTGTACCTTCCTGCTCCTCATCCACGGGTTGCAGACCCGCATTGTGGGCGAAAGGCTCTCCCTCCCTACTGCTGTTCTCTCTTTAGTTTTCATAGGATTTTCCCCCCAACAAATCTTCTGCACATCCGTTTCTTTAGGCATCTGCTTCTCAGAAGACCTGCACTGACACATTTAAAGAGCCAAGGGATTGGCTCATGGGAGTGAAGGTGAGGCAAACGCTGGCTCTCCCCCTTGCGAGGGATGGGAGCACGTCTGCTGATGCCTTCTCCTCTCGCTTCCTAGAAGGGAACTGAAACCACCTTTGGAAGCCATTTTGAAGTTCTCCTGGAGAAATGGAGAGCTAAGGCTCCAACTCGGCCACGCCTCCTTCTCTGGCCAGCTCCCCAGAGGATCCGATTCCCTTGTAGATTGTGGACATTGGGCAGTGTTCTGCATTGTAGCAAACTTTCTAAAGAGAAAGAGTGCCTCTGCGTTGTAGGTAGGTGAGCCCCTGGCTTCATGCAAAAGCATAGCTTGTGTGACATGGATTGTAAGGAAGACACAGCCCTATGTGTAAGGTACAGACAGGGTTTGCACCCCGGCCTGGTCAGCTGGGACACAGGACCCCCAGGTCTCCCATCAGAAAGGGCTTTCTGCTTCACCAGGCAGCTACAGCAGTCAGCTCCTTCAAGGTCTGCCCGAGACCGAGTGAGGCAGGGGCACGAAGGCCTGGCTGTGCCTGCCCTCAGGGACAGCCTGACGGGCGGCGCTCACCCCAGAGCTCCTGCTTGGGTTGGCACGGCTTCCTGGACTCATCCTCGCAGCTCAGCTGCCCCTCAGCCTTCTACAGGTGTGAACCTGGAACCCCAAACTCTGTCTGGGCACCTGTTTGGGAAAATCCAACCAGCAACAATCACTGAGTGGAAGTGTGAAAGAAGGGAAAAACAGAGACAATGTGAATGAACTTAAAGAAAAGGAATTTCCAGCATGTGGGCACATAAAAGTACAAATAGGTGTGTTAGTTTCTTAGGAAACATGACCTCGGCTGCTAGCTGCTTTGTCTGATTAGTGTCTGCATTGCTACACAGCAGAAAAAGGTCTTTGTCCCACAGGATCCAAAAACAGATACACACGTGTGAGTTTGTCCTAAGCCAGGAATATATCCCTTGGTATGGGTGAAGCTTGTGGAGTGTTCATTTACCATTTATGTGGATGCATGAGAAGAAAAATCATCACTTTCTGTTTCTAGAAAGTACACTGATAATGGAAGAGTGTCACATATATTTTTTAGTGAATGTTAGAGGGACCCAAAGCGGACAAGCTACCCCATGAAATTTCCCAGGGTGAGCCTGTTCCAAGGGGTCAGAAAGAAGGAAGAATTCAGAAGATCTTTTAGAATGAGTGACTTTGGAGACAAAGTCTCCAAATTTCAGAAGAGATGAATGGGGAGTGGGAGACTGCGCCCATCTCTAAGCTGAGAAAGGGGAGTTTCGTTAGCACACCTGGTATACCTGCAGAGCCCAGGTGGCACCACGGTTTCATGGTTAAGGTAGTGCTTGGGGAGTTGAGGTCCCATGTAGACTCTGCCCTGGCTCTCTCTCTCTCTCTCTGTCAACTTCCCTGGGGCTCACTGTCCTACTCAACAGAACAGGATTTTAATAGCTACCTTTTAACGTTATCATGGGGCTTACATACATGTGTTTGGTCAAGTCCTCCAAATAGGTCGGCTAATAGTTGATTAGCGGAGGTGTGCCCTACAGGAGGAATACTTTGATTAAAATTTCCTATGTGAACTACAGAACCATCGGGGAGCTCTGGACACGCAGAGGAGTGGATTCTAGAAGGGAGATAGTTACATTCATGGGATTGAGTCATCTGTGGGCCTATCAAGGAGGAAAAAATATTTTGAGGCCCCAGAGAAGGTCCGTTCCCATCACGCCCTTGCTTATGTCCCGTCCTTGAATACAAGGTCTTTTTCATCCATGTGGTTGTTTCAGTCTCCACTTCATCTTGTCTGTGATGATGCCATCCTTATAATTCTCTTTGAAATGATAGACTATGGGGGATCAAATAATGATAGGTGCTTAAAATGTACTAAATTAGAATACTGAAAAATATAGTGACCTCCTTCCGTGCACACGCAGCTGATCTAAACATTTCAGGACAGCGCCAGGGCCTCACTTCTTACTTTTGAAGAATTCCTAAATGCTGCCAGCAGATGGCGATAGGTGACCATATTTAAACTGAAGGAAACCGAGGTTTTTCGGTCGTTTTTGGAAGAACAATCCCCCCACCCCACCCCCAATTGCTTTTTGTTTCCTGTTTTGTCTTCCTTTTCCTTTCAATGAAGTCAAATTCAGACCTTGGGACAGAATTAAAAGCACTCATGGAGGTAACTGTAAGGAAAAGTACCAACCCAAACCAGGGCTTAACATCTTCAGAAACATTGCTGTTTTATTTACTTGCAAGCATTTTGTGAGGACAAGCTTTAGAAATGGGAGGAGTAGGAGGGTAAACATTTTGGACGTTTGCCGAAATGTAGGTAGCTTTAATGATATCGCTGTCCATTTCTGGAGTCATCAGAGATACTGCTTCCAACAGGTGTTCTTTGTACAGTATTTTACTCTCATATATGATTGGCCCAAAATTATGGGCTCAAGCCTTTAAAAGATTCATTTTACAGATCATAAATGTTCTAAATGTTTCATTCATACACTCAGAAAGCAGCCTGAATTCCAGGGCTGAGTTTTGCTTCAGGTTGTCTACCAACTACCTCCAACTCTGAGCCGGCAGAGAGGGTGCCAGGGGGTCACTGTGTCTGGGCTCAGGAAGAAAAGCCTTCGGAATGTGTCATTTCTCTCTGGACATAAAGCTGCTTTGTGCACAATGTATAGTAATGCTGGGACACACTGTTCCCCATGCGGCAATGAAGGGGAGAGAGGGACAGTAAAAATACTGTAAGTCAAGTGTGTAGTTATTTGTGAAGGTCAGTGCAGGATTAGCGAAGATTATAAAATATATCAAAAATATATCAAAGGCAGGAAATAAAAATTGTTCATGTGGTGACTATTTCCTCGCTTTTAAAAGTAACATTAAAATGGAAGAGGGCTGGCTGTTCTCTGTGTTGAATTTTAAAGTATTCTGTCGCTTCAGCATCGCAGCAGCATGAGAGAGGGGGTGCCTGCAGCTCCCGGTAAACAAGGTCAAGTTGGAAGAACAGGACAGAGCAGAGGAAATGTGTGTGTGCGTTTGTAAAGAATATTTCTGTCTTTGCTTTGTGCCGCAGATCCTCGGTGTGGTGATGTTCTGAGTTGTGAGTTCACTATTATTTCTGTGCCTAAATGTAAGGTGTTTGTGTCACCACAAAAAGTCCTTCTAGTCACCTTATCCAGTTAGCCAAGGTATTGGAAAACAAAACAGAGACACAAATGTATATATATATTTTTAAAAATTTTAAATTGCAGTTGACATTCAGTATTATTTTATGTTAGTTTCTGGTGCACAGCATAGTGGTTAGACAATCAAATGATTTTTATGAAGTGGTCCCCTGAGATTTCCAGCACCCACCTGGCACCACACAGGTGCCTCTGTTCCCTGTGCTGTACTTCACATCCCTGTGACTATTGCCTCTGTTCCCTGTGCTGTACTTCACATCCCTGTGACTATTCTGTAACAACTAATTTGTACTTCTTTTTTTTTTAAGTATTTTTTTAAATTTTTATTTTTATTCATTTTAGAGAGGAGAGGGAGAGACAGAGAGAGAGAGAGAGAGAGGAGAGAGACAGAGAGAGAAGGGAGAAGAGCTGGAAGCATCAACTCCCATATGTGCCTTGACCAGGCAAGCCCAGGGTTTCAAACCGGTGACCTCAGCATTCCAGGTTGACGCGTTATCCACTGCGCCACCACAGGTCAGGCCTAATTTGTACTTCTTAACCTCCCCCTTTTTCACCTAGCTCACCAAGCCCCCTCCCACCTGGGAACTGTCCGTCTGTTCTCTATCTCAGAGTCTGTTTCTGTTTTGTTCGTTTATTTTATTCTTTAGATTACACTTATAAGTAAAACCAGCTGGTACTTGTCTTTCTCTGTCTGACTTTTTTCGCTTAGCCTCACACCCTTTAGATCCAACCACGTTGTCGGAAATGGTAAGATCTCATTCGTCTTTATGGCCGAGTAGTATTCCATTGTGTAGCTACACCTCGTCATCTTTACCCAATACCAAAAAAAGAAATGTTTTTAAAGAAAAGCTTCAGAGCTAATTTTTAATTTGCAATTTTATTCCAACTGATGTCTTTATTGAATATCCTGAACAATTTTTTTAAAAGTCAACAGTAAAAAAAAAATGCACCACTAACATCTGTTTATGGAAGTATACAGACTGTAGCTGTGAGTACATAAGGGAAAAATCCCCTAACGAAATCACTGCAAAATGCTATAAAACAGACTTTTCAAGCAACTCATTTTAAAAAAAAAAAAAATCCCAATATTTTTTTAAAAATCTGAGACTAAAAATTCTTCAGAATATTGGTTGAATTTAATGAGATTTATAGAAAAAAGTAAAAAATAAATGCAAAGACTGGAACATGGTACTAATTGTTAGGTTCGGATGACACTAGACACCCTCTCGCAGGTAAAAATCAGGAAAATCATTGTGCAAATGAAGGCATGTTCGTTCATGAACATATTTTATTGTCAAATAATTGACATGCAAATTTATGTTCTTTACAGCACTTAAAAGTTTAAGAATTCAAACAGTACGTGCAAGCATTGTGAGTACAGAAACACCATCGATTTAAAAAGCAATTTGCATAGAAAGTAAGACTGTAGAAAATTCACTAATGTGTTCATAGTAGGAATACTTAGGAATGATGTTATAGTTACTTTGTTCTCTGAATTCCTCTATAATCTCCCCCCCCCCACAAGTTTAATGACTTGATACACGTGCGCACAGTTGAATGTTCACAGGCTTCTGTTTCCAGCCTCAGTTTCTTTTGCAAAAATGAAGACATTCTCGTATCCCATGCGTCTGTATCATAACAACCGTCTGAGTGTTAAAAAAGAAAAACAAACTAAAAGTGATTAGCTGTTTGAATTTGGGGGTGGCTTAATATTGATAAATTGGTTATAGAGACTCTTATTTCCGGAGAAAACACGCATCCGTGGCGACGCGAAAGGAGAAGCAGTGGGCAGCTCGTTCTGTTTTTATCATAAGGCTTCCCTCCCACAAGATACCATAGTGCCTCTCTGGGGACCCTGAGGGAGTTAAAACCCTTGCTTCTAGAATCCTCCTTGAAAGTAAATGTCAGACTGGTTCAAGTGCCAGCTTTGTGAGTTTTTTTTTCTGGTTTTGCACCTTAGCTTTGTAAGTTTTTTGAATCTTAAAGAACAGCATGAGAATTTTCAGACTATAGTTTAGGATGGCAGAGAGGTCCAGAGTTCGGTAAGGCTAGGGAGGCACCTCCCTGCCCCCCGTCACTCTGCCCAGGCAGTTTCCAGATAACACTGACCACAACCTATTACCTAAGCCCAAGTCCATGAGCCTGATGCTTTGAAAGGCCAAAACTCAGAACGTCAGAGTTTAGAATAAGAAAAGGCTTGCTGATGGAGGGAGGGCCAGCTGAGGAGATGGGAGACTCTGTGGGTGCCTCAGGCCCCTTGCTTGCTGGACCAGGCCAAGGGTTCTAAGGGCTGTGGATAGCAGGCGAGGGGAAGTGCTGGTGAGGCAAGTGTTAACTGGAGGCCCTTGGGATGTGGCCATTTATGGTGAAGGGTGTCCATGCTGGATCTTCCTGGACAAGATACCCTTGGCTTCTGAAAGTGTTCAGTTTCCAGTTGTGATCTGGTTCTTTGGTTCCATGGGAGCGGGAGGGAAAGTTGGGTTTCCGGTGCAGATGAAGGTCAAAGTCTCCCCTCTGCGCATGCTTCAGTGGCATGACTTACAGTTTTAGTGTGTTGTCTCGGAAAACCAACTCCGTATCTCGTTAGCTCGTTCTGCAGTTGCAAACCCACTCCAACCTGCTCACACTCCAACACCATGCTCGCAGGTCCGCAGGCTGGGCCTCGGGGGAAACAGGACTGCCTGATGAGACTCCAGCACGCCATTCCTCAGAAGTGCCCTGTGTCATGCCTTTCCTCCCAGGCGTCCCTCTCTCCTCTGCGGTGGGGAGAAGCCACCCCCAGGTCCTGGCCCCTGGAAGAAGTTTGGTCTGTGACTGCTGCTGGAAAAAGTGGTTGAGCCACAGCCAGCAGCAAAGAGAGAGGGGAGAGGCATGGATAAGAACAGCGGGGCTCCATACAGTGGCTACAAGGAAACCTCACCTGGCCTCTGGATCCTCCTCTCACTGTCTCCAGCACTGGTGCAGAGAATCAAGAATTGACTCTAGCCCTGGCCGGGCAGCTCAGTTGGTTAGAGCATCGTCCTGATACACCAAGGTTGCAGGTTTGATCCCTGGTCAGGGCACAAACAAGAACCAAGCAATAAATGCATAAATAAGTGAAACAACAAATCAATGTCCTCTCTCTCCCTCTCCCCCCTCTTTCTCTCTCTCTCCTCTCTCTCTCCCTCTCCATCCCCCTTCTCTTTCTTACTCTTCCTTCTCTCTCCTTCTCTCCCTCTGCTTCCTCTCTCTCTAAAACACCAAACAAACAAAGAAGAATTGACTATATCCCACCAAATGAAGATCCACTAATTTTCAGTCACTTTCCCAGGGTCCTCCCCTCTCCCATGGAGGCCTTTGTGCGGACTTCTCCTCCTGCCTGTGTTAACACTCTGTGAGAAGATAAGGAACCGCTTGCCTCAAGCTCATTCAGAAGGCTTTCTATGTAAACCCAAGAAAGAGAGACCTATTTGCAATTCTGGCAAATTCTGCTCCAAGCCTGTCAGTCTTTGTCCAGTTTCCTGGGCTTTTGTGGGGGTTTATACAACTATTTGTCTTTTTTTTTTCTTAGAGAGAAAGAAGGCAGGAGGAGGAGCAGTTGTGGCTTCTAAGAAAGTGTTTAGGACCCAGATGTCTCAGTTGTTGGTTTTTGGAGTACTTGCTCTAATTCCTACAAATTCCAGTCTGATTTTACAATTCAGGTACATAGGGATGGCTCATACTAAGTATTATTTGCTCTGCAGAATAGTAAACTTTAATACTCAATGACAAGCATAATCATTTAGAGGAATAAAACTCCACATTAACATAATATACAATAAAGCCAGTGTCCAATCTGTGACCCCAAAGCCTAGTGGAATTACGGGCTTTCTCCTTCCTTTTTCCTAATGTAGATTTTATTTTATAGGATCACACTGATGACACAAATGTCTAGTCATTGCCCAAACTTATAGAGTTTCAGCTAGAAGGTAGAATTTCAAGGGTCTACACCAAAAACAAAATTTTAAACTTTTTTTTTTAAATCCCTTACAATCAGGTACAGAGCCAAGAATTAAAATCCGTAGAAACAAAATTAATTGGGATCACATGTGTTTGGGTATAAAGGACTTCTATGCACTATTGAAACCTTTTTGTCTAAAAAAAGCATATGCCTGACCTGTGGTGGCTCAGTGGATAAAGCGTCGACCTGGAAATGCTGAGGTCGCCGGTTCGAAACCCTGGGCTTGCCTGGTCAAGGCACATATGGGAGTTGATGCTTCCAGCTCCTCCCCCTTCTCTCTCTCTGTTTCTCTCTCTCCATCTCTCTCTCCTCTCTAAAAATGAATAAATAAAATTTAAATAAATAAATAAATAAATAAATAAAAAAGCATATACAAAGATAATCTTAGATGTGTATTTATAATATATATAAATAAGTTTTAGATATTTATGCCACACAGAAGCACCTATAATGTCATATGGCTTTCTGTATGTGTGTTACTTTTTAATTAGTTTTGGTGGCTTATTAGGTCTGTTTTCCAATCTTCCCCCCTTTCCCCCCTTCCCCCCAGTGTCTCCTTACGACAGGCAGCTAAAGTGCCCATCAACCACTTTCAGACTTGAAAGATTTGGTAAACAAAAATATTTTATAAATTTTTCAGTAGGAGTTCTTAACAGATGTATCCTTCCGCTTGAGGTTTTTCCTGGTGTTTGATCTTTTCCTCCAAAGTCATTCGTTATAATATGATGGGCAAACACCCAGGTGGGATAATTGTGCTGAATCGGGCCAGCAGCCAGGACGTAGCATCTGTCCTTCAGGACGCTAGCTGTCATCCCTGTGAGGCTGCTCTAGCCATGGCGGCTGTGGGCTGCCAGGAGACCCAGGGGGAGGGCCAGAGGGGGTGGCTGTCTGGATTAGGTGATGGTTCGGAGGCTTGTCATCACCCGATTTTCTTTAAAGATACCAGAGTAAGCATTACCCACGACCTTTAGGGAACAAAGCATGGAGTGAGGTGGAGAGGGCTGAGAGATTATCCTAGAATCGGGCTGTCTGGGGAAGCAGAAGTTTTGTTCGGTTTTGTTTTTAGTTATTTAGAGTTGTCAGCTGCTACTCTTTCTAGAGCGAAGTCACCAAGCCAGCATAGAGAACTCAGCTCTTCCCAGAATAAGCCCCAACTTGGCTCTTTGCTACTCTTAAGGTGAAAGGGCATTTTGTCCTCTGCGTGGTCATGGAAAGGGACTGTTTGGGGGCAGTTTTAGATGAACGTTGGCATATAGAGTCTTGCCACCCAGCTCTGATAGCCTCTGTCACAGGAAGGCAGAAATACCTTTTACTCCGGTTTCTGTCCCTCCCCCCCCCCCCCCCCGCAACTCCCTACCCTGTGGCACTCGGTAAGAGTTGTGACAGGGAGCTTCCAGGCCATACTCAGTCAACAGCATGGTTGGTCATGGAAGGTACTACAATGTGCCCGGTCAACCAGGACTCTGACCCTGAACAGTGCCCAATAGACTGGAGGGGAGTGGGGTTGGGATGGCTTCCTATAGGAACTCTGTTCTTTGTTCTACCAAATCTGACCATAGTCATTTTCTAACACTCTTTAACAACTGGCCACACATTTAGTGGCTTAAAACAGTGTCTGTGGGCCAAGAGTCCAGACTGGGTGCTCCGCTCAGGGTCTCCTCTGGCTGAACTCCCGTGTTAGACAGGACTGCAGCCTCAGCTCAGGTCCTCTCTCAAGTTCACAGTCTGTTGGCCAGGTTCAGGCCATGCAGCTGTAGAATTGAGTCCCTCAGCTCCTAGAGGGCTCCCAATTTCCCTGCCAGGTGGCCTTCTCCACAACATGGCCAGTTTGTGTCTCGAAAGCCAACAGAAGCGTGTTTCTGCTGACTCCTTCCTTTTCCGACCTGTGCACCCGCTTTTGAGAGCCTTACCCAATTAGGTCAAGCCCAACCAGAATAATCTCCCTCGTGATTAATTTAGAGTCAAATAATTAGGGACCTTAATTATAGCTACAAAGTCCCTTCACTTTTGCCAGGTAGCATAATTAATCACAGAGCGGTTAACCTACGGCATTCACAGGCCCTGCCCACACTCGAGGGGGAGGGGAGGGGATTATACATGTGCCCCAGGGGGTGGACGTCCTACAAGAAGTCCACCTGCTACACTGACCTTTTCTTCCAAGTTTAAATTTTCAGGTTCCACCCAACAGATTGCCACTGGTTTAGCTATCCTAACTAGGTATTGTAAGCATTTCGTTATCTGTGCAGTAATGAAAGAAATTTAACGGGAAAGTTCTCAACTGACACAGTATCACGTTCATTGTGAATACGTGTAACTCTATTCTTAATGGCAAGTTTTGTTAATATCACCTTTTTTTCAGGCAAATTTGTATATGTATTAGAGAAAGCTGTAGGCATGAATAAGAGATGAAAGTGACCTTAGATACATTTAGTTTTAGTGGTTCCAAATTAGGGGATATCAGTATGAATATAGAGATATGTACACATATACATTATGCACTCCAAAATACATCCACTAGTTAAAAACATAAAAAGCACAAATCTATAATGAATTCAATAACATTTTAATAACCTTGTGCTCTGTTAATCACAAAACATGTACAGTTATTTAAGAAATAGTTGTGTATATACATCTCCTAATTTAGAATTTAGAATATATATATTTTTACATATATAAAATCCAATTTATTCCCTCTATCATATACACAGTTCTTAGAACACATAAACCTTTCACAACTCAAACAATAAGTCTATACCTGCATGGAGAATTAATTTACCCTCGTCTATAGATGAGGAGTGAAGCATTAAATAAAAGTATAAGGAAAGCTAGATAGGTGAGTTATGCCATGGCCGCAAGAATCGTGGAAAACTGAAGCTAGAACAGAGATCTCCAAGCCCTATATAAATTTGAACACGCTATGTTGCTTAAACTTTGAACCATCAACATCTAAGTGTCTCTGCTCAAAATCTGCAAGTTAATGAATCCTCTCTGCCCACTGTGATTGAGAGGCAACACTCTCCCTACACAATAAAGGCCACACTTAACATTGGCAACAGGTCTTGGACACTATTACTTAAAGCAAAATGGCATGTAAGAAAATTTCATGTTAGGTTAATTGATATAAACAAAAGTTAAGTTCTCATGATATATTTCTCATGATGGAAACATCACCAAAAAACTTCTAAGTAAAGACCTCAAAACACTTCTAATATGAATCATTAAAATAAATGTGAACTACCTCTCCATTTAAGAAAGATGAATAAAAACAAGACAATGATTGTCCATCTTGTTTATTCTAGTTCAGAGCCTCTGATGGGCGGAGCCTTTCCGGGCATCTCAGGGTGAAGGCAGGACCCACCCTGGATGGGACACTCATCCACCACAGGGGCGCCCACACTCACTCACCCTGGGACAATGTAGACAGGCTAGTTCACCTCGTGTGCACAGCTTAGGGATGTGGGAGGGAACCGGAGTTGTCAAAGGAAACCCCTAGAGATGTGGGGAGGGCATGTGAACTTTACTGACAGTGGCTACAGACAGGAATCAATTATTTCCCTCATCAACATTATGACTAAACGATATTGAGCGAAACGTTATTTGAGGACCTGCTGTGGTTGGAAGCAGAGAACAATTGAGCAGGCAAGATAGAAAGATAAGGAAAATTAATTCCAAGTTCCTCATGAATGAGGTTTTCCTTCATCACAATTTTGTTGGCAAGTGAATTAACTGAACCTAGGGCCAGCTCAGACTCAATTATAAGTTGAACAACATACTTTAGAGCAAAATGCAAAGGCAGATCTTGGATAATCTAGAGCTGTGTTTTTCAACTGTCACCCGGATGTTGTTTGAAGGTTATAGAGATTTCTGGGGGACCGGCTGTTGAAAATCACTGATCTATATTTTGCATATGGCTGTTCTAGATCAAAATGAAAAATTGAGATTCAATTATAATTCTTAATGCATTTTAAAACAACTTTATTAAGATGTAATTTACAGCATAAAATTCACCTATATGATGATTTTTTTTAGTGAATAAACTGAATTTTGCAACAATCGCCATAATTCATTTTTAGAACATTTTTATCACCTTGATAAGATCCCTCATAGTCATTCACAGTTAATGCCCCTCACTCCAAAGGCCTCTCTCTGCCCTAGCCACAGGCAATTACTAATTAATTTCCTGCTTTTATATCATAGATTTGCCTGTTCTCAATATTTCTTATGAATACAATCATATAATATTTAGTCTTTCGCATATTTTCTTTCACTTAGTACCATGATTTTGCAGTTTATCCATGTAGAATTTACCAAAACTACATTCCTTTTTATTGCTGAATGTTATTCCGTTGTATGGATGGCCCCATTTAGCCCCGTTCACCAGTTGTTGGACAGTAGGTTTGCTCCCGCTCTGTTACGATAATCCTATCATGAACATCAGAGTATAAATCTCAGAGTAGACATAAGCTTTTAATTTTCTTGGGTAGAAACCTAGGGACAGAACTGCTGGGCTAGGTGGTAAATTCAAGTTTTACTTTTTTTTTATTTTAATTTTTAATTTATTGTATTGATAGGGTTTCAAAGTTTTACTTTTAAGAAACTGTCAAACTGTTATCCAAAGTGACTGTTTCATTTTATTTTCTGTTCTAATTAGTAACACTTAAGATTTCTGTTTCTCGACATTTGTAACAATTTGCTACTAATTCATGGTAAATCACAGCATTCTAGTGTATGTGAGAGGGCATCTCATGGTTTTATTTGCGTTTCATAATGATGTTGAGCATCTTTTCACGTGCTATTAGCTATTTGTATATCTCCTTTGATAAAGTGTGTATTCAAATCTTTTGCCTATTCTGTTACTGAGTCATTTATCTTATATATTGATCTGGAAGACTTCTTTGTGTATTCTGAATACAGACTTTTTTATCTGATATGATTTGCAGATATTTTCTCCCAGTCTATGACTTGTCGTTTTATTTTCTTAATGGTATTTTTTGATGCACAAAAAGTTTTGAATTCCAGGGAGGTCCAATTTGTTAATTTTGTTTCTTTCATGTATCTTGCTTTTAGTGTCATATCTAAGGAATATCTATCTAACTCAAGATCTTGAATATTTCCTCCTATGTTTCCTTTTAAAAGTTTTATAATTTGAGCTCATACTTCAGGTCTGTTGCCTTGGAACATAGGAGATGCTCTCACAGCTGAGACCAACAATAGCACAGTGCTACGAGGAACTGCAGGGGACGTCTCTGGGCTTCTGTCTGTCTGTTTCCTCCTTCATCCCCACTAACTGTTAGGGTAGTCACAGGCACCACTCAGACCTGTGCAAAAAGACCAGCATGATCTCAAATATATAAACATAGTTTTGATTTGTTTCTTAATCAGCTTCCAACATGCTAGCATTTACCTTCCCAAGGAAAAAAAAATTTGATGACAAAAATGTTACTATTTCCAAGACTTCCCTTCCAACTTTGGATTAGTTAGAGACTACATCAAATAAGATAATGCATGTGAAAATATTTCAAAACCCATAAAGTGCCAAATAAATCTTAGGAATTATCACCATTGCATGCAGGGAATAAGAGTAAACAGAAGCAACAGTAATGCTTTTAGAGGGCTTAAATAGACAAAACGGATGGCAATGTCAACATAAAGAGGTAAAACCAGATTTGCAGATAATCCACCTGTAGGTTGTTGAAAGTTGACTTTATCTGCATTGCCTAAATATTAAGGAGCTGGGTCAAGATCAAAGCGGTTCCTGCTGCTTGGTTGGATAGAGGGAATAAAGTTGTCTCCATAATCAGTATGTTCTCTTGAAGCGAGGTAGGAACTTTGCCCTGAGATATTGATTTCTCTTGTTAATGGATGGACTCCTCCATGGGTACAGGTGGAATCAACAACTGCTTTTATAATGCTGAAAACCCCAATAACCTAAAAATTCTCTCCTCTACCTGGTGAGATAGTTATGTTGCTTGAAATTTCCAGGATTAGTGAACACTTAAGGGCAGTTTATGAAAGTGTACATATTTGTACTGAGTCAAAGAATTACTGCTTAGCCCTAACAAAACCCTTATTAATCTCCCTGCTATCTACTGTCATCTAGCAGACAGCCAACGCCTAGAGGTTAGCTCATAGGCCGGATCAAGTTTGGAGAGAATGAATTAGGGGAAAGTGGTAGAGGCTGTGCAGATTGCTGCTGGGATGGGTAATGCAGAGATGGACAGGTCCCGGCAATTAGGAATCAAAAGGGCATTGCTTTTTAGATATACTTCTCAGCAATAGGACAAAATACTGCCATTTGCAATGACATGGATGGACCTTTAGAATATCATGCTAATGCCTGACCAGGCAGTGGCGCAGTGGATAGAGCGTCGGACTGGGATGAGAAAGGACCCAGGTTCGAGACCCCGAGGTTGCCAGCTTGAGCATGGGCTCATCTGGTTTGAGCAAAAAGCTCACCAGCTTGGACCCAAGGTCAGTGGCTCAAGCAGGGGGGTTACTCGGTCTGCTGAAGGCCCGCGGTCATGGCACATATGAGAAAGCAATCAATGAACAACTATGGTGTTGCAACGAAAAACTGATGATTGATGCTTCTCATCTCTCTCCATTCCTGTCTGTCTGTCCCTGTCTATCCCTCTATCTGACTCTCTCTCTGTCCCTATAAAAAAAATAATAATAAAAAATTAGAATATCATGCTAAGCAAAATAAGTACATCAGAAAAAGCTAAGAACCTTATCATTTCACTCATATGTGCAATGTAAAACTGAGACTCACAGACACAGACAACAGTATGGTGGTCACCAGAGGGAAAGGGGTGGGGGACTGTCAAGGGTAAAAGGGGCCAGATCTATGGTGAAGGAAGATGATCTGACTTTCGGTGGAAGGCACACAGTGCAACATACAGATCATGTATCAAGGAAACGTACACTTGAAACCTGTATCATCCTATTAACCAATGTCACTCCAATACATTTAATTATAGAAAGGGCATTGCTGCCCTGGAGCTAGGGAAAGAGACCTCAAATGAAGGGAGGGTGGAGGCCCTGGTGGTGCTGTGTTCTGGTAGAAGAATCTCGCCTCTGTGATGTTCCGGCTCTGTTCATGATGGGCATTAGTATTTCCCATCATTACAGACAGCTCTGAATTCTCAGTTCTTGGACTGTTTCACCACCTCATTTTGCTTAGTGTTTCTCAGGCACCTCACTTCCGTGTCCAAATCCTGGCTGTTTCGTAGCAGTATTTAGTAATGTTTATTGACCACAGCTCTTAAAGCAGGGGTCCCCAAACTTTTTACACAGGGGGCCAGTTCACTGTCCCTCAGACCGTTGGAGGGCCAGACTATAAAAAAAAAACTATGAACAAATCCCTATGCACACTGCACATATCTTATTTTAAAGTAAAAAAAAAAACAAAACGGGAACAAATACAATATTTAAAATAAAGAACAAGTAAATTTAAATCAACAAACTGACCAATATTTCAATGGGAACTATGCTCCTCTCACAAACCACCAATGAAAGAGGTACCCTTCCAGAAGTGCGGCGGGGCTGGATAAATGGCCTCAGGGGGCCACATGTGGCCTGCGGGGCCGCAGTTTGGGGACCCCTGTCTTAAAGGATGGTTATTTCTGTGCTCCCTATTTTATAGAACAGAGATGTTCAGAGTCCTTGTCTAATACAGGGCATTAGAGGTAGACCCATGATTATAATGATAACTCAGAGACCTGTAAGCTATACAGCTTCAGGCACTCTTATCTAAAATCTTGAATATCAGAAGGTTGCGAGGAAACTAAAGTCACTAGAATTTCACAATGGCCCCAAATTCACTCCCTAAATAAGTTTCTGTGAATACTTAGGCAGTGGATGCCTACAGCCTCTGGGCTCAGGAAGGTCGGAGGAATGCAGCAATCATTTTTTAGCTCTCTGAGTTCTCAGGCTCCCTGTAGATCTGTTAATAAATCAAAGCCCTTATGGGGAGTAAAGAGGCAGAGGAAATGGGGAGGGGCTCGAGTTCCGAGATAAAAATTGCCAAGAAAGAACCTGCCCTTGCAGAAAGGGAAACAAGGAACAGGAAGACAGAGGAGGGAAATAATAAACAAGAGGAGGCTTCCAGGTGCCCCGGGGTGACACGCAACAGGGGCTGGAAAACAGTCAGCATTTGATATCAGAGAAGAGAGGGCAGGAAACACATTCTGGGAGTAACCTTAGCACCTATTGCAAAGGCTTCCATGCTGGGCTCACAAACAAATGTAAAATAGCTCTCAATGGCCATGGCCGTACACCCTGCAAAGGTCTTCTCACCAATATCAGTGGGCCGGTCAGGCAGGAGCAGGCTTTGCACTGACTGGTTCCGTCCACACTGCCCATCCACTCTGTGTCCTTCTGTTTATCATTCCGTTAAAAGCCCCGCATGCTGACAACTCAACAGGGAGCTTTCATATTTCCCAAGTATATATGTATACTGTATAAAAACTGGAATTTAAATGAGCTATTCTCTTTGACTTGGCGCAAGCATCCCGATTGCCTTCTGTTGGGCCCGTCCTGATGGTCTTGGCCCTAAGCATTCGGGCCAGTACTTGGATGTCTTTCTATTTTACCACTTCCGGTGTTTTTCTCATGATAGTTTCCTTTGGCAGCAATTCTTTTATTTTTTTGTAACTGAATTTATTGGAGGGGGGTGACATTGGTTAATAAAACCATACAAGTTTCAAGTGTACAATTCTATAACATTGCTTACTATAACATCAAAGTGTACAATTCTATAATATTGCTTACTGTATTGTGTGCTCACTACCCAAAGTCAAGTCTCTTTATGCCACTTATCCCCCCTTTACATTCTTCTACTTCTCTGGCCCCCTTTTCTCTCTGGTAATTACCATGCTGCCCTCTGACAGCTGGCAATACTCCTTACTCTCATCCTGCTTGTTTTGTTAGTGACACCAGATTTTTGGCTGATCAGGCTATGTAACCAAATTCAGCAGAGGAAAGAGACAGGGGAAGATATAGACATGTCCAGTAAGGCCTTTCCTTGCCTAAATATCCTTATGCTTCTACCTTTAGGCAACTGCCCTTCTCTGAGGTCTCCTCATGTAGCTCACACTTCTTGCAGATTTGTTAATAAATCAAAGCATGCCATTCTTCAAGCTTTGTTATCTGGTTTCCTGTTTTCCTTTTTCTACCTCTGTGGTCAACCAGCATCCTGGTTGTCATCATCACTTCCTATATTAATGACTTGACCATCTATAGCAGTGATGGTCAAACTATGGCCATAGGCTAAATCTGTCTACTGCCTGTTTTTGTAAATAAAGTTTTAATGAAACACAGCCACACCCATTTGTTTAGGTGGTGTTTTTAGCTTCTTGGTACTATAATGGCAGAGTTGAGTAGTCACAGAAGAAACTGTGTGGCTCACAAAGCCTGAAATATTTATTTTCTGGACCTTTACAGGAAAAGTTTCCCAAATCCTGGTCTAAGTAGATAGATGTGTCTTGAGAGGAGGATCAAGTTTGGAAGAAAGGATACACATTTGTTTGTTTGTTTTTTAATTTTTCCAAAGTTAGAAGCAGAGAGGGAGGCAGTCAGACAGACTCCCACATGTGCCTGACCAAGATCCACCCAGCATGCCCACCAGAGAGTGATGCTGTACCCATTTAGACCATTGCTCCATTGTGACTAGAGCCATCCTAGTGCTTGAGGCAGAAGCCATGGAGCCATCCTTAGAGCTGGGGCCAACTATTGCTCCAATGGAGCCTTGGCTCTGGAAAGGGAAGAGAGAGACAGAGAGGAAGGAGAGGGGAAGTGGTAGAGAAGCAGATGGGTGCTTCTCCTGTGTGCCCGGCAGGAAATCAAACCCAGGACTTCCACACACCGGGCCGACATTCTACTGCTGAACCAACTGGCCAGGGACCACATTTGGTTTTGTATATGTTGAATTTAGGTGCCTTTGAAATATCAAACTGGAAGGGAAAATACATATGTGGATATTTGAAGTTCAGTTTTTAAAAAATGGCCCAATTAGGAATTTAATATTTTCTCATAGTCCTTCAAAAAGACTTATTGTTTTGTAACCATTATAACAAGTTACCATTGCAACCAGTTTTAAATCAGCTTAATCAATCAATTATAATGTGCTCAGAGAACAGATTTTTGAAAGCCAGCCAATGAGCAACAGTGCCCCTCTCTAGACAGACAGCAGGCTGGCAAGAGCTTCCCTTCAGTGAACATGCTGCAAAGTTAACCAATTCACAGCAGTCTTACCCAAGCACCATGCTTCTCTAGCTGACGTCAATCTATTCTCTGAACTTATACTTCTAAAAATCCAGTGTAAAATCAGCAGTCTGCTTTGCTTGGAGAGGCTGTGTGTAAAAATAATGACGCTCCCTTACTTAAGGAATAAATTCAGCTTTATATTTCAGTTAATAAATGGTGGTTTCTTTCTTTAACTTAGCCTGAGAGTGTTTGTTTTTTTTTTAAGGAAATATCTTACCTATACAGATAGCTGTGGTCATGGGAGAAGAATTGTTTAAGAAGCACACATTTAGTGAGAAGACAAGAGGAGTTAGTACAAGCTCCAATGATGAAGGATGAGCCGTGGAGAATGGAGAAAAACCAAGAATATATGTTGCCGTGAAGCTGAGACCAGAAAACATTTTGAGAATTAAGAAAGAGTCAAGGGAGTCAAATGTCACTGAGGACCTTCCTAAGATAGATACTGAAATTTATCTACTGAGTTTGGTGACAGAATTTATTGTGACTTTTGTGAGATCTGCCTGTTTGCACCAATGACACTGAAATTAAGTTTGGATATAGAGATGTGAGTGGGGATGAGGAAATGGGAATAAAATATATGAGAAATTCTTTGGTAGATAGAGAAAAAAATGGTTTGATGTCATTTTTTTGTTTATAAGACGGGAAAGGCTTGACCATATTAACATGCTGATGTCAGAAATTCACTAAAAAGGTTAAGGTCTGAGAGAAAAAAATATATAATCAGTAGTTTGGTAAATACTTAGACAGTGAGAAGGAAAAAGACGAGAATGGCAGTGAAGAAACTGGATTTCGAGAAGAACAGGGGTCCCTAAAACAACAAGATGGAAGCAAGAATGGATAGAGATTGGGCTACAGGATGTCTAGCTAAAGATGCAGAAGTACACGTTTGGTTTTTCCTGTTGTATGGTCCGAGGAAGGAAGACAAAGTTATCTCTTGAATATGAAAAACAAAATGGAAGAAGGTGGTTGGAGCATGAGGAAAGTAGGACATTTACAACAAGAAGGGATGGAGATCCAAGAATAGGACATAGATAAAACCTCACTTTAAGAGGTGGTCACCTTAGGTAGAACCAGCAAGCTGAGACTGGGAATGACTGAAGAAAAAAGGAAAAACCAAGAGAGTGGTTTAACAGTGTTGAACTCAAGAAAGAACACACCTACCAAGAAGATCCTAGGCAAATTGAACTCAAATTTAAAAACAGAGCCTAGCAGCTATTTTTACACAAGGGCCTCTCATGCCAGCCAGGTTTTAGGGGGGAGCCTGCACTGCACTGCCTTCCTGCACTGTGTTTCTGACATCTGAGCCAACCCTTAAAATTTCCTGGAAATCATGTTCAACCAATAGGACTGAGACTTTTCCTGTACGGGCATGGTTACACAGCTTTGTCTCCATCAGCATATTCACTGACCAATCAGAGTGGATCCACTCAAACCAATCAGGAACTAAGAGGATTTGGAGTCTTCATTTAGATGAGGATGGGCCAATCAGGAACCAGGGGCAGGGGCTTCTCTCTATATAAAGCAGCTCCCCTCTCACTCAGCGAGCACACTTTCCCTTTCCACCTGAGACTAAAGACTGTATTTCCCCTGCTTGTGCTGGAACACTGATGTCTCGCCTGAGCAGAGCAGACAGAACAGACCAGTGATGTCTAGCAGGAGAGAGGCCATCAGTCCTATAGCCACAAGCAGCTGGTTTCTGCCAGCAACCCGAATGAGCTTGGGAGCAGATTCATCACCTGAAACTCCAGAAAGTAACACAGCCCTGCCGACACAGACATCTTGAGATCAGCCTTGTGAGGTCTGTAGCCCAACCAACCCCAACCTCTAACAAAGAGAACTATGAGATAATAAATGAGTGTGGTTTGAAACTGCTGAATTTGTGATAATTTCCTACCGCAAAAAAATTCAAAACTAATATACTCCTCATCTGTGCCTGGCATATATTAAGTGCTCAGTAAACATTTAGTGAATGGATAAGCAAATGGATACTCTTATTTGCTTCTAAGAATTCACCTGCCGATAGGACAAAGTTGAGTACTTCTAACCGAAACCTATCTTCTATCTCTGGAAATTTGACATATCTAGAAATGAACTAATTTCATTACTCCATCTCTCCTGATTTTCCATTATTGGTTGTCTCTCTTCAGTCCCCTCGTTCAATGCATTCTTTTTGTTAAAATTATTATTTTTTTAGGTGAGAGGAGGGGAGATAGGCAGACTCCCAGATACACCCCGATAGGGATCTACCTAGCAACCCCATCTGACACAAATGCTCGGGTACCGAGCTATTTTTAGCCCTGAGGCTGATACGATCATAACAACTGAGCTATTCTCAGTGCCCAGCACCACACTCAAACCAATCAAGCCACTGGCTGCAGGAAGAGAAGAGGGAGAAAAGGGGGAGGGGCAGCGAGAAGCAGATGGTCACTTCTGCTTTGTGCCCTGACAGGAATTCAAACCTGGGACATCCATATGTCAGACTGACACTGTATCCACTGAGCTCACCGGCCAGGGCCTCAAACCATTCTTAATTCCTATGATGCCATCTCATTAGCACTCTCGTATTCCTTCTATCCTCTATCCCATTGCTTCTTCTAGTATTCCTGTTCTAACTAAGCCTTGACTATTTAAGACGATTTAGATCTTGTATCTGTTCCCCACCCTTCTATGCCTGAGAAATCAAGCTCTGTGTCCCTGGAGATCTATGTGCAATATTCTACTACAGCCTTACACCACTATGCATGGTGATGCCCTGCCATGATTCTGGACTCTCCTTTCAAGATGCAGCTCAAACATCATCTTTTCTTCAAAACTTTCATGCCAGCTTCTGGCCCCACCCACATGTCCAGATAGACTTGAGCCTTTGCCTCCTTTGCACTCCATTCTTTTCTCTTCGTAATTCTATTTATATCATCCATAGCATATTATTAAACTTATGCGCCTGTCTTACTTCCCTGAGCTTCATTCAGGTGTGCATCGCAAAGCCTGACAGAGGGCCTGAGACTCAGCCCCGTGTGACTAATGCTGGAGGAATGAATGCACGGACCAGTCAGTCCTCTTCCTGCCTGACTTCGTGTCTGTACACAACTCTGGACGAGTGCGCTGCTCAGAATGGCGGCAGCAGCAGCCCCCAGGGAGCTTGTGAGAGATTCGGATTCTCTTCCTTCCTCTCATTCCCCCAGGCTTCATCAACCAGGTTCTCTGAGAGTGGGGTCCCCGAATCTGTGTTTTAACAAGCCCTCCAGGTGACTCTGAGGCACTCCCGTTTGAGAACCGCTGCTCTAGAATGTTCGTCTGGATTTACTTTTCAAAAATCCAGAAGAATGCTTCTAACTCAGCTGAGCTTCCAACTGCATTCAAGCAGAAACAGTGAGTTGAGAAGTGGAGGCCACAGGAGACACCAGCCTTGGGCAGGAGACCACTGGGACCTGCCCACGACTAGGAATCCAATAGGCCAGAGTTCAGAGAGCAAGGTCTGAAGGTGAATTGAGAGCCACTTTCTGTTCAGAAATTCAAATGGAGGCTGCACATTTTTGTGGTTTTGCTTTTATGTTGAAATGGCACCACTGGAATGCTGCTTTGCCACAAAGCATATTAGAATACAGGACAAAAGGCTGGGGATTTGTCTTAAGAACTCCAGAGGACGGGCTGAAGTACCTGTAGGATCTTCCCTCCAATGGTAGATTCTGACCACTTTTAGAGAGAAGTAGGAAAATCCAGAACTAGTTTCTCTTTTCTCTCAAAGTCTCACTTCTCCCAGCCAATAATTGACTTCTGGACCCCGAACTGGTCTTGCGTGGTCCGGGTATTCTTACAAGAGTAGTTTTTCATGACTCAGTGTGATTATCAGTGGGGCACATTGAACAGTGCAAAGTAGGAGGTGGCTTTGCTGTGGGGAGAAAAGGGAATACCTAAGCCCCTTCCTAAAACCCTGCGTGTGACAAAACATAGGACCAGGTGCGGCCCAGAGAACCAGCACGTGCATTTCACTGAGCTCTCCCTTACAGATACTGGTGGTGTGCATAGATACGCATGTCGTTTTTAGGACCATATATTTTCCTTGGGCATTTGCTGTAGACAGTAGCGACAGAAGCACATCCTTTCTTACCTATAATTTCTTAACTAAATAATCACAAACAGTAAAAATAAAATCTATGAAAGTTTAATTACTGATTTAACTGTTCAACTTCCTTCTTACTCCTAAGCAGTGTTTACATAACACTCTCTGAAAAGCAGTGCTTGTAATTGTACCCAAGTGAACCTTTGTAGTTTCCAGCAATTCCAGGAGGCAATGGAGAGGTATCAAGCCTTTGAAAGAAGACTGGCCCCACATGAGTCATTACACTCACTTGGCCCAATGGAGGCTGCTATGCAAAGAGCGCTGGCATTCCTCAGACCACGGCATGCTATTTTCCGTTCTTTTGGGATTAAACCATATTCTTCTAATCAAAATATTAAGATTTAAGCCTGACCAGGCGGTGGCACAGTGGATAGAGCGTTGGACTGGGATGCAGAGGACCCAGGTTCGAGACCCCGAGCTCGCTGGCTTGAGAGTGGGCTCATCTGGTTTGAGCAAAAAAGCCCACCAGCTTGAACCCAAGGTCGCTGACTCCAGGAAGGGGTCACTCAGTCTGCTGAAGGCCCACAGTCAAGGCGCATATGAGAAAGCAATCAATGAACAACTAAGGTGTTGCAATGCGCAATGAAAAACTAATGATTGATGCTTCTCATCTCTCTCCATTCCTGTCTGTCTGTCCCTCTCTCTGACTCACTCTCTGTCTCTGTAAAAAAATAAAAAAATAAAAAATAAATCTTTAAAAAAAATATTAAGATTTAAGAAATATCTGTTGGGTTCTTTTAAGTGGGGTGTTTATGCATTTATTTTCTTTAGGCATTAGTGAACAAGTGTTTGAATATAAAAGTAGGGAAAAACTTCACATGGTTTTAGAAAAATAATAATTTCCCAAGCCCTAAAATAAGTCCATAAAATTACCACTTGCCTTTGAAATTGTACTAATTATCTTCATGACATTTGATAATGTTGCTGGTCATTACCTTCAGTTGGCCAACGGATTAAAAATCACCACCAATGATTAGACATTACTTTTACTATCAGCGGATAGCTAATGAATTAGCTTCCTATTCAGGATTACTTTTTGAGGGGTAACTGATTTTGCTTTCTCTGCAAAAATCAAGTACATCAGAGAAACATGAGCAGATTGCCTTACAATGCTGTGTATAGTGCCAGAAATAAATGCAGAAGAACTCCCTTTGCAATTTTGCAGAGCGATCGGGCTCAGAGGTTTTAGGCTATCATCATTCAGGACTCCACGTTATATAGGTTCCATGTGCTATTATACCAAAGAGAAGGGCTCTGTCTTCGACACCCCCGCTGCTCATGATACCTAGAGGAGGACCAGAATGCAGAAGCCGTTCTATCCAGCGGGAAGTTCAATGGTCAAAGAAATATTCGCATTTTTTCCCCTTCTTTCCACTGTGCTCTAGAAGTGATGGATTTTTTTTTCTTCTTTTAGTGACTGTTCAGCCAACGGCTCTTTTTACTGCCTTGGGAAGTTATAGCTATTAGGCGACAATAGAAATAATTGATTTCTCAAGGCAGAATTTTCTTAAAACATAAAATGGCTGTTTTCCAATTTAAGAAACAAAGCTAAATTCAGGATTGATTCTCAGTTCTCAAGATGGCTTTTTATTAACACAAACCTCCCACATCTTTGGTTTATGCCATCATTGAGTTTGCCTTTCATTAAATTATGTACTCTTGTGCTCTTTGAGCAATTCCTACAAGCTATTCTTTCTTCCATTTTTTGGTTTTTGTTACTATTTTTACTGCTGTCCCTACCCCATTCTCCTGCCCCGATCCACACTGAAGAAAACTTCCTTGGGTCAAATGCTAGCCTCTGGATCCTACTGCTTCTCCCTTTGGCCTCGTTTCAGGATTAGACAGGACCAAGGTTAATCCATGCCCAGGTGCTTCGTTGAAGAGCTTCTAGCCAGAGCACACAATGACTCCATCAAGCACTGAAGAGTACAGGCTGCTGCGAATACTGGTCCAAAATATGTAAGAAAAACTTGCTCATAATGTTCCAAATTAACTTCTGATAACCCAAGGAAAATTCTTAAGAAGATTAGAATATAAATCAAGTATCTTACACTTTTTTTTTCCTGTTTAGTAATGTTCACAAGAACTCTAGTTTGGAAACACGTTAGCATTTTAAAGGAGGCCCTTCCTGGGGCAATGTGTTCATATAAAGGAGCAATCCTGGGGAGGAAATTCTGGCCCTGTGGGAGGTTATTGGCAGGAAGGGTCTTCAGATCAGCTGATGTAGCGCTTCTCATTTTTCCAGGTTCACTTTTTAACAGAGCCTCCTGAGATGAAAACTTACTTCATGTTTAGTTGTGTGTTAGCAATGCAAGTCTGATCCAACAAGATCACCTTGTGCTTTCCAGACTGCTGAATAGTTCTTCTCTTTCAGGCTGTGGGCTCTGCCATGTTGGAAAAGGCTCTTTTCCTCTATCTTTCCAGTGGTCTTACTGTCTCCTAAAGCAACACTTCTCCAAGTTATGATCAGAACAAATGGCGCTAGGATGGTTTTTTGCACTTAAAACACTTGAACTTCTTAACAACATGTGTCATATATTCATAATACTTTGGATTTGCCGAGACTTGCTTTTTGGATTTCCTTTTTGCAGCATGAACAATGAAGAGGTTTATTTGTTTATCTCTTCAGTCTGTGAGCCAGCCAAATAGATGTGATACACTTAATCTTTCCTACTGAAGGTGAAAGATCATAGTGCCATGTAGCTTTCCAGACTTGGTCAGTATATCTAGCCGTGGAAGAATGCCTATAGCAGCGGACATTGAGCTGGTGTTGGCAAATGATTTTATGGCCAGAAACACCACATTTCTTCAATTCTTGCAATTCCAGCCATCTTATTGAACTAATCAGTTGGGTTGCTCTCCAAGAATTGTGCTTCTTCTCCCTTAATGTTGGAAAGTAGGAACCTTTCCTGATGACCCCAGACGCTCCATAAAGAAAGAGACACAGCTTTGTCTGAGCAACAGTAAATAAATGACTCCTTAGGAACATCGAGTGGGTAATGTTTTTCTCTTTTGCTTTCCTAATGAATTGGTTAAGTCTGAGTTTCTTGGTAGTTCAAAATAAATGTTCAAGACCAGTGCTATCTTTTGTTGTTGGGTGTATTGATTTAAAATATTATTTGTAAAATATGGTTGAAAAAGTAACAGTATACTTTTATATACTAAATTTGTATTGAGTTGATCTACATAAAATAGCTAACTATGTATATACCTGGGAAATTATGAGAAAAAGTTTTAGTCTAAGAATACCTTTAATTGTTGATATTTGAGTTTTCTGCACACTTTTATTAGATGAAAAATCATCTTTTCATCCAATACATGTCATAGAAATGATGTCAAGTTAATTTTCCCTGTGTCTACAATTTATTGCAGGGCTCTTGTCATACCCTGATGTTGTGAGGGGTGGGGGAAGGGGGATGGGGTGAAGAAGGAGAGAGGCATTGGGGGAGGGGAGGGGCACAAAGAAAACCAGATAGAAGGTGACGGAAGACAATTTAGCTTTGGGGGAGGGGTATACAGCACAATCAAATGTCAAAATAATCTAGAGATGTTTTCTCTCAACATATGTACCCTGATTTATCAATGTCACTGCATTAAATTTAATAAATAAATTAAAAAAACAAACAAACACAATAACAGTGTTTGATTCCTTCTGCCTACCTAGGTTTCGCTCATTTCACTAGGGCCAGACCATGGGGGAGGTAGGGGCTGGGCCACTCCTTAGATTGAGCCCCTCTGACTCATTCTATCTTCTCCTAAGCCTAAGAAAAGCTCTTATGCACATACATTTTTTATGGTGGGTGACAAGGAACAGTAAAGTACCACATCTTCTCCTAAGGCTCAAAGTAAACCCCAGCCTTGGGAGTTCTAAGAAAACACTCCTATAGCCTGACTGCATATATTCATCTCTTCCTAACACCATGTTCTATGATGTTACATTGCTGGATTGAAATCAGGCTGGATAGGAATAAAATCACTAGGAGCTTTAAAGAAGGACTTTTTTTTTCTTTTTTAATGAGCTGCTTGTTTGCTAGATATTTAACAGCATACAACACTTTCTACAGCTGACCCTTGAACAATGTGGAGGGGTAGGGCTGGACTAGGGGCACCATCTGCCTGCACAGTTGAAAATCCGCATCTTGCTGAAATTGGCCCTCCACATACGTGGACCCCCAACTGCCAGTTGATGCTTGAAGAACACGACTTTGAATTTCTTGGGTCAACTGAACTTTTCAGGTCAGTTGAACTGCATAAATCAGTTGAAAAAAATCCATGTGTAGGTGGACCTGCACAATTCAAACCCACATTATTCAAGGGTCAACTGTATTTTGAAGCACAAACCTAAGTCATGGGGCAACGCCCTTTTTGTTCTTGTGAGATCTGCCTCTTATCGAGGTCATGGCTGTTTCAGTTGTCATGGCCAGGATGGTACATGTGACCAAAAATGAACAATATAGTAGATATTGTTTTAAAATTTTATTCTGCAACAACTACTTACCACTTGTTATCTCTTTGAAATCTCATACCAATATTCATCTATCGGTCTCTAACATTTGAATGCAGGAAGGAACAGATAGCAGAGACATAAGCAAACTTCTCAAGGTCACCTGATGAGTTATTGCCATTGCCAAGCATCTGGCTGGGCTGCTTAGACCTCCAAGCCTGTGACCGTGCCCGTCTCAGCTTCCCTGCAGGCTGGTGAAGACATTCGGCTTCTGCGGGGTGGGGGTGGGCATTCCCAGTGTCTTCAGCAACTCTTTTCTGCATTGAGCACAACTGTATTTTCTTTTTCGGAAAGCCCACATCTGAAAATTGTTGAGTTTTGGTACAGAGCTAAAGAAGAACACTTGAACAGTAAGTAGTTCAAATCTGAAGTACACCCGTTGGGAAGAATTGATTTAGAGGCTCCCAGCACTTGGCCTTGTTAAACTTAGAGGATGGAGAGTTTTAAGGAACCCAAGAGGGAGCACAGCAGGTACCCCTAGATGCTTTGGCTAAAGAAAAAGGAAAAGGAAAAGCCATTGATACTTTCCTATGAGTGATGACAAAGTATAATATGAGGATGGTTATTATTATCAAATAATCCTAGTAGGATATACTAGTAGGATAGGGTTGCCAGATTTAGCAAGTAAAAATGCTGGACACCAAGTTAAAATTGAATTTTAGATACAGATTAGATATATTTTTTGTATAAGTACATTCCAAATATTGCATAAATCATATATGACAATAATAGAGAAAGACAGAGTAATAATAAATATCCTAAAGTCATAGAATATATGCTTTTTATAGTCAACTGGCTGGTATTTTTGGATGGGTAAAGTTTTTCATCTGTGATATCTAGATATCCTAAAGATTATATGGCATATGTGTTTTATTAGAAATATAAGGCCAGCCCTGACACAAATATCTGAAGAACCAATTGCTCTTTGTGATATCTCTGACATTTGTTCTTTTGTCTTCATTAAAAATTTGGGATTGAAAAAAAAAATTGGGATTGGGGGAAAAAAGACAAGTCATAATTTATGGTAAAAAGGTCGAGTTTCACTCAGGCCTCAGGAATGGGGTGTGGCAAGAGCAGGGGTAGGAACAAGGAGAAGGAGGAAACTTATAAACTGTAAGTCACACGTTATTAAGGCCGTGGGCATACCTGCTTCCAAGGAGAATGTTTCAGTTTGACTGCTGAGTAGTGTAGACTGGGTGTACGGTACTGTATGCAGAATGCTGTAGACTGGGTGGCTTTAAAACAATAGGAATTGAGTCTCACTGTTCTGGGGGCTGGAAGTCTGAGATCAGGTACCAGTGTGGTTGGGTTCCAGTGAGGGCCTTCCTGGGGTTCACGCTGCTGCCTTCCCCTGTTGTGTCCTCACATGGCAGAGGAGAGAGAGAGAGAGAGAGAGATAGAGAGAGAGAGAGCAAGTGAGCCATCTAGGGGCCCTTTTATAAGGGCACTGACCCCATTTACAAGGATACCATCCTCATGACCTAATCACCTTGCAAGGGCCCTACCTGCAAATACCATTCCATTGGGAGTTGGGATCAATCTGTGTCTTTTGGGAAGGACACAGACATGCCGACCGAAACAGTGAGCCAACATGAACTAGTACAGGTAAAGCGAAATCTAACAAAATATCAGTCCAGAGCACTTAGCATTAAGACACAAAACTTTTTCTATTTAATTACTCAAATATAGAAAGCATTTGCCAGATTTGGTACAAATAGACCTGGGGCAGCAATTCAGGAAAAAAAGAATCATAGTTCCTGTAAGTGTCACCAAAGCTCTATATACTAATGCTTGAGTGTGGGGCACATGGGGAATGGTCACTGAAAAGCACATTCCACTGCAAACAGGAAAAGCACACAGGACAGGCCTGGCTGATCTTTAATGGTAACCAGGCCGCCTTATACCTGCAAGATGCAACAGGTCCGAAGGAGTTGTCACATGCCAGTTCACTGTGAGTCTGGGCTGAACTTTCTCAAGTTCAAGACGACCATATAGGGATAAGCTACTGGCAATTCGCATGGGTCCTTCTTGATCTGACAAGGCAAACTCAGTTTTGGAGTTTTTCCATTCGATATTAGTGTTGCCTGTAGGATGTATGCTTCTTAGCATCCTGATTTCCTGCAGAATCATGCTCTGGCAGAGAGTAGAAAAGTTTTCTGTTTCCAGGTGATTTACTAATAATAGAGCTACACCTGTGGGTTCTGTGAAATGCCTCCCTTTACGCTGCTCTTTTCTGCCCCAGATATGATCAGCAAGATCTAAGACAGCAGGAACTGATGACAGGCATTGCTGATTTCTTCATCTCCTCTTGGGTTGCCCAACAACATCTCTCGTGAAAGAAAGCCATACAACAACAGGACCAACTACCTAAAGAACAACGAAGCTAAATATAGCAAAAGTGGCTATGTTGAATTGGAATTAAAATGTGTGTGTGTGTGTATTTTAAGTAACTACCTACTTAGTTGATCTGAAAAATTATTTAATAGCCTATTGATGAATCACAGAAACATTTGTGTAAGAAAACTTTATTTCTTTTTTGTTGTTGTTGTTTTTTCCTGAAGCTGGAAACAGGGAGACAGTCAGACAGACTCCCGCATGCGCCCGACCGGGATCCACCCAGCACGCCCACCAGGGGTGACGCTCTGCCCACCAGGGGGCGATGCTCTACCCATCTGGGGCATCGCTCTGTTGCGACCAGAGAGAGCCATTCTAGCGCCTGAGGCAGAGGCCATAGAGCCATCCCCAGCGCCCGGGGCCATCCTCGCTCCAGTGGAGCCTCGGCTGCAGGAGGGGAAGAGAGAGACAGAGAGGAAGGAGAGGGGGAGGGGTGGAGAAGCAGATGGGCGCTTCTCCTGTGTGCCCTGGCCAGGAATCGAACCCGGGACTTCTGCACGCCAGGCTGACACTCTACCACTGAGCCAACCGGCCAGGGCAAGAAAAATTTATTTCCTTTCTTGACTCCTTTAAAGTTTGAGGCTCAGTATACCTGTAAATAAATAGAGGTTTATCTTTTGCTAGACCTTTAGTGGATTCAGCTGCCTGCATTTTATCAGCGCATGTTTTGGGAAGCATAATGACACTTTGTACTTTATGAAACCCTTTGTTGATGATTTGAAAAGTCAACTCTAAACGTATATTAAACATTGAAAATACCTGGCAGGGGGGAGTTGGGGGTGTCACATGCACACTTTCCTTTCAAATCAGTTTTTGAATAAACTCACTCTAGAATGAACAACTAAGACCCTGTGACGAAGCTGGGTCTTAAGTGGGGGCATTGTATGAGGATTAAATGAGGGGGTGTTGACCTTGAGTTTATAAAGGCATCAAAAAGCAACTTTGCGTTAGCATTTCTAACCGATTTTCTCTCTGCCTGTGTCCTCTGTGCCAGACTCCTTCCTAAAATGCTTTAATCCTCTTACTGTGCATGGTGCCATCTTATCTCGGTTCTTCATCTCCTGGTCAAGGTGCTTCTCAAACTTTGTCCTGCATTAGAATCACCTGGAGAGTTGTTTGTGCTCTGGTGGCCTGAGCCCTATCTCCCGAAAACTCTGGACTGGGTGGATGGAGCTGAGCATCTGTATGCTGATAAGCTTCCCAGGTGATTAAAGTTTTTACAGTTTAGAGCTCAACAAACTCAGGTCTGAATTTCCTATTCTAGGGTCCTTGGAATGTCATTGTGTTCAGTACTTCTGACGGCCACTCAAGTTTTTTATCTTCTTGCTTTCCAAAGGGTGTCCCAAGCCAGCAGTGTCCCTATCACCTGGGGACTGGTGAACATGCAGAATGCCAGGTCACAGTCCAGACCTACTGAGTCACAGTGGACACTTTAACAATACCCCAGTTGCTTGTGCAAATATGAAGAGCATCGCCTTAGATCAAGACTGCCTGGATCTTCTCTCTGCATTTGTTGTGCTCGTTTCCAAACTCGACTTCTAATTCTCCACTGTTCTTGTCTGCAATATCCCCACTGATTTTTACTTCCAAGGGAAGCTTACCACCCCCTCTGATCTGGGAACTTTTCTAAAATATTCCAACTCATATTACACTATTAGATTTCTGGCAGCCCCATAGCAGGTAAGATCCACTTAAATGTCTTGTGCAGGGTTTGTGCATAACTTAGAAGGGCTCAAGCAAAGTGAAAAATAAATTAATTCCTCATGCTTACCAGGAGTCTGCCTCTTCACCTTTTAAAAACCTAATGAACTCCTGATTTTTCATCAGACTTCATTCCTCAGAGAACCTTTTCTGACTCCCCTGAGTAACACTTGCCCAAATAGAGATCCTTGCATACTGTGTTACCATTGGCCCTAGGTGCTATTTTATACCGCTCAAACAAAGGGGAAAGGGGGACTTCCCTTGGAAGCCGATGCCCAAATTAAGACTGCATTCAAGAGGCTAGACCTTGAACTTGAAGCCACCCAAGCTAAGAGCCAGGAGTTAAACCTTGGGCACCTGGAAGGGGGATTGGAATGACTGCTAACAGGAGCAATCACTCCTTTGAAAGAAGATATCCTTGATTTAACCCCTAGTTTTCCACAGATCAAGATTAATAAGATTAAACAAGGAACCAAACTGCCATGTGAGAAAGTCTGCAGAAACAACAAACTAGATATTTAGATGCCTAAACGATTGAGATATTGAAATTATCAGTTGGAAAATATAAGAGGGAAACAAAGCCAAATTATATAAGGCTTAAAGATATAAAAGGTGGAATCATTAAAAAAGAAAAAGCAGAAAGTAACAACATATCAGTAGTAACCAGAGAGATTTAAAAGAGAACTACACAACATATTCAGAAGTGAAAAATATAACTGCTGATTTAAAAGCATGAGTATGTGGTTTAAATGTTAGTTTATACAGCAATGAACAGAGAATCAGCATGATAAGACGGGATGTGTTGAAATCACACAGACTACAACACAGAAAAGAAAAGAGACATAAGAGTAAAGGAAGTTAAGGGTATAGGTCAGTGGTAGTCAACCTGGTCCCTACCGCCCACTAGGGGGCATTCCAGCTTTCATGGTGGGCGGTAGTGGAGCAACCAAAGTATAAATAAAAAGATAGATTTAACTATAGTGAGTTGTTTTATAAAGATTTATTCTGCCAACTTAGCAAAAATCTGACATAAAGTACTTGGTAAGTAATTATTATTATATGCTTTACCTTGCTCTAACTCTGCTTTATAAATTTTCTAAAGTAAAGTTTCTTTGCTACTTTATAAATCACCATTACTGTGGAACCGGTGGGTGGTTAGAAAATTTTACTACTAACAGAGATACAAAGGTGGGCGGTAGGTATGAAAAGGTTGACTATCCCTGGTATAGGTGATGGGAAAAAACCTAATGGGGAGGTCTAAATTGTGTTATAAAGATGTAAAGAAAGAATGGAGGAATGGATAAAATTTGAAAATATATGCTGAAAGTTATCAGAATTGTTAAAATACATACACAAATAGAGGAATCAGAATTTATACAAGTAGGATAACAAAAGGAAATTCATTCACACAAATATTGAAACTGTGAATAAAAAGGACTATTAGAAGACATTAAGGCCCTGGCTGGTGGCTCAGTGGATGGAGTGTTAGCTCGGCGCATGGATGTTCTGTGTTCAATTCCCAGTCAGGGCACACAGGAGAAGTGACCACCTGCTCTCTCCTTCATCCTCTCCCACAGCCATTGGCTCGATTGGTTCAAGCGTCGCCGCCGGTGCTGAGGATAGCTTGGTTGGCCCTAGTGTATCAGCTTCAGGTGCAGTAACTGTGCTGCCTGCGTTGTGGTTTGTGAGATGGTTAAAAAGTTTAGAGGGTCCTTTTAAAAGCCAGATGGTACAGTGAAGAAGCCAATCACCTGAGATGACATTAGAAGTAATTGAAGATTTTAGTTCTTGCTGGTGGCTTAGTGGATAGTGTCAGTCCAGTGTATGAACGTCTCAGGTTCAATTCCAGGTCAGGACACAGAGGAAAAGTGACCATCTGCTTCTCCCCTCTCCCTTTTCTCTTTCTCTTTTCTTCCTATAGCCAGTGGTTTGATTGGTTCCAGCATTGTACCTGGTACTGAGGATAGCTTGATGGGTGCTAGCACATCAGTTTCAGGTGCTAAAAATAGCTCAGTACTCGAGCACTGGTCCTAGATGGAGTTGGTGGATGGATCCCTGTTGGGATGCATGCAAGCTTCTGCCTCACTGTCTGCCCTGCTCTTACCTAAAAGAAAAACAAAAAACAAAAAAAAGAAGACATTAAAAGGAAGTCATAGAGAAAGGATATATTATACATATCTAATAAAATATATGGAAAAATATATAATTATGATATACAAATTATAAATTTATAATATATAATACATAATATAATAAAATTTATAAATTATAATGAATTATATAGAATATATATAAAATCAGAAAATACACATTTTTTTCAAAGACACATAAAACTTAAAAAAAATTTGACCACAAGCTAGGTCAACATCATAGAAGGCTTGACATTATAGATATCTTCATATTTGATCATGATGCAATTAAATTAACTGGTCATATAAAATAAAAATTATCATATATTTGGAAATATAAAAATGTACTTTTAAGAATTTCCTGTGATGAGAAAGGAATACCAATGGAAATTTAAAATATTTAGAATCTATCGATCCCTTTTTATAGTTTATAATTTGTTACTAAGGGTTTCAAAGTTTGGTGTTAACTTCTGTGACCATTGTGAGTGCTGTTGACCAGTCATCAATTACCATCCTGTGCTTAGATGTGGAAGTCTCCATGATTAGAGTCCCTGTGGGTTTGTTTCTATTATATGTTAGATATGCTTGCTCAGTGAGCCTATCTTCTTCGGATAGTTTATTTTTGAGTGATTGACATTTATTTAAAATACTATTTGCAGGAATAATTCAAAGCCTAGAATAATGATATCTTCTGGCAGGAAAGAAGGAACAAAGAAAAGATAGGGGAAGAGAAGGAAAAGGAAGAAAGGATGAGAGGATGAGAAAATGGACCCTGGATGGCTGCTGGCCCCTGACGACCCTAGTTCATTTAAGGCCTGAGGTTTCCTGGATCAACAGATCAAAGGAAATACTCAAGGGAAGGTAATTATTGCTGTGCCCATTTGAGAGAATAGAACTCATGGATCTTTCCTCAAGGAGGGGTGATTTTTCAGGATTCCCACTCTTGGTGGAGTCTAGGCTTCGATTTCTGCCCCTCTCCCTGGTGGGCTGTGAAAAGTTCAGCTTAGATTCATGGCTGGTTGATTTCTTAGGATCAAAAAAATTGTGTTCAAGATCAAAGGAACTTTGTTTACTTGTGCTTATATCCCTGGGTTTTGTCTTCTCTAAAAATTGAACAGGCAGTTGCTTTTTTTCTATTTTCTGAGGTCTTTGATTTTTTTAAATCATTTTTGTTGGTGCATTTGTTTTTGGTTATTCAATTAACTTTTTTAGTGGTCCTCAGTGGATAGTTTCTATGGAGAAGGGCAAAACTAAGGAGGTTTGTTCAACAACAGGGGAAAATTTACCAAAGGATTTCTTCAGAGCAGGTGTCTCTGAAATTTAATTTAAGGTCATTTGTTTCATGAATTATCTCCTTAAACTTCTGTAAAATTATGAAAAACCTGGTTCCTGTCACCCACAATGAGGACATGTCAAGATGACTTAAGACCAAGGTGGAGGCAGGAGTTCAGAGTGAGGGACATCCAAGAAAACATGCTTTCTCTCTTCCTAGGACCAGTTATGATGGAGCATCTTCTAAGCAAGGAGTGGGAGTTGTTGGTTCTATCTATAAAGTGGATGCCTCAGACTGACCCTGAAGGTCTCACACACCTTTAGTGATCTCAGCATCCAGCCTGATGCTGGAAATGTAGCAGGTGATTGCTGGTTACTTGATATCACATCTAATGATCAGCATCAGGAAATCTATTCATTCAACAAATATTTATAAGGAGCATTTATGTGTCACACCCTTGTTCTAGATACTAAGTACACAGCTGTGAAGGAAGCAAATAAAAACCCTCACCTTCACAGAGCTGCCAACTTCGTGTGGGAGGCAGAAACAAGATAAACAAGTGAAATTTATAGTATGTATGATAGTAATAGTATATAAGGAGAAACAGTAAAGCTCAAACAGGGGATAAAGGCAACATGCTATTGTTAAAACAAATAGGTCTCCTAGAAGGAAGGAACAGAATAAAATATTTATGTTATCCTTTTAATGCCTAAAGGATTGGTTATTTTGAGCTAAAGCAGCACTTCTGTTAGTATATTAATTCCTCTTATTTCTGTCCTTTCCCTGACAGTCTTATATGTAGAGGATTTTTTTGGAAGGAGACTCTTGGAAGACTTGGAAGAGAAGTGATTAGATGTCTCTTCGAGTGGCTGTTTTTTCAGGAGTTTGTCCTGGGGGGATTTCTTGCAGCCACAAGGTTTGGAGCGAAATGAAAATCTTCCCTCCACCTCCAGAAAAGGAGACGTATGAGAAATGAGGGCTCAGGAGATACCAGAGGTATCATTAGAACTTGCCGGTCAGAAGAGGCCAAGAGAAAATAGAAAGTCTTAGAATTGCTAGGCAGGCCCTTACATGTGCTCATTGCAAAATCTAATTGCAGCAGAAAGGAAAGAGAGTTTGAACACTTCCCAAACCCAGAAGGCTTTAGGAGGGAATAATTGACACATTGACCTATTCAAAAAAAAAAAATGACAATGCAGAGTCCAGACTGAATTTTAACCATGTACGTATCATGAGTCTATAAGACCTCTCCCATTAATGAAAGGCATTCCTGATAAAATTAACAGAAGGGCATGTAGTCAAACCTGGCACCATCCTTTCACTGGGAGAACTCCAGCCTCACTGACCTTCAGAAATATTCCAACCAAAAAGGTCCAGGCCAAGGGCCTGGATGTAGAGATGTCTCCATGGTTTCCTTATTCCCATTAGGAGAAACAACTAGAATAGTGGTCTGTTTTCCTTTTACATGGAACAGAAATCAAGATTCTTCCTGATACACAAGCTATAACTAAAACATTCTTTGCTTGAACTCAACAACTGGCCTGCTAATGGAAGATTACCAGCAATGTCTAAGAAGTTGTGGGCTCATAATGCTTTTAGCAAACACCTATTGCCTCCTTATGGTTGCATGTTTTTCCAAGTCACCAAGCAGCAGATTTCACCCCAGATTACTGCAATGTAGTATGGGAAGTTCAGTTAGAAACTTTCTTTCTGAAGCAGCTCCATTAGAAAGGATGGCCTTTTTGCCCTGGCTGGTTGGCTCAGCAGTAGAGCGTTGGCCTGGCGTGTGGGAGTCCCAGGTTCGATTCCCAGCCAGGGCACACAGGAGAAGTGCCCATCTGCTTCTCCACCCCTCCCCCTCTCCTTCCTCTCTGTCTCTCTCTTCCCCTCCCGCAGCCAAGGCTCCATTGGAGCAAAGTTGACCCGGGCACTGAGGATGGCTACATGGCCTCTGCCTCAGGCGCTAGAATGGCTCTGGTCGCAACAGAGCGATTCCCCAGATGGGCAGAGCATTGCCCCTGGTGGGCATGCCGGATGGATCCTGGTCGGGCATATGCAGGAGTCTGTCTGACTGCTTCCCCGTTTCCAACTTCAGAAAAATACAAAAAAAAGAAAAAAAAAAAAGAAAAGAAAGGATGGCTTTTTTGAAAAAAGTAGGAACTCCATCCCCTCCCCCAATATCAGGATGCCCTGAAATAAATATTAGCTCATAGACAAATGTTTGCTTGTCTATCCAAAGACAAGTAGAAGAAAGAGATTTTCACTCTCACTTTGTTCATTCCTGAGGTGAGCTTGCAGCACTCTGCTCTCTGTGACGTTTCATTGTGATTTTGCAATACCATTGGGAAATCTGCTTGTTGATGGGGAGCTGGTTGACTTTCTTTTGGCTCTTGAAATTATAAGAGATTTCCTTCATCAGGCAGCATTGGGTGACTTTGACTCTTTCTCGTACTCTGAGTTCAAGGTGAAGTGGGAAGGGAGCCGAGAAAGAAGTATGGGTAGGGGATGAGTTGTTCTGGATGGAGCCTGCTGTTGAAGATTGAACTGATATTGGAAAGAAGATGGCGCCCCCTCATTTCCAGAGCTATCAAATGATAGTTCTTCAAGTCCCGCAGATCTGGGAGTACAATATTTCCAAAGGGGGAGCAATGCGCTCTCGAAGCTGGTACTACTTATTTAACACTGTACCACATGTGAAGCTGTGTAAAAAGGTCCCTTGAAATACTGATCAAGAGTGGCTTTCTAGGGAGATTGAGGCAGGAAATCTTCATTAGGATCTGATTTATATAATTGAAGCTTCTGCATCTGGCATAGCCTGTCATGCTACTGTTAAAGATTCACCGATTCACCCGGCTTAAAAGCGTTCTCTTCAAGGCAGGTCTGGGTGGAGGTGATTAAGCCTCTAAGCCAGCTTCACTGCCTGCCTGTCATGACTCAGTTTTTTGTTCCCCTGACCTAATCCGAGCTGAACACCAGCTCTTTATAAATGCTGGAATTTTGATCAGAAGTAGGGTGGAGGCCAAAGCTAGAAGGAAAATGTGTGGGAGCCAAAGGCAAACATCAGTCACTTCATGTTTTGCTTGTGGCCTGCTCCATTTTCCATACAACTTCTCAGGGTCTCTTAAAGGGAGACTCGGATTGCGTTAGGAAACAGCACTCCCTCTGAGGAACCTTGGCCCTTGGGTGCTGCTGGAAATGTGTGTATCTTTGTAGGCTCTCACAAGGAACACTTAACAAGCTTCATCGCATGTGTTTTCTTTAGACAGTAGAGAGTGGCCCTGGCCGGTTGGCTCAGTTGTAGAGCATTGGCCTGGCGTGCAGGAGTCCTGGGTTCGATTCCCAGCCAGGGCACACGGGAGAAGTGCCCATCTGCTTCTCCACCCTCCCCCTCTCCTCCTCTCTGTCTCTCTCTTCCCCTCCCGCAGCCAAGGCTCCATTGGAGCAAAGTTGGCCCGGGCACTGAGGATGGCTCCATGGCCTCGCCTCAGGTGCTAGAGTGGCTCTGGTCACAACAGAGCAATGCCCCAGATGGGCAGAGCATTGCCCCCTGGTGGGCATGCTGGGTGGATCCCGGTTGGGCTCATGCAGGAGTCTGTCTGACTGCCTCCCCGTTTCCAACTTCAGAAAAATGCCAAAAAAAAAAAAAATTGTAGACAGTAGAGAGTGGGCTTTCCTTCTGTTCCCTTATGCCCACTTCAACCTTCCTTTTACACAAAGGCACACCAACAGTCATGTGTGAGGGGTCTCCTTGGCCAAGATATGTCCTCTGCCCAGACACTCCCCCGTGGCTCCCAGCTTCCCACACACGTCAAGCTGTGTAAAGGAAATTAACAGATGGCAATATGCAAACATGACTCTTCAATTTCAGTGTAAATGTAGCATAAATTCACCCAAGAGGATGGCGGCACCTTCTCTGAATGGTTCTGCAGGATAGAGCCTCCAAGACCAACAACATCAGAGCACGCAGTCTAGCAAGCTGCAGGCCAAGGCACCCGGATTCTCTGCTGCAAAGTGGACTGGTTGAAGCAGTGGGTCTGGGCCAGAGGAAAAGAGGAGGTCTTTCTTCCTCACCTGCTTTCAGGTGGAGCCAAAGAGAAAGAATCCAGAGGAATTTTGTTTCTCAGAAATGAACAGGAAGTAATATCGTGCTGAATGATCATGGTATCCAGAGAAGATACAAGTTCTGGCTACAACAAAGAATTTATGGAGTGTATTCCCCTGTTTGTTCTCAGCTGGCAGTCATCAGATTACCAGTTGGAACAGAATGGAACTTATTGTCTGGCCAATGAGGTAAGAACACGAGTGAATTCCTGAAGAATAATATTTGGATTAAGGAAATTTGTTCCCCTCCCCTCCCCTCCTCTCTCCTACTCTCTCCTCTCCTCTTCTCTCCCCTCCCCTCACCTCCTTTCCACTCCCCATACTCCTTTTCTTTCTTCTCTCTCTGTTTTTGGTTAGAAAGAATATCCAAGAGAAGCTGACCACTTTCAAAATTCCAACACAAATCAGAGGCGGTGAGCATTCTCTTCTCCCAAAAGCCCCTCAAGGAATCTACATCCTTAAGGTCTTCCAGGGATGTGTTCCCATCAGTAACACCCTTTTGTACACAGAAGAGCCCTTAGACCAAATGAAGATTAAAGAAAGATTTGCACTGAAAAACTTGCACTTGGGGAATGCAGAATGTGTTTCCTATTAAGGCATTTTGAAGAGAGCAGAGGAAGAAAGCCTATTGTTTTTGTTCGTCAGAGCTGCCACCAAATGCTGAGGGATCGACAATGGCCACCCAGTTGAGTTCAAGAACAGACTCATTAACAACTTCTTTATTTTCTTGATCCAAAAAGCTGATCAAAAAGATGGGCAAGAATGTCAGAATTAGGTTTTAAAAATATTTGGAAATTGTACTCTGAAATAATTAAGAAAGAGAGTCCCTGTGGTTTGCTCCCAGGATCAAGACTGAGACCAAAGTAAGGCAATGTTAGAGTCCTCCACCTGGTTAAAAGCATAAGATGCCTACGGCGACCTGAGTGCTATTTCATCAGTGTGCTCCTGAGAGTACGTATATGGAGCTATCAGGATGCTTGCCCTGTGATCTGTGCTTTCCTCAGCATAGATTCACACACAGGGAACATTCTGGGTACCAAGGATGCATCCAAGTTCATCTTACTACACTTTTGTTGAATCTCTTTAGAGTACCTGAACTATTTTCAATACCTAAGATTAACAAATTGGAGAAGGGAAATTCTCATCTTTCTTTATTCCTCTGGTCTTATTTCTCCTTTATTTTTCTCTCTTCTCTTTTTCTTGCTGTTTCTTCTTCTCTGTGTATCTTTCTTTATTTCTAGGAGGAAAATTGTGTCGTCTCTCAAACAGGTGTTGTTAACGGGGATCTGCCACCTTAGATTCAATGGCCCTCAAGTTTCTGGTTTCATTACAAACACATATCTGTCTTTTTTCCCCTGACTCCTAAAAGCAGCTCTTGTTTTAGATATTCTCCCAGGTAACTCAGTTTTCCATAAAATGACCAGAATTTATTTATTCTCTGTAAAGCTGCCGAGTGGGCAGGCAATGCTGTGTCTGATTACCAAGAGGACAGTTGACAACTCAAAAGAAAAAAATCTTAATTAGAAGTCATTTGGTTCAGAAAAAGAGAGGGAGAAATTGTTTCCCTTCCAGAGATCTGAGGATCCAGGCAGGTGGCCACCTCTTCCCAAGAAAGCTACGTGTCTCTATGACCGGTAAGAGCGTAGGGCACTTTGATGAATAGCATCATTTGGGATCCTGGTGTAGGGGAATTTATGTGAGGTGAGGAGGTGACAGGGATAGCAAAGTTGTCAGAAACCCACAGAGAAGTTGCTGTCAGCTAGCAGCTGCTGCCTCACAGACATCACAGGACACTGGAATGTTGACTGTAACCACCGAGAACCTCAGTCCCAGCATCCACTGAAGAATGGGCCTTCAGTGCGCAAACAAGCTGATCTTATGTCAGTTGGAAGAAGGTAAGATCACAGTTCTTGGAGCTGAAGGTGAAGACCCAGCCAGGAAGGGATCTTCACTTCCAGGAATAAGGCCATAATGCTTATGTCTACATTCATGAAGCCAGTTTAGAGATTAAGGTCATGTGTGTGCCAAAGACAAGGCTTAAGGAGACCCAAGGAGCCGGAATGCTGAGCCCACACCACAGACACAGGAAGGGACATTTGTACTCTAAGCCAACGCATTGTTCCAGGGTTTACAATTAATTACATGAACACTTTGTTGGAAAATTGCATTTAAAAGCAATTCACATGATTATTGAACCAGTGCTGTAGCTATCTTTTCCAAGTTTTATTACAGACTGTTGCAAATCAAGTAATGTTTCCTAAGGGAACTAAGACTTTAGAAGGTCATGTAACAGGGTTATTAAGCAAAGGAAGGGAAAAAAGGAGCAGAATTTTGTACTGTTACAATGCCAATTCTCTAAAACTCAAAGATCTTTACTATTTCACAAATCCTTACAAACACCCCATGAGGTTTTTACACAATACTTCAAAGAAAAGACTATTCTTTGGCAGGGGTGGGTGGGGGCTTATTATTTTTTTAGGATAAGGAGTTCTGTTCTTAACTATGGGGTACATGTGAGGTCCTGGTCCCAGTATCAGATATCAACACGCTAGACTCAATTGGACTTGAACAGAAAATGAATTCTCCATCTATGGACAATGCATGGGTATCAATTTGATTTCCCAAACTCCAAGACTGGGAATGGTTGGGAGAATGGCATGCCAGCTCGAGATGGCATGCCGTATATGATGGACTCCGAAGGGAAGTCGAAGTGCAACATTTTGAATCATGCCAAGATTAAATGCGCCTATTTTGATCACTGAATCCAAAGGTGTGGCCAGCCATGAACCTCCCAGGGCTTGAGCCAAGGGGACTATATGTTTGTTCCAGATGAAACTCGTCCAAGTGGAGCAAATCTAGCATTCCGAGGCTGTGTTTACACAAAGGAAGATAAAGAGGAAAAATGCAGTCAGGCAAGCTATTGGCATCATTCAGATAAAGACTCTCTCCTCCCTAACACAAGCTATTAGATTAGGGAAGGTAGTCAGACTGGTTGTATGGCTCTCAATGAGGGTTCTAACAAAACACATTTTCTTCCATATACCTAAAAGGAGAATGGAGCTTTGGAGCACAGAGACAATGTCTTCCTATTTGACCTTAAGAGATAAATAATAAATACGTTTCCTCCCATCCCCCCCCCTTTCTATTTTTCTCTCCGTGTAAAGACTTAAGAAGAGAATCAAATTCTGGAAGGAGAGTGAAGGGTCTCTGATCTCAATTTGTTTTTGTGCTGGACATTTTCTATATATGGAATCATACAATGTGTAGTCTTTCAAATCTGACTTCTTTCACTTAGCATAATATCTTTGGGGTTCATCCATGTTGTAACATGTATTGGTACTCTGTTCCTTTTTATCGTTGAACAATATTACATTTTATAACTAGAATACATATCCAGCAGTTGATCGATATGTATCTGAATCTTCTCTAGTTTGAGGCATTGAAGAGCGTCTCATATATAATATTTTGCACATCATCTGTCAGTTCTTTTCCCATCATGCTTATGTTTCTCTGTTCTTGATCTTTATCTCCTTCATAGTCACTTTCAACATTTTAAGAAAATGAATTTTTTTTCCTTCTATCCCTCAGAGGACCTAAATATACTTTTAAGAATCATTCTGAGAATACTATCATTTTCACTTTTTCCAAGAACCATTTTATCCCCTACTTGTTTGATGTTAACTTCTGACTTTGTATTAGTGTTGTCATTTACTGTAATTTGAAATTTTATCTTGTAAATTTATCTTCTAGGTTGTTATTTTTTCTCTCTCTTTCTCTGGCTCATTTCTCCCAGTGGCTCTGTGGTTGTTGCCACCTGGGTCCCCACAGATTCTCAGTCTGGAAGCAGGACCCACCGAGTCTCAGAGCTCTTGGCCCGTGGTGATGGGGCGAGTCAGGGTTCAATCCCTGAGTCAGCCTTAGGTGCCCCTAAGTTCTCTTCTAGCTTCATGTCACCCCTCAACCAGGCAACTTCACAGTCATCATTTCAGGATGACTCAACTTTCTTCTGCCCCCCCATCCTGAGCAGCCAACCTGCCCCAACCCTCCAGTTTCACAGACTCCCAGTAGTGAGCCTACTGTGGGTGCTTTCCCACTTCTGGAGTACTTTAGGTCCAACTTGACTCATAAAATTGAACTCTTCAGAGCCTCTAGATGCTTCGGGTACTAGAATCTGGCAGGGTGACGGCCTCTGCTTTACTTAGCAATATGGAGTTTAGTTTTATTTTGATTCAATTAGATTTTTAACTTATTTTTAAACATGGATTTATTTTTCACTTTTAGAAAAACATAAAGTATAATATACTCACAGAAAAACACACATACCATAACTGAACAGTGTGATGAATTTTTATAAACTGAGCACACTTTAAAATCAGAGCATTAAAAAATACGTAGAACCTCCCTTCCTTGCAGCCATCTACCACCTAAGCTAACCATTATTGTGATGTCTACAGGCACAGATATGGTTTGGTTCCCATTTAGGGCCATTATCAATAGTGCTGCTGTGCACATTTTAGCACTTGTCCTTGGTGAACATAACATGCTAATTTCTATTGGAGATAGTTCTAGGAGTGGAATTTTGGGGTCATAAGGAAGGCCTGTGTTCAATTTTAATAGATAATATTTTTTATGAACTAGTTGTACCAATTTACATTTCCACCAATAATGTATAAGTTGCTATGTCCCTGCATCCTTGCTAACTTTGCCATTGTTCCCCCCTCTTGTAGTATGGCTGTTTTTAAATAAAAAGAAAAATATCATCTCTCATTGCTTTTTTCTAAAGGGAGAGAGAGGTGGGAGCTCCCAACACAAGGCCCCACTCTATCTGGACTTACTCAGACTAATATTATACATTTTCGGAGGTGGCCTAACCATCACCAATACAGCCTCCTCCTTCTAGTTCAGTTGCCTTTGTCTGACTCCACAGGAAATCTCCTTCCAACAAGAAGAGTTCTGCAGGTAGTTGATACACTTTGAGACATAAAGAATAAGGTGGAATCAAAGGCATTCTTTTTTTTTAACCTCTGATACCTCCTTTTTTCCAATTCTTAATTTTGACCTTCCCTCGAATTGGTTATTCTGGTCCACTCTTAGGAAGGCAGTACAGTGATAATAACAGAAAAGGCAAAAGAAACTCCCCTGCTCCCAGAAGGCTGCATCAGTGAGTTAAAGCTCTCAGTAAGTGTTGTATTCCCTATTCCATTGTAGGACTTGGGAGAGAAGAATTCTGAAGGATTCTCAAGGATCGCCAGAGACAGATTTAATGGTGGGCGCACCAGGCATGTGCCCTGGGCCCCAATTTCTGAAGGGCCCCATAAAACCCCAACTTTACACTTTTTTCTTTTGACACTAAGTTTGGTTTCATATGTGTAATTTTAATATTAATAGTATATAATATTTTTTATTTATTTAAAAATATGGTTAACATGTATTTTTAATTTCCCTGTCTCTCTCTTTTTTTTAAGAGGCCCAATATTTTCTTCTGCACCCAGGGCCTCAACCGATCTTAATCCACCTCTGAAGATTGCGATTGTTTTTTGAGGCATATATATTTAAAAAGTTATTAGTTATTCTCAAACATAGCCTTTGGGGCTACTGTAAGTGGCCAAATAATGGTCTAAGTCTTCCCATGATATTTTTACTTTGTAAAATGCGAATGTTCACAGGTGGTAACACGTCATGTGCCATCATTCTTGTATACCTTCGTGAGAACAAGTTGGACTCATTTTTATCAGAGCACTGTGGTAGATGTTTTTTGTTTTTGTTTTGTGGTTTTTCAGGAAAAATTATCTACTCCTTTGCAATGTGATATTATAGCTCCCCATATTAAGCAGTGGATTCTCATCATCACTCTTTTGCATCTAGAATGTTCTAGCTCCAGGCTTTGCCCTCAAGAATCCCTGTTGCTCTCTTGGGATTCTGCACCACCATGTTAACAAGCCCAGGCTAGCTGGAGAATAAGAGACTGAAAGGAGGAAAGATGAAGTGTACCAGACAGCGGTGGACAGGCCCAAACACAGGGGAAATCAGTCAGAACGGTTCTCAACCTGCAGCTGATCCCGGATACATCAGTCAGCTCAGCCCAGGTGAGAAGACATGCACAGATGGACACTAGGCTCTTGATCAACATTAAATGTTTATTGTTTGAAGCCATGGACATTGGGGTGCTTTGCTCTACGGCAGTAGGTAATTCATTCAGACAGATGAAGTTCAGGTCAACGAAAGGGGGGCACACACCTATGGGAAAGTTGTGCATCACTAACTTGCCTTATTTCACTCTTTTTCCTCTGTTATTTCCTTTAAACAGAAATTCAACTTTTTATACCAATACTTCAAAGCTAGAAAAATAGCAAACATAAATGTTTTCTGTGACCCAATTTTAACCCAGATTTACATTTGAATTTCAATTTGGGCTGTTACTAGTTTAAGGGGAAGCTTTATGCTCTCTAAGCCTAGTTGTCTTCTCAGGAACATGGAAATGGTGATGATGTTCACCTTGCAGGGCCATTGTGAAATGAAGAGAAGAGTAGCCACGAGCCTAACCTTAGGAGAGGGATATGGGTTTCAGTCCTAGTTCTGTGTAAGTCAGTTCTGAGACCTTGGCCAAGTATTACAGTCTTCCAGAATCTAATTTTCTCAGCTATAAGTAGGTCATCATAAGAATTCTTATCTCAGCCTTGATTTGAGATTAAATCAGTGAAGGCATATCAAACCCAATGTCCAGTCTGATAAATAGTACTCATCACTTTATTCCTTGTAATAATGTGTTCCTTTATTCAAGTATTGGTCTATGTAAATCCTCTTGACCTCTCTCCACCCCGTCCCAAATCACACCTATAATTACATTGTCCCTCGCTGTTACTCGCTTAGAGTTACTCACCACATTAGGCATAAAACTGCTTCTGTCTGCACAAAACATTTGTGGTAGTTGCCTTTCACCCTGCCTTTCTTGTTTCCTTCTTAAAATTAGAGTGTGTGTGTTTAGGGGGACAGGGTGTGCACAATAAATGTGAACTTTTTTCTATGTGCCCTTCCAAAAGACAGAAATTATTTCTAAACATATTTAATTGCAAGACAAAACCCTTTAACAGAACAGTAGGTGTTAATTAAGCATTTGCTAGGTAATGATTAGCTAGGTAATGATTATTTGCTAGGTAATGATTAGCACAAACAGCAATCAGCAAGCGCTGGCCCAGTAGCTCAGTTGGTGTTATCCTGATACACTAAGGTTGTGAGTTCAATCCCCGGTCAGGACACATACAAGAATCAATCAGTGAGTACATAGATCAGTGGAACAACAAATCTGTGTTTCTCTTTGTCGCCCTTCCTCTTTCAGTCTAAAAATTAAATTAAAAAATTGAGAAACAGCAACCAGTAATAGAAACAGTTTATTGAAGGACTAGCACTGGAAATGAGTAACTAGAGCTAAGTATATATATTTGGGCCCAATTTTTTAACTTTTATCTGCGTAAAGACAAATTTTAACTTTGATAGCAGACATAAAGAATGATTGTATCAAATTTTATTCTAACAGAGCCTTTTTTAAAAACCAGAAACAGTTATTAGAAGGATACCTACAAATAGGCTATATGCGTGTACACATACATAAATAATGAAGTGTCATTCACACGCATTATTATAAGCTATAGGCAGCATTGCTTCTATAACAATATATATTGTTTATGAGAGCCTTTTATGTGCTAACTGTTTGGTTTTAGTTATCATATGGAGCCCTCACTACATTCTGTGTGGTAAAGAATGTAATTTCTATTTTACGTAAGAAGAAACTGAGACATGGGGCTATGATATAACTTGCCCAAGATTACATCATTTGTGGTAGAGTCAAGACTCAAATGGGAATTATCTAATTCCAGTGCTCGTGTTCTTGAGATTATGCAGCATTGCTGCTTGATATAACTGTAGTCAGAGCATCGTATGTATATTGATGTTTCAGTTTATCCCCATACTTAATTCAGATTTGGAAAAATAAGGTCATAAAAATTAAATTTGTAGCTATGACGTCTAAGGCATAGATAACAGAAAAGACACTTTAAAGATATTAGCACATTTAGTTCTTAGTATATATGCTGCTCAAGCAAGCACCCATTTAGTTCTTAAAACAGCCTTAAGAAGTGGGTTATAACTTCACTTTGCAATTGGGAGAATGCAAGACTTAAAAGATTGACTATTTGCCCAATGCCACATAACAAATTACTGGTAGAGTTGAAATTTCGACACTACTCTGACTCTGAAATGCATACTTTTTGTACTAAATCACCTTTTCTGTAAACGCTTTTCATCCAGCATGTTAGGGATATATATTGAGGCTAAATTCCCTTGCTGCCTGCAGGAGGGTCTGTTCTGACTGCCTTTTCTTACAAGTTTTTCTCATCCTGGTTTTCCTGCTCCTCTGTAAATCCTTCCTAAGTACTTTTTTCTTGCTGAGTTTCAATTTGATTTGTCGAGATTTCTCTCCTCTGGCTAGAGGGTGAGTCAGTGGTTTAAAAAGAAGTTTTAAATGCATGCTTTTGCTTTTTCAAGTTTCTGAACGCCTCCAGGAATTCACTGCTGAACTTCTGAAGCCCAAAGGGGCAGAGGCTATAAATATTTAAAACGGGTGTATGTTGTTTTAGTTAAAATTTATGGAGTGATTCAAGACTCCAATTCATTTTTTATAAATCAACATCATAAGGTCTGAATGGAAAACTCTGTCTTAAAATTATCATGGGGCTCTCTGGAAGATGAGCTTTGTAGAAATTCCATTTGACGTGTTAGCAAGTTCATGACTTCCCGGAATGAGCAGATCCAGGGACTGAACAGTCCTGTCCCTGTTTTCATTATCTTTCTGATCTCCCTGTAAGCAGTCCTGACGGAGTCTGACGTGTCACACCCCCACCTCGCAAGATATGTACTGAGGCTGGCAAGGCAAAGAGCATAATGTATCCCAGCAAAAAACTTACTCCAGTTTTTGAAAAGTCTCGCTGACTTTGCATGAAACCTTCAGAAAACCTAGGAGAGAATCAGAACTAATTTTAGGATACAGGATGGTTCCTTTTGTTTGCGAATTCAAGTGTCTTCTCCTAGTGATGTTATTATCACTGAATTAATTCATTGGGTTTCATTATCAACTTGGAGGTTTGAGAGTTTGATTGAAATATCACTAACAGTTCCTAAGAGTAAACAAATCTGACTAATCCAGCTGTAGCCTGAGTGTCAGGATGACCATTTACTTGGGTAAAACCTTCATAAGGTCAGAGAGTATGTATTTTGGCCACTGTAGCTAACATGAGGCCTGGTGCCTAACAGGTACCAAATGGACATTTGATGAAAATGAATTAAGTGCCCCTGAAAAGCTCTCTACATGCAGGAAAATAAGTGTATGCTTTTAGTTCTTCTCCTGAGTCTCTCTCTCTCTTTAAGGCATTAATTCTCAGTCTTGGTAGAGTTTGTCTTTCAGATGACATTTGCTACTGTCTGGAGACATTTTTCTTGTTGCAGCTGGAGGACAGATGCTATTGGTACCCAGTGGGTAGAACCCAGGGATGTTGCTAAGCATCTTATAATGCACAGGACAGTCTCCCACAACAAGGAATTATATAGCCCCAAATGTTAAGAAACAGGGCTATAGTTTGCCTTCAACTCGAGCTAGACTTGAAATTTCAGGATCTAAAATTTTAGAAGTGAGGGAATATGACAATAAATCTTTCTTGTGCTTTGAAATATGACCATATCAGGAGTTCTGGGAAAAGCAGGCATAGTTTGGCTTATCCAGGAACCTTGAGAGGAAATGTGAACATTAAGGCCATTTGCTGAACTCAGTAGAAAGAACCCCAAACTCATTTTTCTATCTTACTCTCTTGACAATTTGCCTCTCAAGACTACTTCTCTTGCCTGACGAGGCGGTGGCACAGTGGATGGAGCGTCGGACTGGGATGTGGAGGACCCAGGTTCGAGACCCCAAGGTCGCCAGCTTGAGCACAGGCTCATCTGGTTTGAGCAAAGCTCACCAGCTTGGACCCAAGGTCGCTGGCTCGAGCAAGGGGTTACTCAGTCTGCTGAAGGCCACAGTCAAGGCACATATGAGAAAGCAATCAATGAACAACTAAGGTGTCACAACAAAAAACTGATGATTGGTGCTTCTCATCTCTCTTCATTCCTGTCTGTCTGTCCCTATCTATCCTTCACTCTAACTCTCTCTCTGTCTCTGTAAAAAAAAAAAAAAGACTACTTCTTCATTCTAAGCCACAACCCCTACGTGCATTCTCTAAGTACATAGCTTGTAAAAGCTGAAAATTATTGGGAACTCCTGGGTGAGATGAAGATCGCATCCCCAGTAAAAGTGAGACGAGTTTATAAATCACAGGGAAGTGTGTGATTAGCAGGTATGCTCTATAAATCATCTTTAAAATATCTTATTATTTTTCCCTTTATTTTTAATGGAAAAATTAAAGAACTGCCTCCTCAGATCTCTGTTTCCTGTTTAAAGTGGATTAAGTGGTTATATTGTGTAATTAAAAAAATACATTTATTGTTATTACTTCTGATAAAGTCCAGAAGGAAATATAACATGCTCTTACTTGTCATTCAAAAATCAAATGCAGTTATTGGACTAACTTGAAGCTGCTAGTCAGTCAGCACAATTAAACTCATATAATGGGGAAACTTGGGTTCTCCTTCTGGCTCTTGCATTGACTGTGGGGCTGTGAAAACATCCCATAATCTCCATGAGCTTCAGTTTCTTCATCAGCAGAAAAAGGATGTTGGGTTACAGGACCCAAATCTCTTTGATTCTCATTTACTCAATGGAATAATTTCTATCTGATACTATGACTAACAGAGGGGGAAACGACTTACATTGGTATGCTGATACCTTTCAAAGGATTACTGTGAATACTCATTTAAGAAGATAATCTTCTGGAAATGTGAGAGATTAGGAAATTAGATGGACACATGCCATGGATTAAAAAACATAATAAAAAAGTTGTTTTGGGCCTAGTCTCACCTTCATTAAAGTTTGTAGGATCTGGAGACATTATTACAATTGAAAATTTTATAATTGCCATAATCAAAGTTGAGTTTCAGGAATATAGAACCTGAAAAAAAAAACATATATTCTCCCATGGGTACTGCCAAATTCTTGTGACCTTTTTTCTCAGAAGTTAATTCTTTCTACTTTTTAGAATTGTTCTTAAGGACTTATTCACCTTAATCAGGTACACCACCTGGATATTTCTGGTTGCAAGAAACAGAAATTAACTCCATGTGGTCATTCAGCTCCAAGGTGGCTCCCGAATAATCTTTGCCTCCTGATATTCACACCCTTGTATGTACCCTCCCCACACTGAATAAAGTTAACTCTGTGTGAGCAATAGAACATGACGTAAATAACTATATGTAAGTCCCAGAGTTAGGTCATAAGAAAGCATTTCATCTTCCAACTTGGTCTCCTGGAGGCTTTCTCTGGGAGAAGCCTGCTATCATGCCATGAGGACACTCAGGAAAGCCCATGAGGAACAGAACTGAGGCCTCCTGTCAATAGCCAGCACCAACTTGTCAATCACTTGAGTGAGCCACTGTGGAAGTGGACCCCCTTTTTCTCTGGTCAAACTCTCAGATAACTACAAGTTTGGCTGACATCTGACAGCAACCTTGTGAGGGAGACCTTGAGCCAAAATCACCCAGTGAAGCCACTCCTGAATTCTTCACCCATAGAAACTGTGTGAGATAATGACATAGTGTTGTTTTAAGACACTGTGTTTTAGGATACTTTGTTTTGCAGCAATAAATAACAAATATACAAGACTGATATAAAATATGTAAATAAGAACTTAGGTATTAAAAGGGTATTTAGAAGTTCAGAAAATTAAAGAAAAAAATCAGAGAAGACTCAGGGATCTAGAAAGCAGGAAATTAGGATGCTAATGATTTTTCAAAGTTCAGCTATCCAAATTCATTGGTGATAACCAGTACTAGTTTCTCTTATATTCTGTACTGTTAGAGATTCCAGGTACATAGGGTCTGGTCAACCTAGATATGTTTTTTGCTCAACTCTTGACCAAGAATGAACGAAACATCATGATTGGCATTCACACTAAGAATGCATGCAATTAGAAAGCTGTAGTTCTCCAAATAAAAAATAAAGATGTTATTACTAAGAAAGGACTTATGGTTGGTGAGTAGGTAAAGGAAGAGATAACAACCACCAATAGCCTGAAAGTTCTGGAAATCGCCAAGTGGCTTGGTAAAATCAGTTTATCCCAGTCTGTGTAGAACAGCCATAGTCTCGCATAGAAGTTTTTCTAATACTATATATCATTAACAGTGATTTAAAAAGGCAATAAGTAAAAATTTTCTGTTTAGTTTAATTTTGGAGGTATTAGGTGTGGTAATCTTGATCTTCAGTGATTTTACCATTGCATTCTACGTTAATTAGAATAGGCTCTAATGAGTAACAGAAAGCATAGTAGATTCTTCTGTCTGGCTAAAACTAGAGTTCTGGACAGGTAAAGAGGGCATAGTTCCTATCCTTGTGGCAATTCAAGGACCTCAGCTAATGGAGACTCTACCATCGTCAGCATCGTCTACATGGCTTCCAAGATTTTCCTGTGAAATCTCTCATTTCAGCCAGTCAGAAGGGGAAAAGATCATGCAGAAGCACACATACTTTTTTCTTATCAAGTTTCCATTCTTTAAATGTGGCCTTCATTTCTGCTAAAGGTCCATTGGCTAGGAGGATACAGTCACACAGACTCACCAAACCTGCAAGAAGGAGCTAAGAAATGGAGTTTCTGGCTCGGCTGCCTCTTGCTAACACAACTTTATATTAAGGAAAGAATAGCATGGTTTTTGTTTTGTTTTTTTTGTTTTGTGATCTCCTATCCCCTAGCCATTCCTGCTACAAGTAAATCGCTTGGCCACTTCTTGTTTGTCAGTCTGGTATGTATTACATTACTAGTTTCCTTGGAGAACAATCAAAAGTATTTACTCAATGCAATATACATACAAATGAAAGCCAGGGTCACCTCAATATATTTCTAAATTAACAGTTGTTTTCAGGACATGCATTAGAAAATGCTGCTTAGGACTTACAGTGCTTCTGATCTCACCATCATTTTAAGAATCTCAGGGTGATTTTCAGCTCTATACAACAAAGCGTGAAGATGAGAGCTCTTCCCCTTCCTTCTGTATTGGGAAAAGTGACACCTGGTTGCCATGCTTCCAGCTGATGACAGATTCACTTCCTTCAGCTGAATGCTTCAGGCCCCTGAACCAAAGGTTACTTCAGTTCTCAGAATCTGCAAAGGTATCTTGGCTCAAGGCTCAGAATTGGCTAATGCAGAAAAGTATAAACAGAGTCTACTTAAGGGCAATTACAGTACACTCTAAAATGCAGAAGAGCATTCTAGGCAAATGCATGAGTTTGGGAGCAGGGAATGCCAAATTATTTAACAGTCCACCTGGCTCTTTATTCAAATAAAGTGATTGGAGAAAGCCTACTCCATGAAAGTAGATCACTTGGGCTGAAGTTTGTGCAGCATGTGTGTGTGTGGGAACAGTGGGAAGAGGTGGCTGGGGCGTTGAAGGGCTGCTGTTTCTCTGTGCTGCTCCATTGTTTACCTTATGAGAATATACCACAGAACAAAAGTTTTCAAGTCACCAAAACGAGTATTTTAGGGAAACGTTAGTAGGACCTGCCTTAAAACTAAACTACCTATGGCCCTGTCACATGTTGTGACTATATGTCCTGAAATGCTTTTCAGAGTCATTTAAATGAATATAATGATTGTGGCAAGCAACTCATCTAATAGAATTTAAAAGAAAATCACTAAAAATGTCATCATATTTCTGAGATGCTCTTAGCACCTGAAATGCAAATGACTTGCATTTCCATATTAAACCCCTGAATCCAAATTTCCCTGTAATTGTCAGTCAGGTTGGAGATGCCAAAAAAGCATTTCAAAAATAACATGTACAGAATAGACAGACTGGGTTTCCCACAGAACCTTCTCTATTCACCTGCATTTCTCTTATCAGTTATGAAATCATGACAGTATCTCAGACCATAAACTCAGGGGTGTTCTGCTTCTTCATCTGTACCAGTCCACAGGCATCCCGTTTGGCTCTCAGCTCCAAAATTCTGATCTGACCATGTCATAGCATCTCAGTTGCCATCATCTGTCCCTGGATACTTGCAGTTTGGTTTCCCTACATGCACTGTTACCTCCCTATAGTCCATTTTCCAGTAGTTGCTAGAATGATTGCTTTCAAAACATGCAAACCAGATCATGTCACTTACCTGCTTGAAATCTGCCAATGCTGTCCATTGACATTAGAATAAAATACAGATATCTTACTTCAGCTTGTAAGACCTTAAGTCACGTGGTTCCCGTCTCTTTGATCTCATCTGATACTTCTTCCCCTTTGATCTCTCTGCTCATTGTGCACTGACTACTTACTTAATTTTTCAAAATCTCCCACTGTGTTCCTGATTCAGTCTTGGTGCTTGCTTTTAAGCTGCCCAGAACACCTTCCTCCAGATCTTACTACATTTTATTCCTTTGACTCTCCAGGTCTAATCCTCTTTCAAAAGTCCTTCTCTGGCCAACCCACATGGTTTCCCAGTGGCTCTATTACATCGTCCTGTTCTCTTCTCTTATTACACTTAGCACTATCTGAAACTGTCGCTTTGCATTTTAATTCTTTATAGTCGCTCTCCCACTACTAGAATGAAGTTTCACAAGAACAAAGACACTTATTTGGATTAATCTCAGCTTTATAGTGTGTCCTCAGCACCTACAAGAGAGATTCTTATATAGTAGCGTAGGTGCTTACCTTGGTAAACTGCTTCCCTAGTTTTTCCTAGATTGTAATGTTCAGTTTGCAGTCTCAAAATTTTCTAAGGGATGGAGAGCAGATCAGGGAGAAAATCATTGGGGAGACTTCACCAGAGGAAGGATATACTGTATTCTTATCAGAAATAGCCTTTATGCAGGTTGATGAGACCTTACTTAGGTGACCCCCCAAGCCTAAAAGCTGTCCTTTTTATCCCTTCACTACTTTCTCAAGAGGGAGTGACAGCATTTCCTAAGCTAACTGGGAGTCATTACATATATTTTTTTTTCTTTTCTTTTTTTTTTTTTTTCATTTTTCTGAAGCTGGAAATGGGGAGAGACAGTCAGACAGACTCCCGCATGCGCCCGACCGGGATCCATCTGGCACGCCCACCATGGGGCGACGTTCTGCCCACCAGGGGGCGATGCTCTGCCCATCCTGGGCGTCGCCATATTGGGACCAGAGCCACTCTAGCGCCTGAGGCAGAGGCCACAGAGCCATCCCCAGCGCCCGGGCCATCTTTGCTCCAATGGAGCCTTGGCTGCGGGAGGGGAAGAGAGAGACAGAGAGAAAGCGCGGCGGAGGGGTGGAGAAGCAAATGGGCGCTTCTCCTGTGTGCCCTGGCCGGGAATCGAACCCGGGTCCTCCGCATGCTAGGCCGACGCTCTACCGCTGAGCCAACCGGCCAGGGCAGAGTCATTACATATATTTATTCTCCTTCCTTACTTCAGCTATATAGGTAATACAGAAATATTTAAGGGAGTTGATGAAAAATGGTTTACTGTTTCCTCCTGGTAACAGCAGAGTCATTGTAGTCATACTGTTGCACTGCACTGTTGCAGTCAAAGGAGCTCCTGAAGAAATGCTTTGTAAAGTCATTTGCCTCAACACCTTGAAGCAACAATGTAAACTTTAAAAGGGATAGTAATGTCTTTCTCCATCTGACTCATTTTACTTAGTAAAATATCCTCTAGGTTCACCCATGCTGTCATAAATGGTAAGATTTCATTCTTTTTTATGGCCACATAATATTCCATTTTATATATGTACCATACTTTTAATCCACTCATAGATTGATGGGTAATTGGGTTGCTTCCCTATCTTGGCTATTGTACATAATACTGCAATAAACCCAGGCATGTATATATATATTCTAGGGAGCAAAATCAACAAACAAAATGAATAGATACATACTTACAGATACAGAAAACAGACTGGTGGTTGCTGGAAGGGAGAAAGTTTGGGAGGCTGGGTGAAAAAGGTGAAGGGATTAAGAGCTACAAATTGGTCATCACAAAACAGTCCTGGGGAGGGGATGTAAAGTACAGTATAGGGCAGTAGTCGGCAAACCGTGGCTTGCGAGCCACACGCGGCTCTCTGGCCCCTTGAGTGTAGCTCTACCACAAAATACCACGTGCAGGTGCATGTAGGTACGGCAAGGGGGTGGCGGTTTGTCAGGCAATGGGAAAGCGCTGCAGGATACGCAGCGCGGGGGAGGCGCACATGATTCATGCATGAGTTGAGTGAGCATGTGGCTCGCCAGCTGCGGTTGGCCTACCACTGGAGGAAATCCAGTCAGTACTATTGTAATAACTGTGTTTGGTGCCAGGTGGGTACTTGAACTGTTAGGGAGACCAGTTTGTAAGATGTATAATTGTCTAACCACTATACTATGCACCTGACATTAATATAATATATATTTTAAATTTTTTAAAAAATTTATTCATTTTTAGAGAGGAGAGAGAAAGCAAGGAGGTAGAGGGGGGAGAAGCAGAAAGCATCAACTCCCATTTATGCCTTGACCAGGCAAGTTCAAGGTTTCAAACTGGCCTGGCGACCTCCGAGTTCCAGGCTGACACTTTACCCACTGTGCCACCACAGGTCAGGCGATACAAAATGATATTAAATGTAAACTGTAATTGAAAATATAATTTAAATAAATAAATAGTAATGGCAAGATACATTCCTGACTCCAACAGGAATGTTTTAATAAAGACTGATGATAATGTATCAGATGAGGTATCTGTAACATGACAGAGAAGTGAGCATGGTATTCAAGCACTATCATTATTCATGATATTTCAGTCATTTTTTCTCACCAGTATCTGTGGATTGGCTGGGGCTAAGTTGGCAGTTCTGCTCCGAGTTAAAGGTCTGGCTTAACTCAGCTCTTCACTGGGGCTGGACTCTGGTCTGCTCTTTGGGCATTGCTTCTGGAGCCCAGAGCGAGGGCAGCCTGGCCTGGGGGAAGTTTGTCATGGTGCTGACGGGAGTGGCAGATAGCTAGCAGAGTCTCTTAAGACCTTGACTCCGAATTGTCACACTGTGACTTCTAACCACATTTTGTTGGTTAACAAAGTCACAAGCTGAGCTGCTTCCAATTGAGATTGGAGAAGTGTACACTCCCACCTTCATGAGGTCACAGAAGGAATGTGGTTACAGGGGCAGATGAAGAATGAGAGTCCCAAATTCAACACAACTCAGTGAATCAGCGAATAAATAAGCCCATAAAAAGTCCTACCTAGTAGTGGGATATATTTACATGTATGTGTAAATACATCCCATAAAATACGTATCAACATTTAAGACCGTCCGAACAAAGTAGCCTGAACTTCAGAATTGGATTTCAATGGCGAGCAATGGTAAGACTACATTTCGATGGATTTCATACAATTATTTCTAACTCTGCGTGCTAGTGGCAAGACCTCCTTTTGAAGAGTCAGTCCACGGCTGGTTCTCCTGCATAAGAATACTAATACTTCCTTAATAATGCCTGGCTATTGAGATATTAAAAAATTTTTAACTTGGTTTAGGAGACAGGACTTCAAAATACTTAATATTCATTTTCAAAATGCACTGTCTTTTCTTCATCCCTGCCATGGGAAAGGAGGCCACACATGTATTGATGAGGCTCCATACAGGCTGGCAGATAGAAAAGTCTTTGGAATTTTTTTTTTCAGGGCCCACTTGGTTTCTTTGAAGTGGACTCGCCCTCATATGTGGTGCCAGGTCAGGGTCTGGAGGAACCGTCCTGTGGACAGTTGTGGCAGGAGGGACTCGATGGCCATTGTACCTGCATTTCCCTTTACTTCATGTCTCATTTCATAGTGTGCACACACCTGTGGGGACTTGTTTCTGGGCCGGGTGGCAGTCATTTTTGCACAACATGAGTCATTTCTTTATAGGATATTAACTTTTAAGGTTTCATAAGAAATTATGAAATGGAAACCTTTACCTGCAGTAGTTAGAAGTAATGTGTCAACAAAGAAACATGGGTGGATTTAAAATCTATAACTGGGAGAGTGCAGTAGAAAACCAAACTATAAGTCCATATGATATATACAAATAAATTTGTAAATGTAATATAAAATATACAGGTATATTACATATAAGTATATAATTTATAAAAAATAAATTAAAATGTAATATGTAAAAATATAGTATCTTTACAAGAACACACACAAACAAAAAGCTACTAATTTAACTCAGTCATGGTGCCTACGGAGATGAACAGAATGAGGATGGAGAATGGAGATAAAATGAAAAATAATTAAGGATGTCGGATAGCCTGACCAGGTGGTGGCATAGTGGATAGAGCATCGGAATGGGATGCAGAAGACCCAGGCTTGAAACCCCAAGGTTGGGTGACTTGAGCATGGGCTCATCCGGCTTGAGATCAGGCTTGCTGGCTTGAGCATGCGATCATAGACATGACTCCAAGGTCACTGGCTTGAGCCCAAGGTCGCTGGTGTGAGCAAGGGGTCATTCACTCTGATGTAGACCCCCTCCCCGGTCAAGGCACATATAAGAAAGCAATCGATGAACAACTAAGGAGCTGCAATAAAGAGTTGATGCTTCGCCTGACCTGTGGTGGCGCAGTGGATAAAGCATCAACCTGGAAATGCTGAGGTCGCCGGTTCGAAACCCTGGGCTTGCCTGGTCAAGGCACATATGGGAGTTGATGCTTCCAGCTCCTCCCCCCTTCTCTCTCTCTGTTTCTCTCTCTCTCCTCTCTAAAAATGAATAAATAAATAAATTAAAAAATAAATAAATAAATAAATAAAAGAGTTGATGCTTCTCATCTCTCTCCCTTCCTGTCTGTCTGTCCCTATCTACCCTCTTTCTGACTCTCTCTGTCTCTGTCCAAAAAAAAAAAAAAAAAGGAATGTGGGACAATGGTGATAATATGCTTGGATGTAAAGAATATGACTAACTTCACTATCTGTAGCTGAGTTTTAGGCCAAAAATGAATAAAGGAGGGAAGGAAAGTAGACAGAAAGGAACAAGGAAGATTTTGCATACTTGTTACAGAATTTTCAGGTAGTGGCCTTGCAGAAGGGAAAGAATCGTTTTAGGTTGTCTGGCTGATGGGTCCAGAGCACATAGAACTAAGTGCCTAGCATACAGTAAGCACTCAGTTTGTACTTGTTGATTTGAGTGGCATTAAACTTAGTTGCTGTGAGAAGGCTGAGTTCCCCAAATCCTGAATCTATAGCCTTTAGACTGACCTCATTCTGTCTGTGAAGAATGGCTGGGACAACATGTTAAAAAGGACCATAAAACCCTTTGGTCTAACTGCATCCAGTAGAAGACATGTCCTTTTTTAGTTTAATGAGAATCCATTCCTCTTCTTTTCTGGTGGTGGCTCTCTCATTTACTTTGGGGGTGCACCTTACCCCACTCTTATCTTATATAATTTGGATGAGGTTGAGTTTTCCTTAGTCATCTCTGGGGATGAATACCTGACCCAAACCACACCACAGGAGTGCGTATTTTTTCATTTAGGGAAGAATGTGTGACCCAATTTGGGACAATATGGACTCAACTCAAGAACTTTTTTGGGGGAAATATTTGAGAAAAAACATTGGGTTTTTATGGGGTGTTCTATAGTCCATATAAAGTTTGGGCACCCATGGCCACCACACATAAACAACTTTTCTGAAAATTAACCAACACAAAGAAAAGGAGAGATTTAAAGATAAAGAGGGAGGGAGGGAAGACAAAGGGGGGGAGTGGTATCTATCTATTATCTATCTATCTATCTATCATCTATCATCTATCTATCTATCTATCTATCATCTATTCTGTCTATCATCTATCTATCTATCATCTGTCTATCATCTATCTATCTATCTATCATCTATCTATCATCTATCTATCATCTATCTATTTATCTACCATCTATCATCTGTCTATCTTCTATCTATCTATCTATCTATCATCTATAATCTATCTATCTATCATCTATCTATTTATCTATCATCTATCCTCTGTCTATCATCTATCTATCTATATATCATCTGTCTATCATCTATCTAGCTATCTAGCTATCATCTATCTATCATCTATCTATCTATCTATCTATCTATCTATCTATCTATCTATCTATCTATCATCTATCTTAGATTATTTTTGCCTAAGCAGGTTTGACTTGGACTTTTTAACCACTTAACCTTAAGAGTGGTGACTAATACAATTAATACATCCCAGAGTGATTGCATTCCCTTGGAGACTTCACCTTTCAGTTGAGTTTTACTGAATTTACTGTGACAAGAACCCCCCCCCACACACACACACACACATGCACACACATGCATGCGCATGCATACAATTTCCAGGTCACCTTGCCAATCTTTGTACAGCTTGGACTATCAGGAAATTTTATCCAACATCTCTCTTGCTTAATGTTGGTGGCCCCTTCATACTTCCTGGCTGCATAGAACAATTAACGCTTCTTTCAGTTATCATATACTCCTGCCCCCTTCCCAAGTTAAATCTCCAGCAGCCAAGCTAAATGCCACTGAGAACTTTTCTCATGCAGTAAACCAGTGTTGCATTCCTTGGCTCAGTTACAGTACCTTTGTCAATAATTATTGCTGCATAACAGAACACCCCAGGACTCAATGTCTTTAAAATCAGTATACACATGTCATGGTATACAGGACTGTTAGTCAGCTGGCTGGTCTTCCTGTCTTGACTGAGCTCATTGATGTATTGCTGATCAGCTGTAGACTGAGCTGGCAGCTGTGCTGATCTCAAATAAACCATCTAATATAATTAGGGGCCAGTTGTCTATGGGGTGGTTGAGGATGGTCTCAGTCAGGGGTCCCCAAACTTTTTACACAGGGGGCCAATTTACTGTCCCTCAGACCATTGGAGGGCTGGAGTATAAAAAAAAAAACTATGAACAAATCTCTATGCACACTGCATATATCTTATTTTAAAGTAAAAAAACAAAATGGGAACAAATACAATATTTAAAATAAAGAACAAGTAAATTTAAATCAACAAACTGACCAGTATTTCAATGGGAACTATGGGCCTGCTTTTGGCTAATGAGATGGTCAATGTCCGGTTCCATATTTGTCACTGCTTGCTGTAACAAGTGATATGACGCACTTCTGGAGCCATGATGCGTGTGTCCTGCGTCACTGGAAGTAGTACTGTATGTGAGCAATGCCGCGCTTTGCGGCGCCACCACATACAGTACTCCAGGAGCACAGGATGCACCCGTATACAATCTCTGGGCCACCAACACCAGAAAAATTGAGCAAGAGAGATGTTGGATAAAATTTCCCGATAGTCCAAGCTGTAAAAAGATTGGCAAGGTTACCTGGAAATTGTATACATCCACATCCTGTGCTCCTCTCACTGACCACCAATGAAAGAGGTGACCCTTCCAGAAGTGTGGTGGGGGCTGGATAAATGGCCTCAAGGGGCCGCATGCGGCCCGCAGGCTATAGTTTGGGGACCCCTGGTCTCGGTTCTCCTCCACATGGTCTCTCACCCTCAACAGGCTTCCTCACCAGGTGGAGGGAGTTTTCTGAAAGAGCAAAATATGCATGGCCTGGGGAGGCCTAGGCTCAGGGGCCTATTAGTTTGACACTTTCTGTTGGTCAGAGCAAGTCACAAGGCAAGCCCAGAATCCAGGTGTGGTGAAATAGACACCACCTGTTATTGGAGTTGACTCTTCATAGTCACACTGCAAAAGATATGGATCCAGGCTGGGGCGGAGCACTGTGACCAACTTTACAGTCATGTAGCAGAGACTAAAACAACAAACAAGCATATCCCTGAGGAGTTTAATTTCACTGAGTGACTTTCTGTTTGCGTCTCATTCCAAGGTTTAAATCAGGATCAAGAGTAAATCAAGTACATTTGGCAAACCATGACTTCTAGCCTATCTCTTTCAATAGTAACTAAGGAAAAATGCAGGAAACAGAAATGTCCAATGTCTATTTCAAATTCACACTGACTTCAACATGTTGTATTGAATTAGGGTTAGGTTGGGGAACAGAAAATTTTGGCTCCTCTTACAGTGTGCTGAGTAAATACTTTGTTTACTTCCCAACAAGAGAAAGTTATAAAAATTAAATCTTTGGATACAGCAGATTAGTAAATAACAAAAACCCTATTGCACTATTCAAAAAACTGTCCTCACTGGCATAACATTAAGCCTTCATTGGATGGTAACTCAATACTTAACAGATTACCTCAAATGTAGTCAGCTCTCTTATCAGAAAGTGTTGGCTCTTCTATAAAACGTTCATTCATCCACCCATTGAACAAATATTTGCAAACTATATCTTACATAGAATAATATCAACAAGCCACATGATACAATACGTTAATATTTCCCCTAACCAATTTCTTTGTTTTTGTTTTTTAAAGACTTTATTCAATTTTCAGAGAGGAGAGAGAGGGAAAGAGGGAGAGAGAGAGAGAAGGAGGGGAGGAGAAGAGGGAGGGGCAGGAAGCATCAACTCCCATATGTGCCTTGACCAGGCAAGCCTGTGGTTTTGAACCAGCGACCTCAGTGTTCCAAATCTACGCTTTGTCCACTGCGCCACCACAGGTCAGTCTTCATCCATCTTTGAGATAAGCAAAGTGGGAGATGTATCTGCAACGAACTGTTAAATTCAATTCCTGTGGAGTCTGTCAGAGTAAATGTACACAGCCAGCCACTTCATACATTTAAGACTTTTCTAGTGGGAATTTGGGCTATGTATAATTTTGCCCTTACATCCTAAATTTTAATAATTCTGCTTAGTTAAAAAAGCCAGGGTGTTGGGACCTGCCTACATTAAAAATGATGTCTAATCCCTCATTGTAACCTTTGGTAATTCTGTTAACTGCTCTGAACTTATTTGTCAATGAGCTAAATGAGAATACTGAATAAGTCAATCATGAATATTCCTGTTAGATTTAGGGAACTGTATGTTTATCTTCATGTGAACATCACAGCCGTTATGCCATTGCGGGAAAGTGGGCATCAGCGGCGGCATCTCACACGTGAGAATGCTGAGGTCATGGCCAAGGTGAGATTTGTGAGTAGAATCTTATAGAAGGACTTGGAGAACTGTTAAAAACCCTTCCCAGATGGCCTCCACCTCTTCTGTAGATTTCAACAGCATGTTGCTGCATAGAGCTAATGGCTCCCAAAGATGCTTTGATCATAGAGAGATATTTGGTTGCGTTCCTAGCACCCCAGGGGGATCAATTCCCTTCTGATGGGCTGTCCAGATGCATGGTCTCTTTCAAATGTGTGTAAGTGAACTGAACAAAGCTGTTTGGCCTGGTCATTAGTACAGTTAGCATTACACAGAGAGGGAAGCACACAAAACCACAGTCTCTAAGACCTTGACCTCCTTCGGTCCTGGTTTCCTATCTGTAAAATGAGAGGTCAGACCGGATGGCACCCCAGGCTCCTTCCTGTCCTGAGGTTCTGTGATCGCCTTTCCTAATAAGGTCAAAACCTGAGTCATAAGTAACAGTGAGTATATTAGATTCTCTTCTCTTTTTTACCCAAACTCAAGTCAAATATTGATAAGAACAAAGAGAGCCATTGCACACTAATTCTTTTTTTTTTCTCTGTTCTAATATTTTAATTCAATATCTGTTTGTTAAGTTTCTATTCTGTGGAGATATTAAGGCAACCAAACTTTCTCAAAGCACTTCAATATGAAATTTGGGCACTTCAGGACCCATAGACCATATTATTTAGGCTTCTTCTAAGGGTTAATAGAGCTGGGTTTGGGGATTCCTAGAAACACAATAAGCCCAACAAAGACTCATCTCTGTGAAGGTCCCCTCATGGGAAAGGAAGGCTGCGTTCTTTTGAACCAAGTAGTGAACACGCTTGGTCCACCATCAGATTGCTTTCCCAAACCGGTGCACCCACCCTGCAGCGGCTGTCACTGCTGAATGCTAAGTGTTCATTCGTGCTGTTCCTCACCTCTTGTCTGAAGGTTCGCTCTTGAGCAAAAGTGCCAACTTTCCCAGAAGTTCATTCCTTCAATTTGGGCCATCCTGTAGCTGATATCTAATCGATGGGTACAAACAGAAGATAACTCCTTGTCTCCAAATGAGACGAACTGCTATATTCTGGGTTCCCGAGATCCCCGTAAGATCAGGTGGAGGCTAGGGAGTCAAGAGCACATCCTAGCTCCTCCTTCTTCCACTCTGCTACTCACTCCTTTCTCCTCAGAAACCTCCCTCAGTGAATCACAGAGACTGAATTCCCTTTATAGGTTCTGCTCCCGGAGAACTTGACCCCAGGCCCCAGAGCCAGGTAGCTCTTACCTAGGATTCGGGCATTGCTTCCTGAGACTATTTCCAAGTTTTAACAAATCTTTATAACCATTGCAGCCTCTACAAGTTCAGGAGGCCTCAGAGGGTACGGAGAGGCAGTCACCCATGCTCTCAAGAACATTCGGGCCCCTTGGGATGTGTTCTAGACTTACACAGAAATTGAGCTCAGGCTACAGTCTGAGGAAACAGGACTTTGATGCTAAGTGGAGCCTCCTAAGACCTCAGGGTTGCAGAGTAAATAAAAACAGAGCTCTGAAGACAGGAAGACTGTGGTCTGGCCCCTTACGCCAGTCCTCCACGAAACAAAATCTTAATGGAGACGACATCCAGAGGTGGGAGTATCTGATGGGAGGACGAGGGGCCCCAGAGCCAAGATGTCTACATGGGGATGTACTGGCGGCTGAAATCCAGTCTGAGTGCTTCATCTTACTTTCCCCCGGGGCGGTATGAGGGCAGTCGGTACTAGCACGATGGAAAGCAGAAAGAGCCTTAGACAGCCTTTGGCGGAGGCAGTTTGTTTCCAAAAGCCAAAGCACAAGGGAGGAGAGAGGATTCATCAGAACAGAGCAGAAGCAACTGCTGAAGGAGGCTGGGGAGGAAGGGACAAAGGCACGGCTGCCCTCCTGTGGGAAGTGTCCCAGGCAGTCATGGTGGGGAGGCAGCAAAGCTGGAGAGACGGAGACGAAGCGGAGAGCCTGGATTTGGGGTTGCAGGAGCTTGGAGGTGGACACCAGGAGACACTCTAGGCTGATGAATGAAGACCAGATGACATCCTCTCTCTTGTAGTGCCTGAGGACACCTTCAAGCAAGGACTATGGAGCTGACAGCCTAGGTTCAAAGATTAGCCTGAGGAGTTGTTATCTCTGTGATCTTCGGGAAGTCAGTGTTGACATCTCTGAGCCTGTCTCTTCAAGTGCAGAAGGGAGAGAATGGTACCTCCCTTCTAGGGAGGTCAGGGGCCACTGCTGTGTCTGCACGAAGTGCAGAGAGGCGTATGTGGATGAAAGGCTTTTGCGCTGCCTAAGATCCCAGAATTCTGGTACTGCCCCGGACCGGGCGGTTTTTCCCAGCTCAGAGAAGTGAGCTTTTGGAGATAGAGTTAGTTAATTAATTAATTAGCTAATTGATTAATTTTGAGACAAATTTTAAATAGAGTAAAATGAACTTCCTTAGTGAGTCAAATTAACTTTGTCATACCCACCACAGCAATTTTCTACCGAAGATGCCTTCACCTAGACTGTCGCTGGTTTTGGTACAAGTATATTTGGATTCTATGGTCTGGCTTCCTCCCTTGCCAATGTTATTTTTATGCTTGTCTTTGAAACCTTGGTAATGGTTGGAGGGCGAGAGCAGGGGGAGCAAGCACTCAGCTTCTCGGTGAAAACTTGTGAGCTCGTTTATTCTAAAGTAATGCTGTCTGCTGTCCAGTAAGGAAGCCGTTTGCCATAAGGAAGTGGCACAGGCCAGAGGGAGAAGCAGGAAACGGTTTACAAGCCCCCAGAAAGCGTCCCAATGGAAGGTGATGAAATGGGATAGGGGAAAAGGATGCCCCCCGTCACTCTTTCTCCAAAATGTCAAGCATATCATTGGGCTGGTACTTACTTACCTCTGCCCTTTCACAATCTTGATGTGATTTTTGCAAAGTTTTATTCTTACTTCTTTATTTATTTCTTTTACATCTTGTCCTTCTTATCGAGTTTATTGGGATGACACTGGTTAAGAGAATTATACAGGTTTCCGGTTCACAATGCTACATCACATCATCTGTACATTACATTGTGTGCTCACCACCCCGAGTTAAGTCTCCTTCCAGCCCCATTTCGATTTTGCATCATTTTAAATGGTAAATCTAACCACCTTAGCATTCTTAAAACCCTACTGTTAATCCACAAGTAAATGACTCCTGTGACTTTGAATTCTGCAAAGGATAAAATCAACAGAAACTCTGAGCATCATGCAAGGAAAGAAAACTCCAAGGAATTATTAGAGATTTTTACAGCCAAAGCTAGGCTCCTTTTTTAGTTTTTCCTTTTTCCTTTTGCAAGATCACAACTGGTCCAGAGCAGGGAGCAGGGCCCCAGGTTCACACATCTATTTATTTAGTTAGCAAGACATTCCTACTTTTATAGCTCAGAGTTCTTAACTTTCTTGTTAGCAAATGTTAACAAGGTTTAAAATGTATAAAGTGAGCTGTGGCATGTGAAAAATTTTGGCCTATCCTGGCTCCTTCTTTTTTTTTTTTTTATACCTATGTTATGTTCAATGAAAACGTCTCAGTGACAGGCAGAATGTCTGGGTAACTTTATTGATAGTGTTCCCACCTCAGGGCCACAAGGTCACAGATTTGTTCCTGATTCTATTTAAAAAACACTCAACAATGGTAAGTTTGTGTGTGCTTTTATGAGAGGGAGCTGTTTTATGTGATCCATGATCTTAAAGATACTCCAAGGAACCTTGCCTGTACGCGGCGCTGTGAATTAGGAAGGCTGCCTGGTGCTCACTGTGAAATTGGGGAGCTTCATTGAATCACAGGCGAAGACTGACTAGAGGAATTCTCAGACATTGTGTCTACACAAGGTCAAAAAGCAGTTTGTTTTCATGGTGGTAATCAGAGCGCTTCAAAAGCACTTCGCCCTGCTGTTCCAGCGTCAGTTTGCCAGTGGCCATAAAATGAAACAAGGCAGAGGGAAAAGAAAAAGGGAGAAAGGAAGAAAAAAGCAGACTCCACTCGAATCTTACACTGTACATCATATAACTATTTATATTTTAGACACTGCAGGCCTTTCCCTCTTGGGTCCCGCATCAATATGGCTTCTGAGAAGTTGTTCTCAAAATCCCTGAAGGCCGCCTGAGTATGGAAGTGAAATAAGCTATCCAGACCGTGATGGACAAACACAGGGGCGCCCCTGCCAGGAGGGGGTTGGGGAATAGCCTGGTCGGGGGGTTACCGTGATTTTCAGGGGCACGTTGACAAAAGAATAAAGTGATCCAACTCTGATTCCGGGGTTCAGTTCTTGTGGGATCTTAGAAAGTGGATCCTTCCTTAGTCTCTGTGCCATCTCTCTAAAATAACGAAGAAGGTGAAAGGTTTCTCAGAAAGTAAAGAAAATGCCAATTGAAGAACTTCAACTAGAAAGGGTGACTTAAAATGTGGCAATCCCTATCATTCTGGGTAGATATGCACTTACAACGTTTCGCTCATCCCACGCTGCCACACCCCGTGTGTGGTGTGTGTTGTTCCCAGGAATTGTGCGCCATGGTGGTCCTGCTCCCGCTCCTGACCAAAACCCCAGCTTCTCCACCCCAGCGGTAACCTCTGCTATCTGTGCTTTGTGAAACCTGGGGATACTCCATGCATATACAGACATAGACACACTGTCTCCCAACTTGCTTTTCATACATATTACGTTCTGGATTTGTGTGTGTATGTGTGTTCACAAAGCCAAGAAGCTGTTAACCTTCAACAACTTCCTCTTCAAGTTACTCCATCCATCAAATCCCACACCTCCACGGAAAGCAACCAACTAAAGCAGTTTCTAATTCTACAGCCCTCCCCGCTCAATGTACACGTAAACTATCAACTTTCCTTCCTCTAACATTCTGCTTTTAAAACATACCCATCTGTAACCGCCACCAGCAATTATTAGATCTTCTATCGAGCAACCGCAAAGCCAAACGCTTGTGGTGAATCATGTCCTCCCCATCGTAGTGGCCAGTAGCCCCTGAGCGTCAACTTTGGGCCCGTTTCTACCTCTCCAGCCAGGCCCCACTATTGCAGGAGGATATATTAAGTGGGAGAAATTAGTCAGGTTTGGGAAGTCTCATCCAGAGAGGAAAGGTAAATGACTGATACATGTCGGGAAACAGGAGGATTCACTGTCGGACTATTTTATGTGGAATGCTCTAGATAAAATTGCAGAGCTGTTGTGAAATTAAAGGAAGTAGTTAATGGTAACTACCCCTCCCAGTTTTTTCATGTGTTACAGTTCACAGACCATTTTATTTTCCTCTAAATTATCTCACATAATCCTTTGAGATGTGCAGGTTCTGAAGATATCCATTTTATAGAGGAGGAAACTGAGACTCCCAGAGGTCAAGTGACTTGCGCTAGGTCTCAGAGCTATAATATGTCAGAACTTGTATGAAAACCCAGTTCTTATTATTCTGTCATAATAGTTTCGCCTTACCAAAGGAATGGGAACAACTCAGTCACATCACTAGAACACATATTCTTAACTGGGGAAGAGAAGGAGGAAAAGACATATTAGAATCTCTAAGGAGTTGTTTGAAATGCCGACGCTTGTCTCCATCTTCCTTCTCTTGGAAATGAAACTACGTCTCAGGATCAAGGTAGTTAAATAATTCTGAGAAGGTTTCTCGGTTCTAACGCACTGCCTGGTGGAAAAGCACAGCATCCGGTTCTTCTCTTCTGAAACGGGGGCATCTGCTGCCCAGATTTACTTTGTGCAGTGTTGTGTGCTCACTATACATATTATGTGATGGACAATACGTTTTATTCAATATATTTTATTCAAGCCTGCAATGAAAGTGAAGAAACTGATGGTATAAATGAGGAAATAGCCAGCAGCAACTTTTGGGTGACTCACGTGAAAAGGTCCCAGGTTTAGACTGTAAACAAGCATGTACAAGATTGTGTGTGGAGTATCCATATCTAAAGCTACCAAACAAAAAGGTGACGTGTGGATTTATTTTTCTCTAGGACACTTTTACCTTCCTAGCTGATGGCAATGTGTATCCTAATAGTCATTTCAAGCCCATGGAGAAAACAGTTCTCCTTGTATTCCTTCCCTTTGCAGGGTGATTTTGTAGCTTCTCCTTTCAAGAGGCAGTGTCTTTGCCCATTCTTGAAATCTGGGCTGGCCATTGTGACTTTTTTGTCCAATAGCATGTAGAAGTATTGTTGTGCCAGCTCTGAGCCTGGACCTCAAAAGGTCTTGCATTTCCACTCATTCTCTTAGACCCTGGCCAGCCACGTGAATAACCCTGAAGAATCCACTGAAATGTAAGAGACCATGTGGAGGCGAACGGCCATCCCTGATGGGGCCCACCTAGTTTACCACAGGCTGGCCACAGAGCCACGAGGGAGTGAGTCCACATTCAGAAGGTAAGGATTTTGACTCTACCTGGTAATACAAAGTTAGAAAGTCACATTGCAAAGGAGAGGAATTAGAAGGAGGGGTAGTTTGAACTTATTTTGCACAATCTAGCACAACTATTGCATGGAACTATGACGCATATTAAAGAGATAATACAAACCTTTGGGGGCATAGTCTGGCACTGAATAAATGCTTGATACATGTGAGGTATTATTAGTTGGTTTTTCATTTATTTATTTATTTATTTATTTATTTATTTATTTATTTATTTATCTATTTATCTTCTTTTCCAAGTGAGAGGAATGGAGATAGAGAGATAAACTCCCTCATGTACCCCGACTGGGATTCACCTGGCAACCCTCACCTGGGGCTGATGTTCTGCACATCTTAGGCTATGCTCAAACCAAGCTATTTTTAGTGCCTGAGGCAGAGGCTCCATGGACCCATCCTCGGCGCCCAGAGCCTATGCACTCAAACCATGGCCGTGGGTGGGGAAGAGAGAGAGTTAAAGAGAAAGGGAGAGTGGATGGATGGGGAAGCAGATAGTTGCTTCTCTGTGTGCCCTGACTGGGAATCGAACCCAGGACATCCACATGCTGGGCTGGCAACTTTACCACTGAACCAACCGGCCAGGGCCATATTATTAGTTTTTAAAATGCATGCCATAATGCAGTGGTCCCCAACCCCCAGGCCGCGGACTGGCACCAGTCCATGAGCCATTTGGTACCTATACGCAGAGGAAGAATGAATAACTTACATTATTTCTATTTTATTTATATTGAAGTCTGAACGATGTTTTATTTTTAAAAAATGACCAGATTCCCTCTGTTACATCTGTCTAAGACTGACTCTTGATGCTTGTCTCGTAAGTTCGACAATTATATTTAAAAATACCACAGTTTTTACGCCAGTCGCATAATTTTATTTTGTGCATTTATCCGTCCCACCCTAAAGGCTGGTACATGAAAATATTTTCTGACGTTAAACCGGTCTGTGGCCCAAAAAGGTTGGGGACCACTGCCATAATGTATAAATGACCTAATTAATGCCACCATGCCCCTTACTCTTAGGAACTGATATTAAAATTTCTCACAAACCCATGGTTCAATCTAGCAGCACACACAGGAACTCAAATGAGAGAAAACACAATCAAACCACATATTAATTGTTAATATACCCCTAGCCATCTTTCTTCCTTGAATAGAAACAACCCTTTGACAATCCTCCACCCAAAAAATATATACCGCCCTTTCCTACTCAGGCTTTGACCAAAGGTTTCAATGTTAAAGATGACTCATAACTTAAAAATCTGAAATATTTTTTATTGCTTCTCAACCCATTGTACTACTCTCATGAAATTGCTGAATGACACCAGAGAATATAAAAACCTTGTCAAAGAAATAAGTACTGAATGACGTGGCATAGTTTCTAACTCATCAGGAAAAAAACACGTTCCTCTAAAGACAGCTCACATCCGGGGCTACCCTATTCCCTGAACCTCATAAAGCTCCTATCTCCAGGGCACAGGTGAGGCCGTCACATTCTATGAGAAAAACAGCCTGTTCATTTCCTCCATGGCTATAAAGTGACTTTATTGGACTTCAGTATCTAAAGGAAACAGAGCTCTAAGTCAGAGGGCACCTTTAGAGTGTCACTTTCCCCATTTAGAGCCCCAAATCTCAGGGATGTGTAATTGGGAGATGCTCTTGAACTCTTTGAAATATAAGTTAACGTTCAAAGGAAGCTTCCTGGTTTGATCATTGTTATTGAGGGAGAGATACATTTATATGGAGTTAAAAAGAGCTTAAAAGATTTAGCTGTACAGCATCAACTATTACTAAGCATAATGTTTCCCTGTGACTCAGGAACATATCTATTTTATTGCTCCAGGAGGAAAATCAGTTCATTTATTAAAGAAATCCTATGCCAGTTACAACGGGACTCAGTATTTGACAAGCCCAAGCAGCGGTTGGGCTTCAACATCTTTCCCTATATACTAACCTCTATTATACTAGCCTCTAATCTGAAGAGAGAAGCATTCATTTATGTGATTAGAGAAGCACATCTTCTGCTCGAAATGTGAGTCAGCCTAAAGTGTGTTTCCTGAAGTCTAGTCTATGGCACACGAGCGTCCAGACAGGCTCTGGTGACAAGTAGTTCTCTGTGGGGATAGCTTGGGGGACACAGCAGCCTATGTTTCACTCTGTGCACTCACAGTAAAGGTTCAGAGAAGTCATACAATAGAGAAACATATTTAATATCAACCTAGTGATTCCAGAAGCTATATATCCAAATGAAAATCCCCCTTCATTTCCAGTTATGTAAGATGAAACATCTGCAGACGTCAAGGAGACTTTGAGAGATCACTAGAGTCTGAGTAAATCAGAGTCCCATCACCATCTCCCTTGTTTCTTACTACACTGGATCTATTTGCTTTCTTGCTGGACTCTGCTACTCCAACCATCTACTTTCCCATTCTTCAAACTGGGTAGATGCAGTGCGTCTGGATGGATATCAAGTTAGTGTTAAAAGGCTTTTGCCCATTGGTTCCTTATATTCTTTCTTCCTGGTAGTTCTTAGACTTGTATTTCTTAAGTCCTCAAGACAGATGCTGCCTTTCCTAAGCTTTTCAGTATTTAAAAGAAAAAAAAAAAAACACACCCTAAAGGGAATCACACATTTGTAGGTGATATGGGTGAAGTTACTTCAATCGGGTTTCTTTGCTTTGGGCTGGAATTTTATCACCCCATTCATTTTCATTATAAGCCTTGCTGGCAAATATACCTTTAAAAAAAAAAGAAAGAAAAATTAATAGGGAAAAGTTTTTTTAAAATATGATCCATTTTGATGGCAGGAAATACTAAAGGGGTCTTTGGCGGTTTAAGGGTTAAAAATCAACACTCCTTCCACCTTTCTCTTTTATCTCCTTCTCTCTCTCTTTCTCTCTCTCTCTCTCTCTCTCTCTCTCTCTTTCTCTCTCTCTCTCCTTGCTCATTTTCCCCTTTGGTTTCCTAGAGTATAAAGGACAATTTAATCTTATTTGTCGCTTTCTGAAACATGGTTGACTTAAATTCTATTTTACATGACTCACATTTATTTCCCAGAACGCAAGGTGGGCCACGAACCCAGTTATCTACTAATGTCAATAGTGAGACCAACTCAGCAACAGAAACAAATTCTGTCTATAAATACTGGCATTTCTATCTTTTTTGTTTCTAAAAATGTTTAATAGAAGTGTTCCCTTAAATTCCAGACCAGGTGCTGTTTTCTCCTCCACCCATCGGATGAACAAGCAAAGAGCCTATCAATCACGTGAACGTATCTCATTTTCTTTTGGGTTAGTTAATCTGAGGACTGTACTGTGCTGTGGAAATTGGCAAGGCTGACATACGAAATGTACTTACTCTTAAGTGAAAGAAGGAAGATTAGTAGAGGAGTAGTCATATTCATATTTCTTAAATTTTATCTACAAGTTTTAAATCTAGAATCAACTCTGCCGTGTATCATGGGAAATCTAGCAAGTTTCATCAGCAATTTCTCTGTAAAGGGCTTTGCATAAATTCTTTTTCGTGTGAGTGAGTGAGTGTGTGTGTGTGTGTGTGTGTGTGTGTGTGTGTGTATGTGTGATTTCATGTTTCCTTATTGCTTCATAAGTACATCCAATGCAGGTAAACTTTGTGGAATGCTTTTTCTCTCCTTAAAGTAATCCATTCTGAATGAGTTGGTGATAAGCATTTCAATCCAGTGCCATCTCTTACTCAGTGAGCATCTCTTTCATTCCACTGCTGGATCCACTTACTGAGATTAGCTTTATGACTAGGGGCAGGTGTGGGGGTAGACAAGGGCAGGCATCTGCTCATCTTATTTGAGAGTGGGAAGATAAAGTCTGAGGTGACTGAACTCTTGGTAACGAGTATGTGTGTGTGTGTGTGAAAGAGAGAAGGAGAGGAGAAAGAGAGGGGAGGGAGTTGACTTGCTTGATTTGCTATTTAATTAAGCTGTTCGCTTACTAAGGAATAAATTTAAAACTCAACTAATCAACTGGTTTGGCATAGTTCTCTTGAGGCTAAATTTGGGGTCAGACTGGCAGGCTGTGGTGAGTGCCATGTGCCATAGACCCATGGCTCCCAAATTTTACTGATCATCACACAACATCCATTTGCCCAAAGAACATTTCAAGGAAGGTGGGATGGGGGGTAAAGGAGAACTTATAAAATTACAGAAAATCCCTGAGAATGATGTAAAAAAAAACAACAACGAAGTGTCCACCATAAGAATTAATAATTATATCAGCTTCATGCATGGTTCAGCAAGTATTTAATGAATGCTGCTATGTGGCAGACTCAATTCTAGATAGCAGTGAAATAAAACAAAACTGCAGCCCTCTAGAGCTGATACCCTAGTGGAGCAGGTAGAAAAATATAGGCAGCTGATAGATAATATAACATAATAATAATACAGTAACATAGATAACAGATAAAATAATAATAACATACCCTAGACTGTTTTTATTACAATGCCTCTTGCTTTCTTTATTCACCTTCAGGTTTTCTATATTTATCAGTGTGGATCTGCATTGCTATAGTTAGGTGATATATAGTATGCTATAAAATGACTATGTCACAATTCAGTGTATGCCTTCCCCATTGGTTGCCCTTTAGGGTGTTTAAATTTTTCACTGTCACAGCAATGTTCCAACATGCTTCCTTAGGCCTGTCTCCTTGTGCACATGTGGAAAATTGTCTCTGGGTATATATTTAGAAGTAGAATTACTAGGTTATGAGCAATAGAATATTTTTAATGCACACTTCCAAATCCTATCCCAGATTTCTTGAATCGCAACATCTGAGAACAAGACTTGGGCTTCTGTGTTTTCTCAGAAGCTCTTTGGGAGATTCAGATGCAACCTCCCAAGGAACCAGTGTTTTGGAGCCCATCACTCTAGCCCACATGAATTTTTCCCACACACAGTTTAAGGAAGGAATGAGAGATGAGTAGGCACTTCCTGGCAATGAGAATAAATTTTGGCTGTCACTCACTCCCTTAGGCCCCAGGATGCATATTGTTGGTGTCCTCCCAGATGCCTTTTCCTGGCTTGCACACCCATTTGCCAACTGCTGGGAGCGTTGGCTGCTGAGGGCTCATAGCGGCCCCATCTCCAGAGAACTGCCTTCAGCAAGAATCATCAACCTGTGGCTTATGACCCCATTTGCTCCCTTTCCAGGAAGCTCAGCTAATGCCTGACTGGCATGGAGGTATAAAGGAGCTTGTCCTCCTGGCTCAAGGGGCGACCAAGTCTGTGGTTTATTTTAGTTCCTGCTGCAGAGCTCCTGGAGGGATCAGGCTGAGGCTGGGCTCCATCTCAGCCCACCCTGGGCTCTTCCTGCTCCCCTCACTCCCTGTCCTTGGGGGTCTTGCCCCACTATATCACGTGCACTGCTGCCGTGGTTTAAGTCATGCTTCTAGGAAACCTAAACCAACACATTTCTTTGCTCACATTTTTGCGATTTTATCTTTTACTCTACTTTCTATTTTATTGCTTCTCTTACCCTCTTCCCTGTTTTTTGCTGCTCATTACCTGTGAAGAAAACAGAAAATGAGGCAATGCTTTTCATTTTCACTGACCTTTAAGAAATGCACTAAGCTCATTCTGCCTCAGGGAACTGCAGACCCATCACCCTGGAATGGCACCCTGCCCCCTGATAGCCTGGTGGGCTGATGGAGCCCTGAGCTCTTGGTTACCAGTAATGTCAGTCTCCCGGCCCTGGCTCCTTGAAGCTTTCTCTGATTCCCTGAACCACAAGTTTGTTCTGCATTTTCAGAATATGTCAACATGGCAGCGGCATGGCGTCAGTGACCATTTCTTACTAAGCAGATGCACTGCCCACTAGAAATAAGAAAATGCTGTCAGTCCCACTTGGGTGTGAAGCCCTGTGGTGGTGTCTCCACCCATTCCTCTGCAAGTATGGCCTCATGCTATATCTGCAAGCCAGTGAGTTTTCTGCCATGGGACATTTATAAACACATGGCCAACTTGCTCTTCTTTTATAATAATAATAATAATAATAATAATAATAATAATAATAATAGACATGTAGGCCTTGGAGCTCTAAACCAAACATTCATCTCAGCTTTGAAGTCAAAGCCAGGAAGTAAGTCCCGAGGCCCTTCCAAACCAACCCTGTTTCAAAAGGAGGGGGAGAAGCACTTGAAAAATGAGCTTCTTCCTCCTCAGTAGGCTATGCTGGGGGTGTTGGGCACACGCACAATCCAGATCTTTTCCCAAACAACAGAAGCTTGTACATTCCAATGACGCGGGCTGGTGGAGAACGAAGCTGGAAAACTGTAGGTTCAGTTATGCCCTGGAGAGCTTTTGGTCCAAGAGGAAATGTGATTCCTGAGCCTGAAGCTGATAAAGAGACTTATCTGACCTGCCTGGCAACTCAGATCTAATCCTCGCAGGGCTGTATCCCCACAGTTGCAACCTGGCAACTACCCCAAATTGACAGGCACAGATGTGCTTTCCTAGGCTGAAAGGGATTATCTCAGTCCTATTGCCTTTGTTCATATCTTCACTCAAAATTTTCCATTGTGCAGAGTTTGACAAAAAGTTAGTTGCAATCCTGCCTCCAAGTTCCCGCCTCTGTTAGGGGGAAGCTTTATCTCAAGCCCCCAAAGTCTTTCCCACTACAGTGAACTCCTGGGGTCCCATGCAGGGAACAAGCAGATGGTTCAGCTTCCAGGTACTGATCTTCTGAATCTGTGCTTTTCTGGAATCTGGATGATTAACTGCTGAGCCAGTTTTTTAAAAATCTATTCTTACTGGCTGAATTTTAGCTCCCTGAATTTAACGTTTGCTTTAATGGTCCTTTGGTATTGGCTGAAATTCTAGATAACTGGACATCTAGTTATAAGCCTTCCTGATCAAACTTGCTTTATAGCCTCAAAACTGTCAGTATAACATATTTGAAATGTATGTTTTCTGCTGTCCTACTGAGCCTTTGAAATGGAGATGTACTAGCATCTCTAAGAGAGGATATGCTGTCAACTTCCAGTTTTACTAAAGCATGCCAGTCTTGGATAAAATAACCATGAGCTTCCCATCAAGCCAACCAAGTCCTCACTGTCCCCACGCAGTGTCCCTCCAGACCCTGCTGCCCTGTTATTTTCCTACCCATCACCGAATGCTCCCTTCCAGGCAAGTAGCCGCAATCAGCCATTTCTAACTGATAGTGGACTGTTGGTTAGGGGCCCAGTGCTTACTATGGAATAAAATGCATTATGAAAGATTTTTATTAGAGATAGAAAAAAAAGGTAGAGAATATATATGAGGGTGGGGTGTTGCAAGGTGCTTTTCTGAACCCCTGAGTTGAAATGGACTTATCTGGTTATAAATCAGACTAACTTGTATCAACAGAAATAGATGGGCGATCACTGAAGCAAGTAGGAATTAGAAGTGCTAACCCACCCTTGTCCCATTATTACTCACTTAGGTCCCTTCTAAACATTCATGATGAGATCATACCATTGCCTCATGTAATAGGAATCTGTCACTTTTCAGATGGCAATAATACAATTACACAGTAGAATAGCTTCTTGGCCTTTCAAGTACTTTTTGTAGTAATCATAGTACTAACCCTCTGAGATACATAGACACATAAATTTCAGATATTCACCTCTTATACTGCAACCGCAATGTTCAGAAACCATGGCAGCAAACTGCAAGGAGTACAAGGGAGACGGAAACTCCAGTCTCCAGATTCATAGTTCAGTGAGCTCTCTGTTCTATAAGGCAGACTTCATTTAAGCTAATCACTTAAAATCAACTTTTATTTGGGGGAGGACAATAGGATGCTCTCCTTCTCACGAAACCTGTAAATACCAGCAGAAGCATTGACAATAAGAAAAACTGAATCTATGATCTGCCTGTGACTTTACTAGTTTCTTTTCCTAATACATTCACTCAGGTAACGATGCCTAGCTTGCCTATGTGGGCTTGTGAGTTTCTTATTCTCTCTCAAGATTATCTCTGCCTTAACATGTAGACAAATCCACATTGAGCAAAACTGCCTTCCCTATGGGTGGACTTTAACGTTTCCCTAGCTTGCCTTCTTAGGAACCATCTTCTTAATGTCAGATCACACCAGTTGCAGTGCTATTTATGATGCTCTCGTAGAGTTTAATTTTTTAATATCTTTACTGTACACTTTAGCTTTGGCCAGAGTCAGTTGAAGAAGGTGGACAACACGATTTTTTAATTTAAACAACATGAAATATAGAATACAAAAATTTTGGAGTTAGCATGAGCCCAGATTCTATAAATTAGGCACATGAGCAAAGCTATCCTGCTCCTGCCTTGTAATTCTTCATTAAACTCACATTTTCTATGCAGCGAGGTTTTCTCTGCTCTTCTGAGTCCGAACCCTCAGCATCCTCATTGTAACACATGGACTTTTCTCTTAGAAGCCTCTGCTGTCTGTTCACATAATCAGAACAGATGACTATACATGCTCATCAATGTAATGGCTTTCTGGACACTAAAATACGAACTCTTATGTCCTGTAGACAATTTTAGTAGTTTAGATACTTAGAGCCCCATTTATCCTGATAAAATGCTCAAATGTTTCTTTGAATTATTCCAGAGCCCTAATTCTCTGATGTTTTCTGACCATGCTTCTCTGGGTTCATGTGGATTTGCTTTTCCAAGAAATGACTGTATTATTTTCCTTTCCTTTTGTATGATTTTTACAAGCGAAAGTAGTATTTCTGTGATTCTGAAATGCCGATAAACATTGAAAGAGCTGTAGTGTGTGTATGTATGTGCATGCGCACGCTGCTTTAGAAGCCAGGAATGAACTGAAGGAATGAAACAGCTCTCTCAGCTATGAGCTGAGCACCAGCTGCAGGGATGTGGTCTGGTCAGCTGGCACATCATGGCACACCCTGGGGCACAGGTTTCAAAATGGGATTATTTGGCTGAAGAAGCGGTAGGAGAAACATTTGCCAAAAAAAGAACTTCAGAAGCTCTGCTCAAACATGAGTTTGTGGAAGTGAAATATTTTAGATGGGATTTCTGTTACCGTAGCTGACAATGGGCTGGCCAGCTCCCTGCCAGCAGACGGTGCCAGGGTGCTCCCATTGAAGAAACAGACTGGGACAGTTGTGCACTGTTCACGAAGGACCACTGTTATTGAAAATAGGAAGGCAAATGGGAGAGTATGAATAAGAAGCCTCCTTAGATTAGAAAGCTAAGCCACCCCTAGTAAAACTGGGTGATCAGACCGATAACTTTAGTGGAAATGCAGTTATCTATTGCTGGTTAACAAATTCCACTCATGTTAACAACTTAAAACAATGTTTATTATCTCACGGTTTCTGGGGAGGTCAAACCTCCAGGTAGGGCTTAGCTGGGTGTTTCTGGCTTAAAGTCTGTCCCAGGCTGCAGCGACAGTGTTCTCTGGGGCTGTCAGCGGCTCTGGACTCCACGTTTGGAGGACCTGCTTCTAAGATCACTCACACGGCTGTTGGCAGGCCAGAGGCCCTTGCAACCTGTTGCTGGACTTAACAGCTTATTGACAAGTTAGTCTCTGCATAGGGCCACTCACAAAATGAGGACTTTCTTTTTCCAGAACAAGGGCTCCAAGGTACACACACATAATGAGGAAGAGAGAGAAGGAGAGAGAGAGAGAACATGAGGAGCAGAAGCCACAATTCTTTTGTAACTTAACCTTGGAACAAACATCCTATTGACTCTCCAGTATTCTCTTCATGAGCAGTGAGTCAAGGGATCCCACAAGGGTGTGGATACCAGGAAAATTGGCCCTATCACAGACAGTGACCATAGTTTTCATTTAAATAGGCACAAAAATTACTTCCCTCTCTTCAATATCATGAAGGTTATTAACATGAGGTAAAATGCTCATTTAAAAAAGCCCCTCTGGTTGACCATATGGATCATAGTCTTCACTCAATTCATCATCTTGGTTAGTGACGATGAGCTGGCTAGTGTGGAAGCAATGTGTGAAGGCAATGGGAGGGTATGTTACTGGGCAGATAGATGTGTGAGTCGGAATCCTTAGCTCTAACTCAGGCTGGTGGGAGACGGCACAAATCTCTCACTTGATTCATCTGTAGAGTGGGCGTGGCTATGAGCTCTCCCTTGGTGTGCTCTTTGGCTAAATAGGAAGTGTCAGGGTGGAGCGGAGTTGCCTCTAGGAAGAACTCACATCACAGCAGTGTTGCGTGCTCTTTACTTTAGAGTAAAAATTCTCCCTGCATATGAGTGCTCATACTGACTCTCGATACAAAGAGTTTGGGGAGTCATTTATAATGTTGGTTGACCGCGACTTGTTATGAAAAAAATGGCAAGAGCTTCGATCAAAAGCCATATGTTTTCCTAACATATTAGTTTTCTGACGTCATTTTACCAGGCAAATGATTTCGAAAAGGGGACCCTACCCTTGTACAATTTGTATTAAAGAATATGATAGAAAATTAGGGTTAAAAAGGACCTTTGTGACCAGTTTTCTCAACTCCTTCATGTTATGGATAAGGAAACAGGCCAGAGCTAAGAATAAACCAGAACTACTAGGTCATAGCTTAATCTGCTGTTGACTGCTGTCCCCACCAGTGTGATGGAAATTAGAAAGGCAGGAGGAGAGAAAAGGAACCTTTCTTTCTTTATTGCGGTGTTGAAAAGAAATCAGTTAGAGTTCGGTAAATGTTTTTCAAATAATACTTTTAAGCTCACTCCTATAGGGTTTGTATTTATATTTCTAGGAACTGGTCCAACACAAGAGCTGTTCATAAAGGGGAGCTGATGGTAATGGTGTTTAAGCACAGGACTTGCACGCAGCAGGTGCTGAGTGGAAACCTGCTGATATTAATGGCCTCCACACACTAGTGAATTGCATATTCAGTTACTGTCATTCTGGTTTGGAAATGCCTCACAGGGGCTAGATTGACTTCTGTAGTCACTATTAGGTGGTCTAGTTGGTGGGATGGTGGTTCGGGGGTAATTGGGTTGTAGTAGTTGGAGGTAATATTCAAGAATCGCATGGACAAATTGAACTAGAATTAAAGGCCTGACTTCTGGACTCAATTTTATTTTGAAGGTCCAGTTTGGACATTAAAAATTACAAAACAAAACTCAGGTTTCAGTTCTATACCTTTTATAACCAGTGATTTCATCTTGGACAAGTTACTAATTTTGTGTTATTTTTTTAATCTATAAAACATATTGAGTTATGTCAATGATTCACAATCAGTATTGATTGCATATAATTTTGAAAGGAGGCTGTATTTCAGAATTTCTGAGATATAGTAGAAAAAACATGTAGATATAAAGAAACAATCCTGAATTCTTGTAGTCAGAATAACCAACCTTCCTAAAGGGAGATAGGGCATCGTGGTACCCATGGGTGGTACGCATGTTTGTTAAAAGGGGCTCAACTAAAAATACATTGGGAAACTCTGGCTAGGGTGATTTCTAGTCCTCAAGTTTGACGAGTCAGTAAATAGAGGGACGAGGTCATTCAAGGAAGCAATGTTAGAACAGAGGAAGCACTGAGAAAGGAAAGACCTGGCCCGCAGCTAAGAGTGACCTGAACCGATGTCAAGATTGGACACTGGCAAGCAGAAACAAAGTCTTCAAACAATGAACACTGTACCTGGAGACTTCCATTACCCGAGTTCAAAGAAAATCAAGATCCTAACTCCAACACTTTCCGTGGCAGGTCCACTCTCGTCCACTGGTGTTTTTCCAGCGCTAAATGTCACTTGTTAAGTTCCAAAGTTTATAGCCCAGAGGAGCTTAATTTTAGGCAAATGGTCCAAGAATGTATTGGGCTCCAATGTAAAGCCAAACTGAATTGTTATTGACCTCAATGAGGAATAGCAAAAAATCTCACTGCAGTTATTAGATGTCATTTCTTTTATATTACCATACCCGTGGCTTTTGAATGATGAATAACTTGAACGTTTTAAAATATTTAAAAACAAATCCAAATTAGTACAACCATTATGGAAGAAAATATTTTGTCTCATCAAAAAATTAAGAATAGAATTACTATATGACCCAGCAATCCCTCTACTCGGTATATACCCCCAAAACTCAAAACATTGGTATGTAAAGACACATGCACCCCCATGTTCATCACAGCATTATTTACAGTGGCCAAGACATGGAAATAACCAAAATGTCCTTCAATAGAGGATTAGATAAAGAAAGTATGGTACATATATATGGTGGAATACTACTCAACCATAAGAAATAATGACATAGTGACATTTATGACAACATAGATGGACCTTGAGAATATTATACTGAGTGAAATAAGTAAATCAGAAAAAGCTAAGAACTGTATGATTTCACACATAGGTGGGATATAAATCTGAAACTCATGGACATAGATAAAAGTGAAGTGCTTAAGATGTGAGGGAGAAACGTGGGAGGGGGAAGGGTAAAAGAGGGACAAATATAAGGTTATGAAAAATGATTTGACTTTGGGTGATAGGTATTCAACATTATCAACAGTTCAAATGCTATAGAAATGTTTACTGAAACCTATATACCCTTATTGATCAATGTCCCTGTGTTCAAGTTAATTTTCTAAATAAAATTTAAAAATAAAAAATTCCAGTTTATTTGGATAGATGCTTTCTTATTATAGACCCAGTAATGGTTTTTTATAAAATCATTAAATAATTTTATTTATATACTGATTTATTTATAGTTCATCTATTCTCAATTGAAGTCTAAATTCTGGGGAGATCTCTGCAACAAGTTGGAACTTTGGCTAAAAGATATAAGGAGATTTAACTAATTGTCTTTCCATAAAAATACATGGAGATACTGTTCTATGCCCAAAGGGTGAGTCTGAAGCAATGTCTTTTCTACCGAAAGCTGACCTATGGGAAGAAAGGAGACAACAGAGTCTGATAAAGGGATAAGATGTTTATAATGAAAAAGGAAGAAGCAGAGTGTAGAAGGAAAAACTGGCCTTATAGAGAAAGTAAGCAGGCCTGGTTTCTAAGGTGATTCTTCTAAAATACACGGTGAGGTCACTCACGTTGTGTTGGTCATACCTCTAAGTCTCTCTAGCTTTTTATTAGAGTATTTCTTATATCTTTCTGCAGGTTTACAATCTTTTTAAGAATTAAAGCTAATAAATGTAATATATATTCATCATTAAATGGTTGTAAAATATAAGAAAAGTACAATGAGAAAAGAAAACAAAATATTTCCAGCAACTAGTTAAATACAAAAGAGGTTTTCAATAAAGGGGTATTGATCTTACAGCCATTCAGAAACCAATGTAAAAATTGGGGTATAGCTTTCTACCTTGTCTTGTTTTTTTTCTCTTTTTTTTGCCAATGTAAATATTTATTTACTTATTTAAAAATGTTTAACTTTTTCATTACAGTTGACATACGATATCATATTAGTTTCAGGCATACAACATAAATATTAGACATTTATATAACTTAGGAGGTAATCACTCCAGTAAGTCTAGTACTCATCTGACACCATACATAGTTATTACAGTATAATTCGCTATATTCTCTATGCTTTACATCCTTGTGACTGCTTTTATCGCTGGAAATTTGTACATCTTAATCCCTTTCTCTTTTTCACCCAACCCCAAGTCCTCCTCTCAACTGGCAACCTCAAATGGTTTCTGTATCTATGATTTTGTTTCTATTTTGTTTGTTCATTAATTTTATTTTTTAGATCCACATGTAACTAAAATCACATGGTATTTGTTTTTCTCTGTCTCAGTTATTTTATTCAGCATAATATCCTCTAGGTTCATCCATATTGTTGCAAATAGCAAGATTCCATCCTTATTTATGACTAATATTCCATTGTATCATATATATGTACCGTATCTTCTTTACCTTTTCATCTACCAGTGGCCACTGAGTTGCGTCCATATCTTGGCTATTGTAAATAATGCTAGAGTGAACATAAGGATGCTTATGTCTTTTAAAATTATTGTTCTGTGTTTCTTCAGATACTCAGAAGTGGAATTGTCCGATCCTTCTTCGTCTCTTGTTATAGCATTTGTTTTAAAGTCTGTTTTGTCTGGATTAAGTATTGCTAACCCACTTTGTTGTTTGTTTTTTTCCATTTTCATTAAATACTTCTTTCAACTCTTCACTTCAGTCTGTGTGTGTCTTTCAATCTAGAGTGAGTCTCTTGAAGGCAGCACATGTATGGATCCTGTTTTCTTATCCATTCAGCCACCCTATGTCTTGTTTGGAGCATTGAATCCATTTACATTTAAAGTAATTATTGATAGGTATGTAGTTATTGCCATTATATTATTTATATATATATTTTTTTCTTTACCTTTTAAAATCCCTTAAACATTTCTTGCAATATCGATTTGGTAGTGATAAACTCTTTTAGCTTTTTCATGTCTGAGAAGCTTTTTATCTGTCCTTCAAGTCTAAATATTAGCTTTGCTAGATAATCTTATTTTTTACCACTTTGTAGTTTCTTGCTTTTTTATCATTTTGAATATTTCATGCCAATCCCTTTCAGCCTATAAGGTTTCTGTTGAGAAATCAGCTGACAGTCATATGAGAATTCCCTTGTAGAGAACTAACTGCTTTTCTCTTGCTGCTTTTAAGATTCTCACTTTGACATTTTAATTGTGATGTGTCGTTGAGTGGGCCTCTTTGGGTTCATCTTATTTGGGACTCTTTGCACTTACTGGGCTTATATGTCTATTTCCTTTGTGAGGCTAGGAAACTTTTTCATCATTATTTCTTCAAATAGATTTTCAGTTCCTGTGCTCTCTCTTTTCCTTCTGGTACACCTGTGATGTGAATGTTGGTAGGCTTGAAGTTGTCCCAGAGGCTCCTTAAACTATCGTTATTTTATTTTTATTTATTTTTTGCTGTTCTGATTGGATGTTTTCTGCTACCTTATCTTACACATTATTGTCTCAGTCCTCTGCTTCATCTAATCTACTGTTGATTCCCTCTAACATAGTATTTTCCAATGGCTTTAGGCGACCCCTGGGTTTTGGTCGTTCGACCCCCACCGGGGTCACGACCCATAGGTTGAGAACCGCTGGTCTAGATCGAACAGAGTCCTTTGACAAAACATGATATGACATATAACTCTTGCTTACCTCAAAAAAAAAAAAAAAGGAACACAGCTCTCTTGCTCTCTCTTACATATATATATATATTATATATATATATATATATTATATATATATTATTCAATGAGAGAAGGGGAGGCAACGACAGACTCCTGCATGTGCCCTGACCAGGATCCACCTGGAAAGCCTACTAAAGGGCAGTGCTCTGTGCATCTGGGGTGTTGCGTCATTGCTCTTTTTAGTGCCTGAGGTGGAGGCCATGGAACCATCCTCAGCACCTGGGGGTAACTCACTCCAATCAAGCCAGGGCTGCAGAAGGGGAAAAAAGAAAGGGAGAGAGAGAGAGAGAGAAGCAAGAGAGGGAGGGATAGAAAATCAGATGGGTGCTTCTCCTGTGTGCTCTGACTGGGAATTGAACCCAGGACATCTACATGCTGGGCCAACACTTTACCACTGAACCAATTGGCTAGGGCCAGCTTTTTCTCAGTAGGTTGCTTCTATCAAATGGACAGAATATATTATACTCAAAATTACAAATAATCTATATGGATAAAGGAAATTTCAGTTCATTGATGGTAGGAATATTTTAAGGCTAATGAAGAATTCAAGATGAAGTAATATGCGCAGGAGTTTTGGGCTCTTATTCTAGAATAAAATATAGGTGTAAGCTTCCTGACATTAGTCTTGGCAATGATGTTTGGATTTAAAACCAAATGCAAAAGCAACAAAAGCAAAAACAGACAAATGGAACTACATCAAACTAAAAAGCTTCAGCTCAGAGAAACAAATCATTAACAAATTAAAAAGGCAACCTGTGGAATGGGAAAAAACATTTGCAAACCATATATGTGAAAAGGGATTAATATGATTTAAAAAATACAAAGAACTCACATAACTCATTAGCAAAAGCATCTACCCAATTAACAAATGGACAGAGAAAATAATTAGACATTTCCCCAAAGAAGACAGCTGAATGGCCAACACATACATAAAAAGTGCTAAGCATTACTAATCATTAGGGAAATGCAAATTAACACCACAGTGAAATATCACCTCACACCTATTCGATCTCACCTTACAAGTGTTGGCAAAGATGTGGAGAAAAGGAAGCCCTTATGCGTAGTTGGTGGGAATGTAAATTGGTGTAGCCTCTATGGAAAACAGTATGACTGTTTCACAAAAAATAAAAGAACCAAAAATGGTCCAGTAATTCCATTTCTGGGTATTTATTATTTATTTTGCTTATAACTTGGGGGGTATGAACAGATAAAAAGAGTTAAAATATGTTTTCCATTATGAATATGGCAAGAGGGGAGAACAACTTTTTTCTTTGAGCAGTGTCTATGAACAGACCAAGGGCCACTTAGTGGTGACACGGACCCAACAAAACCAGTGTTCCATGATACTCACTGCCACTTGTTCTAACTCTCTACTAGTTCAGCCAGTCCTCACCTCTTAGTGTCCTCATCTACTGTCATACAGACATAGCATTACAATTCACATTTCCCAAGTATTTTTCAGGAATTTAATGGGCTAATCCTCATTCCACCTTCAGGAACATAGGTTATTTTTAGGTGGACCATATTCTAGAAAGTGAAAAAAAGGCAACAAAAATAATAGGAACTTTTGAGTCATGGTGTAAGTCTGCACTAAAACAGAGAAGTCCACCCCTCTCCCCATTCCTGTTGGAGCTGCTAGTGAGGATTAATATAGAAATTTAATTTAAAATGTTACATTATAATAATTTAAGATGCCAAAAGTTAATCATCATAGTCATCATGTATCACTCTTTACAATGAATCTTTTGCTTCTTTCCACTTTCCCTGAGGATGTTTCAACTATTAAGTTTCATTTAGCTGTGGAAAGTTACCGCACTATTGTGTGTGACTGAGTCATTAAATAATCATGTGGGTTAAAGTTTATTGATTCTTTTGTTACCTGACAGAGTGCATTAGATGTAATCCCACTGCATCTGAAATACTAAAAAAAAAACCCCACAAATAACCAAACCTAAACAAAATAAAAAACTTAAATCTCAGCATTTTCAATATTAATAACAAATCACCTATTAATTGTATTCCGTCTTACAAATACATAAGCAAACCTTAAAGGCCAGCATTTCTCCCAACATGCCACAAAGAAGATCAAAGCCAGGTGGGAATAATACAAAGAAAGTATTTTCCTGTGCCGGTGGAGTGCATAATAAAAATAAAGTCAAAATAGACCTATTTGACTACAGTGGGGCAAGTTGTGATTGCAGCCTGCAATCGGTGTGGAGCTCATCTAAGCCACTTCTTTCATCTAAGAAGAATTTAGTCTAATCACTAGGTCGTTCTCTGAAGACTGTTCCTGTTTCAAAAATGGCTAAGACTCAAGGTCTGTACTAAGTTGAATATTGGTTTCATCTTGGTTTATTCTTAAAACCTGAACAACTAAAGGATCTATAAGGCAGAGATGCAGAATCAAGGCTCTAATAACTGAAGCTCATAGAAGCACACCCCAGGTTTGGCATCCTGGCAGCATTGCAGGGTAAGATGTTGACTGTGTCAAAAAGGTCTAGAATATAGACCTGATGTCACTTAGATGAGTATGATGCTTTACTATGAAAAGACCTGAAGATTGCTGTGAATTGGAATGTTGAAGCTAACCATTTGATTCAAAGATAAGGCAGCTTGTAATATTCATGCTTATTTTAAAATGCAATTTAAAGAGTAATAGATATATATGATCTGTCATTTATGACGTGTTTTCTTTTTTATTTTATTTGATCCTCGCAAAGCAGCAGGCACACTTTTTAAGCATTCTTATTCTCCAATGATTAAGATTTTATGCCTTTAGTTTGTTAATTATTTTATCCTGACTTTTCAAGATACATTAATTCCCTCAATATTTCAACCTAATTCCACCACCCTTACTAAAAATATTGAAAGCAACTCTATATCAATGGACAGGTATAAAGAATGAGGTAATGATCTGACACAGAGAGATTTACAAATGTATGTAATCCATCTTGTGATCACATTTCTGTACCAGTCAACACAAAATTAAGATGAACACACACACACACACACACAATGCTGAAATGGATAACATAAAGTTACAGATAAGAAAATTATTTTGGTTATAGACCCACAATGTAAAACTGGGTGAAGTGGGGGAGTATGCAGCTGGAGACACAAAAGGAAACAAAACCCTAACTCCCTAGAATTGAATATTAGAAGGAAACTTCTGGAGCTCCAGTGGCGCAATCGGTTATCGCGCGGTACTTATACAGAAAGAAACTTCTGTTGGATGTTCTGTGAGTCTCACTGGAAAGTAACCAGGAGAATCAACAATGGTGCCAGATTTTCACTTCCGACTTGCATAAAGGACAAATGCGACACTCAAAAAATGCACCTATTTCAACTGTAATAGAGACAGGACCATCAGCTACTGATCTGTAGTGTGGCCAGAGACGGTGGCAGTAACACAATGCATGGAGCCAGTATGATTCAAAGGGGATTTTCTAGAGGCACGATAGCAGAAGAAAAAGTACTGAATGACAAGTAGGAAACCCAATTCTAGTTTTGGCTCCATCACAATTCCTATGTGATGCTGGGTGAGTTATTCCACTTCCCCATGTGTCTCTTTTCTTGACTTGAATATGAGGACCTTGACTATGAACAGGAAGATGGGCTTTTTCTAGGGTGCAAACTCCTTTTGCTTTAGCGAAGCTAGGGAAAGTGACTGTGTGGGCATCTTACCTTTGCTGCTCTGGATAGACCTAATTTGGGAGACACAGTTCTAGTCCTGTGATGAACGATCCTCTCTGAAAAGTCGCCTATTAATTGTATTCCGTCTTACAAATACATAAGCAAACCTTAAAGGCCAGCATTTCTCCCAACATGCCACAAAGAAGATCAAAGCCAGGTGGGAATAATACGAAGAAAGTATTTTCCTGTGCTGATGGAGTGCATAATAAAAATAAAGTCAAAGTAATCCATCTCCATCAGCATCTCAGGCTTCCTCTCACATTGTTTGTTTAAAACTGCACTGACCTGCCACGAAGAGCCGCTTTGAGAATCAGAGAACTCCTGACCACTTGAGCTCCCCGGAGAAAAGGCCAGCAACCCGATGTGCCCTCTGTGTTTCTAGTTAGAGCAAATTGTGTGTGTGTTTTAAAAGTGATGAGTTGTGTTGGGGCCGCGGCTTTGATATGGTCCTCTGTGGCCCTTGTGTCAAACCGTAGCCTTGAACACCACTCCAGGGACGAGAAGGAACAGAGGGGTCAGTGCATGGGAACTCCAGGGTAATGTGTTAGCCCGTAAGTCTTCAGAACCTCCTGCCACGGATAACAGCTGTGGCTTGCCAATGTCCGAACCCTGAGCTTTATCTGTCCCCTTGTTTTGTCCTTGGGCAGAAAACTGTAACTGGATCTATTCCTGCTTGGCCTCAAAGGCAACCCATTTAACAAGTGGGGGCTCTGGGCCTGCTAGGTATTTGAGAAGAAATGCAAGGTTTCCACCCCCTGCAGGGAGGGCTTCATCTCGCAAAAGCTCAGACTGGCCCATTTTCAGCCTCACTGGCTCTGCCTCTGGCACTGGGTGTCCCCATTAGTGTGTCATTAGTGCCATTAATGAAAATCCGGTTTTACACACTGAAAAGTGATCTGAAGCAGTCTGGAGGAAATGCCGTCAAGGCTGGCCCCGCTGTGAGCAGGAGCCCTGGACACACCTGCAGTTTTCACGGGGCTCTTAAAAAGTCCTCTGCCCCTGGATGGCAGGAGGGGAGGCCAGTACAAATAGTACAATAAATGGCACAAATAGTTTCATTCTGGGGCCGTGAAATCCCCCCCTCGGCATCTTTATAAAGTGCGTGCACCCTGGGATGGCGGAGTGAAACGGGGAGGTTTTGCAGCGCGAGCAAACTGGTCATTAACCCCAGGGGCAGGAACTGTGGGCCAAACCCAGCAGTCTTCAACAACCTTGCTCTGTGGTATTTTTTGTCAAAGACAACTACAGAAGTACAAGTTGTTCCTTTAAAATAATTATCTGTTTAGTAATAAACTCAGGTATAAACTCAAGCAACAGGGCCTCTGTTGTACGCTCTGCAGTGAGTGGAAAGAAGGCAGAGCCAGTTGTTTTAATCCAAAGACTCAACATAGAATAAGTGAAATTCATTGGAAAGTTGAAAGGAACAAAATAGGTAATTTCATTAAGAGAGATACTACTGTATTAAATATAGAAAGGAGTTGGGGTAGGGAAGTGGGTCCTGAACACACACACACACACACACACACACACACACACACACACACAGAACTAAACTACTTCTTAAACAGCATCTCAGCAAAAAGCACTTAAACTGCTGCCATGAGAATGGAGAAATGGGTGGTATGAATGAGACACTGATAAACACAACCAAACGGACAGGAATAGGACTGTTTCTTTTTCTTTCTTTCCCACCCATGGGTTTTTGGGATCAGCTCAACGTCTGAGACAGAAAACCAAGGAACCAAAAGGACAAGTCACTGAGATCAGGAGGTAACAAAGCGAAGTGCTGATGCAGGGAAGACGGAAAATCTCCGATGCTGCTGAACTCTTCAGCTCCTTCATCCTAATCTGAAGCCTTTGTGTTTTTCTGCCTGTGATTCTCTGCGCCCCTCCTGTTTCTGTGTCTCTGCTGAATTGCCTAGTCGTGGGTCCTTGGGCAAATAGTTTAACCTCCCTGACCTCCCTTGTTTCATCCACGGTGGGAATAGTCAACTGTACTTATCTCATGGGATTGCTGCGATAATGAAGCAACGAGCCAGATGTGACAGTTTATTTGCTATAGTGAATATTAAGTAGATAACTTTCCAATGACAGCTTTGCCAAATTGGTGGGGAAAATAGCAATATCTTTAATACTTTGTATGTGTATACATCTAGGGCAAAAATATTGGCACTTCTTAAATACTATGTTGTGGAGGTTAAGAATCCTAGCTCTAAGGTCAGATAGGCATGGGTTTGAATCAAATTCTAAATCTTACCAGCTGGGTGAACATGAGGACAAACTTATCTAAGCCTCGGCTTCTTTCTTTGTAAAATGGGATAATGCTAGCATCTGATAAGATGTTGCACACACTATGTAAATTTCAGCTTAGTGGTTTACCATAGGAAAGGCTCAATAACTTTAAAATAGATACATTCAATAAAATATTTTAGGTCTATAGTGTATATAAAAGTTTACTTTTGAAAGATGGTTGAGAATAAACATAGCCACAGCTTTAGAGTTGTATTGAATATTAAAAGAGTATTGAAAAATTAAGCCTAAAACTACAGCAAATAAAACCTCACAGGAATAAATCCAAAGACATCCCTTGAGGAAGGAAAGTCCAATCAATCATAAAGGAAGTTGGTTTTCTGATCCCTGCTGAAGGGGTAGTCCTTATTTAAAGACCTCTTCCTGGTAGATAGTGATCTGTTCATTGCCTGCCTGGATAATGGCATTGCCATGGAACTCACTACATCACAAGTCATCAGATTCTGTCTTTCAGTAATTCTTATTTTAAAATCAGTTAACCTTATATTCTCCTCAAATAAGCATACCTCTTCCTTCCACCCTGCTGATCCAGGTTCAGACCTGTTACAATTGTGAGTAATCCAAGCTCTTTTCCACTGACAACCCTTCACATAGTTTGAGTGACAGGCAAACCATTTTTGTCTTTCTTTTTAGGAAGCCATAACTCAGCTCATGCAGCAGCGGGGTAGAACAGCGATGCTCGTCATCAGTTTCCTGTCCTGTGTAAACACACCTAGAGGGGAGTGGGAGCCCCTCTCTTTGTTGGCTCCCCCTGGTCTCAGGGGATATGAGGGAGTAATCCCCATTCCAGCTGATGAGCAAAGATCAGCTCCACACATTCCTTTTTAGGGGGATTATTCCAAGGTCTATATTCATAAAAAAAAATCTAGTAGGGACTCTGGTTATGACTACTGGAAGGAACAGCTTAGTTTGCAGGGCTCCCCTTTAAAAAATGATTAATCATGTGGAAGTGTCGATGGCACAGCATCAAGACCAGCTGGCCCTGGTGGCTACTGGCTAAAGTGATTCTTCTAAACTTAGTTTTATAAGTTGTAAAGTTAATATTTCTACTTATATGTTTCTTATACCTATGTATATTTCTTAACTGACTATATATATTCACAGTGTGGTTTATTAAACCACTTGTAACACTAACAAAAGACAGTGCTTATCTTTTCAGAATCTTTTTAATAGACTTGAAATGGTTATTAATGCTCTGTGTTTTGTAAAAAAATATATAACATGTAATGAGATAAAAAATACAACATTAGCCCTGGCCAGTTGGCTCAGTGGTAGAGCGTCGGCCTGGCGTGCGGGGGACCCGGGTTCGATTCCCGGCCAGGGCACATAGGAGAAGCGCCCATTTGCTTCTCCACCCCCACCCCCCCTTCCTCTCTGTCTCTCTCTTCCCCTCCCGCAGCCAAGGCTCCATTGGAGCAAAAGATGGCCCGGGCGCTGGGGATGGCTCCTTGGCCTCTGCCCCAGGCGCTAGAGTGGCTCTGGTCGCGGCAGAGTGACGCCCCAGAGGGGCAGAGCATCGCCCCCTGGTGGGCAGAGCGTCGCCCCTGGTGGGCGTGCCGGGTGGATCCCGGTCGGGCTCATGTGGGAGTCTGTCTGACTGTCTCTCCCCGTTTCCAGCTTCAGAAAAATACAAAAAAAAAAAAAAAAATACAACATTAGATATAAAGTCTTTTAAATTATTTTAAAATTTCACAGATATGGCTTATGAGAGATGTTGATACAGTAATGATAAGAGTTAATATACTTGGGGACAGAATCATGGGGGATTTTTTTTCTCTTATAAATGTCTTTAAATATTATTAAATTAGTAAATAAACCTGAAACTGTAAAAACGTTAAACACATAGACTGAAATTCTCAAAGCAATGAAAAAAAAATGTCTCAGAATTAAATAAGCTATAACTCCTCAGATAAAAGGGTCCACTGATTAGGATAAATTGTACAAGATGCATCCATTAATACATTGTGGTGAAATTTCAGAACAATGAAGTGAGAGAAAATGATGAAAGCTTCTAGTGTTTGGGATTTTGAAGGAGATTTGGGCAAGGAGGTAGTGGAGGAGAAATAAACAATTATATCCCACAGTGCTGGCATTCAAAATGAAGAAACGCATTAATTGAGAAATCTTATCACACTGAGACTTCCTCTAAGATCTATATGGTACTGGATATGATCCACTAGAGAGACAAATGAACTAAGTGTATAAGAAAAGTAGTGAGTAAGGAAATCAAGAAATCATATTGATAATTATAATTAACTTGTTGCAAAATGTTTGGACATATAATCTCAGCTTAAAGACTTAGTATAGCAACAGGGTGGAGCCATTGAAAATACTGATTCTGAAATCAGGGTGCCAGGAACAAAACTCAGTCTGGAATGAACTTGGGGACCTTAAGTAATTAAGTAATCTCTCTGTACCTCAATTTTCTCTTCGGTAAAATCAGGATAGTATTTATTTTTTTACATTTCTCCACAGGGTTAAATATATTAATGTAGATTAAACATCTAGAAGAATACCTAACACATAGGGAACGATAAAAATTTATTATTATTTAGGTGGTAGTATAGACAGATGATAGCTGAATGTTTTTATCTTATTTGTAGGGATGAAATTAAAATGGATTAATTTTAGACATTTATTTATTTATTGCAACTCATCAGTGACATATGACTAAGAAAACATAATATAATGATATTAAGTTTACTCCAGAAATGCAAGGTTGGCAGAACATTCACCACAGTAACAGAAAGAAAAAAGGATAATTATCTTAAATAATGCAGAAAAGCTTTAAATAAGGGTTTTATGTCCATTCATGATAAAAATAAAAAACAACACAACAAACTAGGAGTAGAAAAGAACTCCCTCTTCCCCAGCTTAATTGAGATATAATTGACATATAATATTATATATGTTTAAGATGTATTTGTAAATAGTAAGGCAAATACTGAATTTGATGTTGATAGTGCAATGGAAAACTATACACAAACCATGGATATGGTAGATTTCCTTATACTGTTTTTACTGTGCACTTTTTAAAATTACGTTTTAATTTCAGTGCCTAAGAATGACAAATATTTTGTGTATTTTCTAACTCAATTATATGATAATCAATTTGGTATCTATGGACTAGATATGTTTCTGGATAAAAAAAATAACAAAGTATATAGTATGATGCTATGATGTTCATATACAGTAGTCCCCTCTTATCTGTGATTTTGCTTTCTACAGTTTCAATTACCTGTGGTCAACCATAGCCCAAAACTATTAAATAGAAAATGCCAGAAATAAAAATTCCTAAGTTTTAAACCTTGTGCTATTCTAAGTAGTGTGATAAAATCTCACACTGTCCAGCTTCGTCCAGCCAGGATGTGAATCATTCTTTTGTCCACCATATCCATGTTGTATACATTAGCTGCCGATTAGTCATTTATTGGCTGAGACAGTTATCAGATTAACCGTCATAGTATCACACTGTTTCTGTTTAGTAACCCTTATTTTACTTAATGACAGCCCCAAAGTTGAAGAGTAAAAGGTGTGTGTGTGTGTGTGTGTGTGTGTGTGTGTATTTATACTGTGCATATATATAGGAAAAAACATAGTATAAATATGACTCAGTACTCTATGCAGTTTCAGGCATTCACTGACAGTCTTGGAATGCATCTCCCATGGACATCGGGGGAGACTGCTGTTTATTATGAAATGACTGACACAGGTTATCTCACACATGTGTTAGGTTAGCCAACACATCCATCATCTCACATAGTTACATTTTGGGTGTGTGGATGATGAGATCATTTAAGTTTCACTCTCATAGCAGATGTCAAGTATATAAGACAGTATTGTTAACCATTGTCACTATGTTGCACATAGATTCCAAGAAGTTATCAATCTTATAACTGAATTTTGCCCTCTTTGACCATCTCCCCATTTTCCCTACTCTCAAACCATTGGAAACTGCCAACTTATTCTGTTCCCGTGAGTTCAACATTTTTAGTTTCCACATATGCAGTATTTGTTTCCTCTGTCTGACTTATTTTATTTAGCATGATGCCCTCAAGGTTTATCTATATTGTCACAAATAGCAGGATTTAAAAGGAAATCTTTAAAATCTGGTGATGGTATCTACAAAAGACCTACAATAACAGCATACTTGATGATGAAAATTGTCAGTTGTCTTCTTAAAAACTGAAACAGAACAAGAGTGTTGTCATGGAGGAAAGGTAAAAAGGTTGTAGTCATTTCAACAACATATACAAAAATAGATAAAATATATCAGAATTTATTTATTTATTTATATTTATTTAAATTAAATGAGAGCAGAAAAAGCAAAGAGACAGACTCCTGCATGCACCCTGGGATCCACCTGGGAAGCTGCCTATGGGGAGAAGATCTGCCCATCTAAGACATTGCTCCATTGCTCAGCAACTGAGCTACTTTTAGTGCCTGAAGTGGAGGTCACTGAACCATCCTCAGCACCAGGGGCCAACTTGCTGGAATCAATTGTGCCATGGCTGCAAGAGAGGGAGAGAGAAAAGGGGGAAGGAGAAGGGCGGAGAAGCAGATGGCATGTCTCCTGTGTGCCCTGACTGGGAATGGAACCCTGAACATCCACATGCTGGGTGATGCTCTACCACTAAAGCAACTGGCTAGGACCTATTTCAGAATTTAATAGAACCAAAACATTAATAATTGCAAATAACATGATTTTATACATAGAAATACTGACACTCTAGTTTTAGTGAGTGAATTTAATAAGATCACTGTGATAGAAGATGATCTGACTTTGGGTGGCAGGCACACAATGCAATATACAAATGATGTATCATAGAAATGTATACTTGAAACCTATACAGTCTTACTAACCAATGTCACCCCAAGAAATGTAATAAAAAAATAAGTTCACTGAATAAAAGGCAAACATAAAACTAAATTTTATTTCTGATAAAAGGAATAAATAATTGGAAAATTATAATTTAATAAAATGGCATTAAAAAATCAAAAACATCAAATACTTCCAAATATATCTAATAATAGATATAAAAGACTTTTATTTAAAATTCGGTCTAATTTTAAGCCAAATTTTATCAGAGTTTTGTGTGCAAATTGATAATCAGATTATAAAAATTACATGAAACAGCAAAAGAACTAGAATAACTCAATAGTTTTGAGCAATAAGTTAGAGGACCTTGCTATCAGTTAAGGCCAAATATGAAACTATCGTAGTTAAGATATTGTGGTATTGGTTCAAGGTAAATCAGCCAATTAATCAAATAAATAAATAAATAAAAGATACCTGATTTGTGTCAAAAGTAACACTTAGGCAGTGAAGAATGAACAATGTTTTTAATATATAATGTTGTATCTTTTGTTTGGTTGTACAGTGGGAAATATATCTTGATCTCTACCTCACATGTACAAAACAACTTCATAAGGATTAAAGATTTAGATATGAGAGGTAAAACATAAAACTTTTAGAAAAAATGAGAGAACATCTTTATGACATTGTAGAAAGTAAAGTTTTCTTAAGCAGGACTCAAATAGGCTATTCATAAAAAAAAATTGAGGAATTGTATATTATATTTAAATTAAACCTAATTTTTAATTGAAGGACACCTTTAAGACTGTAAAAAGAAAAATAATACTTGAAATGTTATTTTTAAGACCTATTTCCAACAAAGAACTCATGTCCAAATTATAGAGAGAATATCTATCTCTAAATTAATAAGAAACTGGTAGCCAACCAATACACAGATGGGCAAAATATTCAGTCTTTTCCCTAAAATAATAGGTGGTTAGAAAACACATAGATAAATCTAAACTTCATTAGTCACAGGGAACATTCCGTTAAAACCAAATTAAATAAAATTGCCAAATGTTGGTGAGGATGTTGATCAATCAGAGCCCTCATGTACAATTTATGAATGTAAATTGATAAAAACCACTTTGTAAACTTGTTAATGCCTAACAAAGATAAACATATGTAATAGTGTAGCAATTCAACTACTATGCTTATACCCAAAATAATATTCAAAAATATATGTACATCATGTTTACAGCTGAACTATTTAGAATAGTAAAAAAATAGAAAACTGCCCACTTCCCATCAACAATAGTAGAAAAGATATATAAATTATGATATATTCACAGAATTGAATGATATAAAGCAATGAAACTCCATGAATTAAAGTATTTGCAACAATGTGGCAGAATCTCAAAAGTATAATCTTCAGAAAAAGAACCCAGAAACAAGAGAATACATATGATATGGTTCCATTAATTAAAAATATATAAACAGTTAAAAAAAAACAAAAACAAAAATGCTGCAGTGTTAAAAGTCAAGAGACTGGTTACTCTTGATTGAGTGATAGAGAGTGGCATGGAGGTGAACTGCTGGCATGCTAATGATATCAGTGGTTTGTGAAGATTCACCAAGCTGTACACTTATGAGTCATGCATTTTTCTGTCTGTATGGTTTCCTTCAATTAAAAGTTTATGGAAAATGGAAAATTTCTTTTATATATACAAATACACCAGCAAAATATTAGAAAATATTTTAACGGGTCATTTATATAATCACATCAAAATAAATAAAAGAATTATGATAAATTGAAGTTGTACAGAATTCCACCCAGCAAACTACAGTATATAATTTAAGAATTTATTGAAATGTGCCAGGTGGGTGCTAGAAATCTCAGAAGAAACACTTTTTAAATTATCTGATTGTCTAACCACTATGCTATACACCTGAAACCAATACAAAATAATATTAAAAGTAAAGTGTAATTAAAAAAAATTATTGATATTTCTTGTGTTCATAGATTTAATTGGAAGAAATGACATTGTAAAGATGTCAGTTCTCCTCATAAGATCTATATATTCACCCTGGCTGGTTGGTTCAGTGGTAGAGCATTGACTTGGTGAGTGGAGGTCCTAAGCTCAATTCCCAGTCAGGGCATACCGAAGAAGCACACACCTACTTCTCCACCTCTTCCCCTCTCGCTTCTTTCTCTCTCTTTCTCTTCCTCTCCTGCAGCCATGACTTGATTGGAGCGAGTTGTCCCCAGACACTGAGGATAGCCCATAGCCTCTGCCTCAGGTGCTAACAAGAGCTTGGTTGCTGAGTAACAAAGCAATGCCCCAGATGGGCAGAGCATTGCCCCCTAATGGGCTTGCTGGTGGATCTGATCAGGGTACATGCAGGAATTTGCCTCTTCCTCCCTTCCTCTCACTGAATAAAAAAAAAAACCCAAAAACAGAAACAAAAAAAAAAGATATATATACTCAGTGCAATCTCAATCCAAATCCTGTGTGTGTGCATGAGACTTCTAGTACTTATTCAAACATTTATATAAAAAATGTATCAACCAGTTATTTTCATAATAATGATGCATATGAAGTTATCTGAAAATTCAGAGACTTTTAAGAGCAAGCACACTTTCTGTTTCAGCTCAATCATATGAAGAGCAGAGAAATCTTTCCCTCCATTCTGATAAGAAAGAGTAGGATAAACTGAAAATCAGTGACTTTTCTTGGACCCTGGACTTTTCTTGAGCTGAGATGTCAGGAAAAATCACCATCCTAAATTTTGGAGAGACAAGTGCATCTAGAGTCATATGTGAGATCTGTTAACCTAGAACACAATGTTTTAGAGCTTTAACTTCTAGAAACTTTTAAACAATGACTTTAAAGAACGGCTGAAGGCATTAAGTGAGAAACTGCTGGTGGGTCACAATTTTGAGTGTCCCACACTTTTGTGGGTTTTACCTTCAGGAACCTCATCATGTTCTCATAGTGAAGAGCCCAAACAAAAAATTCTTGTACACCTTGGCAAAAGAGAGGAAGAGTAGTGATTGTAAAATACTCCCAGAGCCTTCACTCCTCTATTGCAAATGCCTACTCTAATAGGAAAAACTTATCTTAGCCAGAGGAAGGGTGCAGTTGAGACCATTTGAGCTTTCCTTTCTTATCTATAAGGGTGAGGAAGAAACATAGTCAACAGGGCAAGAGCTTCTAAAAAACAAGATTGTGAACACTACTTCTGAGTAATGGAATAAGGAGAAATAGGGAGTAAAAAAGGTTATACTTCCACAGAAAGACTTGAGAAGGTCACAGTTATGAGACACAGGCCCACAGAAACCTGACATTTCACTAGAAGATTCCAGAACACTCCCCAGCCCAACACCTTACCACCACAGCAATAGCCTTTAAAGTATAACAGTGGGTTAAAATTGGAAGAACTATAAGACAGCTTCTCTAAGAGGAGTAATTAGGAAAGTCTAAAGTCCAGAGAGGAGAAAAAACCAAGGACACTATAGAAATTTTAAGGCTGGCATTTGTAGCTATAACAAATGTTAAACAGAGGCAAATTCTTAACCGGATTAACATACATCCTCTCACTAATAGCCTGTTTAGTTCAGCCCCTATTCCTCAATAAACATGTCCGGCTTTCATCAAAAAATTACAAGGCTTGACAAAAGGGAAAAAAACCCCACCATTCTGAAGAGACAAAGTAGTCACAACAAGCAGATTCTGACATAACAGAGATCTTAGATTATTCAGACTTGGAATTTTAAATGGCTATAATTTATATGCCAAATGTTCTAAAGAAAAAGGGGTAAAATATGTGAGGTGAGTAATATAAGCAGAGAGATGGAAACTATAAAATAATCAAAAGAAAATGCAAGAAATCACAAACACTGTAACAGAAATGAAGAATGCACTTGATGTTACTCATCAGTCTGAGGATGGAATCAGTGAGCTTGAAGATAGTTCAATAGAAACTTACAAAATTAAACTTCAAAGAAAAAAAGAATGAAAAAACAATCAACCCAGATCAAACATATTATAACTTTGGGACAATTTCAAAGGGTTTAACATTTACATAATTGGAATATCAGAAAGAAAAAAAAAGAGCAGAAAAAATATTTGAAATAATAATGGCCAAGGATTTTCAAAAATTAATAACACACCAGAACAAACGTTAAGTGGGTTTTCGAGTGGAAAAAATACAACACGCACACAAGAACCTAAGGCTATTATATTTAAACTGTGTAAGCCAAAGACAAAGAGCAAATCATGAAAGCAGCCAGGAGGAAAATAAAATCACCTTACCTATGGAAGAAAGAGAATAAGAATCTCAGCAGACTCCTCAGAAGAGACCATGAAGGCAAGAAGAGAGTGGACTGAATTATATAAAGTGCTAAAAAACAAACAAAAAACCCCACCCCTGATCTAGAATTATATATGAGTGATATTATGTTTTTTAAAAGTGAAGGACAGCCTGACCTGTGGTGGCGCAGTGGATAAAGCATCGACCTGGAAATGCTGAGGTTGCCAGTTTGAAACCCTGGGCTTGCCTAGTCAAGGCACATATGGGAGTTGATGCTTCCAGCTCCTCTGCCCTTCTCTCTTTCTGTCTCTCTCTTTTCTCTCTCTCTCTCTCTGTCTCTCTCTCTCCTCTCTAATAATGAATAAATAATTTTTTTAAATAAAGAACAAACAAAGACTGTCAAACAAAAACTGAGAGAAGTAACCACCAGCAGACCTTCTCTGAAAGGAATGTTAAAAGAAATTCTTTAGTCAGAAGGAAAACTATGGCCATGAACTTTGCTCTATATAAAAAAAGGCAGACCTTTGGAGAAGAAATAAGTGACCTTAAAATACTTTATTTTTTATTCTTAGTTGATGTAAAAGTTAATGGTTTAAAGCAATAATAGTAGTAGTATTGGAGTGATCAAAGCATATAATTGAAGAGCATAAATTACAGCAATGTCACAAAGAATGAGAGAGAGGGTTGGTAATACTCCGATATAAGGTACTTGCACTACATGTGAAGTGGTATGGTGTTACTTGAAGTTGAACTTATATTAGATAAAAATGTATATTGTAACACTAGGTCAACTACCAAACAAAAACTTTTAAAGGAAGTAAAATTGATATGCTAAAGAGGAAATAAAGTAGAATCATAAAATGATCAATTAAAATCAGAAAGGGCAGAAAAATAAGAAAAGATTTAAAAGAATAATTGTAAGAAATAGAAAACAGTCATTAACATGGTAAATAGTACTTTAACTATGTGAAATGGGAATGGTCAAAAAACTAAATTAAGAGAGAGATTGCTAAATGGGTAAAAAAACACAAAACAAGACTCAACTCTATGTGGTCTTAAAGAAATCTACTTTAATATAATATATAAAGAAATTTGAAGTAGCTGTATTTATTTCAGACAAAGGTTTCAGAGGCAAGTAAGTTAATAAAGAATAAAGAAGGGCATTATATAATTAAAACTGGGTCAATTCTCCAAAAAGATATACCAATTCTAAGTTGTTACGTGCATAGACACCTAACTACAGAGCATCAAAATACATGAGACAAAACTGATAGAACTAAAGAAGAAATAGAAAAATCCACTATAATAGTTGGAGACTTCTATATCCTCTTTTAAGTTGTTGATAGGTCATGAAAGTAGAAAAGCAGGGGCCCTGGCCGGTTGGTTCAGTGGTAGAGCATCGGCCTGGCTTGTGGAAGTCCCGGGTTCGATTCCCAGCCAGGGCACACAGGAGAAACGCCCATCTGCTTCTCCACCCCTCTCCCTCTCCTTCCTCTCTGTCTCTCTCTTCCCCTCCCGCAGCCGAGGCTCCATTGGAGCAAAAGATGGCCTGGGTGCTGGAGATGGCTCTTTGGCCTCTGCCCCAGGCACTAGAGTGGCTCTGGTCGTGACAGAGTGATGCTCCAGATGAGCAGAGCATCGCCCCCTGGTGGGCGTGCTGGGTGGATCCCGGTCGGGTGCATGCGGGAGTCTGTCTGACTGCCTCCCTGTTTCCAGCTTCAGAAAAATACAAAAAAAAAAAAAAAAAGAAAGTAGAAAAGCAGTAAGAGTATAATTATTATTGTTAGCATTATTGGTCAACATGATCTATTTGTATTTTATAGAATACTCCAGCCAACAATGTCAGAATTTATATTCTTTTGAAAAGCTCACATGAAACATTGATCAAGACACACTACATTCTGAGCTATAAACTATACCTTAACAAATTGAAAAAAATAAAAATCATACAAAGTACGATTTTAGACTATAAAGGAATTAAACTAGAAAGCAGCAATACAAAGATAGCTGGAAAATCTACATAATTTGAAAATCTTCACAATTCAGAAGTGACCATTTATATATGAATACTGGAATTGAAAAATTATTTGGAAGGCAGAAGGTGAGTGCAAGGTTTCTCACTGTTGGACTGGGGGACTAATGATAGCGGGTGAAGTCTAGAAATATGCATGTGGTTCTGGGTTAGAATTGGCCATGTTGCATAAATTCATGTTGAGCTTAAAATACATAGATTCTTTCACATAAAATTTTTATACACAGGTTAGTGTACATATGTGTTTTCAGGTTCTATCAGCTGAGTAGACTAGAAGCAATGACATCCCAGTAGCTATGAACACACCACATTTTGAATTTTGTAACATCATAAATTAAGGAAGTGCTACAAACACAAAATTAAAACAAACAAACTAAAACACCATGATGATGATGAGGCTCTGTGTCAATGTGACATAGGAGCCAAAATGGATATATGGGTAGTCTATAAATGTTTCTAGCTTCACAACTGTTCTGTAAATGTAAAATTATTTAAAAATAAAAGTTTATTGAAAGTAAATAAAGTTGGAAATGAACATGTATTTATTAAGAGCAAATGTTTACTCACACTGGTGGGTCTGTAGGTTGGCTGTGGTGAATTGAATTCAGGCTCAAGTTTGTGAGTCAGCTGAGGAAGCTTTCATCCACATGCTTTGATCTATCTAGAACTGTGGCTGGAAGGCAACATCTACCTAGGATGTGGTCTCATGATGATATGAGGGTTGCAAGAGAAAGGAGCCAACTGAGCAAGCATGCCTGAAGCCTTTACTCATCTCATATCTGCCAATATCCTATCAATAAGATCAAATCATAAAGCCAAGCCCAAAGTCAACAAAAGCATACCCTGTCAGACTTGAGACCAGGCAAGACTATGGTTGTATAATCCTATGACAAAGGAGAGAAGATGAGGGACAAATTATTTGGTGACTGCTAAATAAAAAGAATCAGAAACAGTCATGGTAATCTTCAACAATAAGAACCAAACTGAAGGATTTACACCACTAGATATCAAGACATAAAATAAAACCACAAATATTAAAACCATGTCATGTCAGCATGAGGAAAAATAAATATTCCACTTAAGTCCAGAAACAGATTACTTATTACAGCACAGGAGACATCAAAGGGCCTGGGTAGAAAGACCTAGTACATTAACACTCACAATTACAAGTGAATTGAAGATCTAATATAAGTGGCCAATTAATAAAACTTCTAGAAGATATCATATGCAAACAGCTTTATAATCTTTGATAAGTAAAAGATTTAATAAATAGTACTTTGGAAACACAAAACATAGAGGTTGTGTGTAGTGAGAATGTAGTATTCTGAAGACACATTTGAATTTTCTATTTGTACAGTTAAAATTAGATTACAAAAATTTAAAGTAAGCATTTAAATCATATTGGCTTTATTCAAATTTTCTGCTTAGTTTATAATATAATATTTAAAATAATGAATCTTATTATTTGAGGTTCAGAGTATAAGTATGACCAGGAGTGTGGTATGTTAACACTGATATAATTTTTAGTTAACTTCAAGAAGGATTTAGTTAAATCTTGAAAAATTAACTATTAATGAAAAACTAGGGGACATTTTAGAAATGTGGTGCATGTTTAATGAATGGTGGATAAGTTTTAGTTGTTCAGGAAATAGCTTTGGGTGCTGCCGTATAATACAATTCTCTTAGAAGATCTACCTCTTTGAACCTATTGTGACATTTCCCATGTTCTGAGAAATGCTGATGTCAACTAATTTCTGTAATTTCTTTAGATAATTCTGATTTTTTATTTCTTTTAAAAAAAGCTTTCTATTTCCCTTGAGAAACCACAATGGAATGTTTTATGAGCATAATGAGGTCTCCATAGCAAATGACTGACTGCTAATATGTCTTTGTTCAGCGGGAACAGACTGCCAAATTTCTGAGACGAGAGAATTATAGCACTTGATTTCTAGATTAGAAAGGAATGAAACTATTCCTTTATTTTTCTCCCAGTTTGAACAACTGCAGTTTAGGAAGTTAAGTTTTGCTGTTATTATTGTTGACTTTTATATTCATTCCCAATCTCACAGGAAGATTATGAATGTTGAAAACCAATGGCTGTTTTAATTTGCATTTCATAAATGATTAGTGATGTTGAGCATTTTTTTATATGCCTATTGGTCATCTATCTGTATGTCCTCTTTGGAGAAGTGTCTATTCATTTCTCTTGCCCATTTTTTGATTAAATTGTTTATCTTTCTGGTGTTGAGTTTTACAAGTTCTTCATAAATTTTGGTTATTAACCCCGTATCAGACGTATTGTCAAATATGTTCTTCCATTGTATAGTTTGTCTTTTTATTCTGTTCTTATTGTCTTTTGCTGTGCAGAAGCCTTTTTAGTTTGATATAGTCCTATTTGTTTATCCAGTCTCTTATTTCACTTGCCCGTGGAGATAAATCAGCAAATATATTGGTGCGAGAGATGTCGGAGAGCTTACTGCCTATGTTTTCTTCTAAGATGCTTATGGTTTCACGGCTTAAATTTAAGTCTTTTATTCATTTTGAGTTTATTTTTGTGAACTGTGTAAGTTAGAATGGCGCTCACCAACAAAACAACACAGAATAAGTGCTGGCGAGGATGTGGAGAAAAGGGAACCCTCCTGCACTGCTGGTGGGAATGCAGACTGATGCAGCCATTGTGGAAAACAGTATGGAAATTCCTCAAAAAGTTAAAAATCGAAATGCCTTTTGAACCAGCTATCTCACTTTTAGGAATATACACCAAGAACACCATAGCACTGTTTTAAAAGGAGAAATGCATCCCCATGTTCATGGCAGCATTGTTCACAATAGCAAAGATCTGGAAACAGCCCAAGTGTCCACCAGTGGACAAGTGGATTAAAAAGCAATGGTACATATATACAATGGAATACTATGGGGCCATGAAAAAGAAGGAAATCTTACCTTTTGCAACAACATGGATGAACCTGGAAACTATTATGTTAAGTGAAATAAGCCAGGCAGAAAAAAAATATATATGACCTCACTCATTTGAGGTATCCAGTGAACAATGTGAACTGAGGAATGGAACTGAGACAGAGGAGGGATCAAAGAGACCAGAGGAAAAGAGGACAGAGGGAAAGGGGAGGATAAGTTGGGATAAACCTGAAAGGAAGGGGAGAGCTAGGGGGAGGGGTGCAAGGAAGATGTTGAGGGGAATCCAGGGGAGAGGGTGATGCATTAGGGGCAACACTAGAATCTATATAAACGCAATAAGTTAAAATCAATAATAAATAAATAAATAAATAAATGGAAACTGACGGTTGTTTATCCAATCATAGTGCTGATCACCATTGGCAGGACTTTCTTCAAATTGCCAAACATCTGACTTGTCTCCTAACAGTTTCCTAATCCAGAAAGGTCTACTAAATTATAGACTTATACCCACTATTCCAGTTACAAAAAGATAGACAGCATGACCAGCTAATGATTCAAAGTCCTTTTCTACAGGATTTTCATTTGAAAACAGAGATTTGTATCTTTACAACAGTCCTGACAAAACACCATTAGTCTGCCCTTGTGATTAAGAGGTTTTATCTTAGTACAAATTCTTGGTGTAGGTTATAGTCATTCACGGATGAAATCATAATATTTATTGTGTGTTCACATGTGTATTTATTCAATCAGGCATACAGTTAATAAATGCTAATGGAAGTGCAAGATCATGCCTAGTTATATAGACTTTACATTTTAGTGTGTGAAGACTGATAAAAATAAAGGTAGTTAACTTTAACATCAGTAGTAAATAAAATTACACATATTCATTACTTTGTAGCCATTTTTGCAATAAAATCTTGGAGAAAGATTGCTAATACCCACCTATATATAGTTTTCTCTTTCCTAGATACAGGAAATACTGTCCTTTCAGGCCCCCTGCAGCTGATTGGCCATATGACTTGTTCCAGCCAGTGAAAGGTGAATAATAGTGATGCAGGGCACTTCTGAGTGAAGCCTGTGTATTAGTTCTTTACTGCTGTGTAACAAAGTGGCTTAAAACAATACACGGTCATCATCTCACACTTTCTGAGGATCAGGAGTGTGGGCACAGCTTAACTGAGGACTCTGCTTCAGAGTCATGGGGCTGCTGCAATCAAGGTGTCAGCTCAGCAGAGAAAAGTGGCTTTCCAGGTTCACGCGGTCATTGGCAGCACTAAGTTCCTTGCAGGCTCCCTGACTGAGTCTTAGTTTCTTGCTGCCTGTTGGACAGGAGCCACCCCTCAGCTCCTTCCTGCCTAGCTCTCTCCATATGAAAGCTTATGGCATGGCTGCTTGCTTCTTCAAAACCAGCAGGAGAGAGCAAGTCTCCTACCAAGCTGAGTTAACATCTTACATGATGAAGTCACATACATATGATGATGTGCATCCCTTTGTCTTTGCCTTAATCCATTGCTTAGTACCAAGTCAGAGTCCTCATACACTCAAAAGGGGAGGCTCACAAAAGGGTGTGAAACAGGAGGTAGGAATCATCAGACCACCCTAGACACTGTCTACCACAGGCAGTAAAGTTCCCTGAGTGATTCTCCAGCTCTCAACTGTTCCCTTGGCAACCCCACAAGGTGGCTGGATGAAAGGGCAGAAACACACATGGAAGCACACTGGGTCCCCAAATTACTGCTGGAAATGGGATTGTCCTGAAGAGCCACTCATTCAAAGTAGATTTTGACTATGCAAGAAATTTGAGACGTTTTATAGTCTTTTTTTTTTATTTAGACAATTTTAACGCAGTGACATTGATAAATTAGAGTACGTGGATTCAGAGAGAACATCTCCAGATCATTTTGATATTTGATTATGTTGTATACCCATCACCCAAAGTCAAATTATCCTCTGTCACCTTTTATTTGGTTTTCTTTATGCCCCTCCCTTTCCCACCCCCTCTTTCTCCTCCCTTCCTCTACCCCTGGTAACCACCATACTCTTTTTTTTTTTTTTCCTTTTTTTTTTTTGTATTTTTCCAAAGCTGGAAATGGGGACAATCAGACAGACTCCTGCATGCGCCCGACCGGGATCCACCCGGCACGCCCACCAGGGGCCACGCTTTGCCCACCATGGGGCGATGCTCTACCCCTCCGGGGTGTCGCTCTGTCACGACCAGAGCCACTCTAGCGCCTGGGGCAGAGGCCAAAGAGCCATCCCCAGCGCCCGGGCCATCTTTGCTCCAATGGAGCCTTTGGCTGCGGGAGGGGAAGAGAGAGACAGAGAGGAAGGAGAGGGGGAGGGGTGGAGAAGCAGATGGCTCTTCTCCTGTGTGCCCTGGCCGGGAATCGAACCTGGGACCCCTGCAAGCCAGGCCGATGCTCTACCACTGAGCCAACCGGCCAGGGCCATCACCATACTCTTGTCCATGTCCATGAGTCTCAATTTTGTGGCTCACCTATGTATGGAATCATACAGTTCTTAGTTTTTTCTGATTTACTTATTTCACTCAGTATAATGTTACCAAGGTCCATCCATGTTGTCATAAATAATACTATGTCATCATTTCTTATGACTGAGTAGTATTCCATAGTATATATGTACCACTTCTTTTTTATCCAATCATCTATTGAAGGGCTTTTGGGTTGTTTCCATGTCTTGGCCACTGTGAACAACGCTGCAATGAACATGGGGCTGCATGTGTCTTTACATACCAATGTTTTTGAGTTTTGGGGGTATATACCCAGTAGAGGGATTGCTGGGTCATAAGGTAGTTTTATTGTAATTTTTGAGGAACCACCATTCTCTCTTCCATAATGGTTGTACTACTTTACATTCCCACAGTGGATGAGGGTTTCTTTTTCCACAGCCTCTCCAACACTTGTTATTACTTGTCTTGTTGATAATAGCTAGTCTAACAGATGTGAGGTGGTATCTCATTGTAGTTTTTTTTTTATATCCTTTTTTTTTTTTTTTTTTTTTGTATTTCTCTGAAGTTGGAAATGGGGAGGCAGTCAGACAGACTCCCGCATGCGCCTGACTGGGATCCACCCAGCACACCCACCAGGGGCGATGCTCTGCCCATCTTGGGGCGTCGCTCTGCTGCAATCAGAGCCATTCCAGCACCTGAGGCAGAGGCCACAGAGCCATCCCCAGCGCCCGGGCAAACGCTGCTCCAATGGAACCTTGGCTGCGGGAGGGGAAGAGAGAGACAGAGAGGAAAGAGAGGGGGTCTCATTGTAGTTTTGATTTGCATTTCTCTAATAGCTAGTGAAAATGAGCATCTTTACAAATATTTATTGGCCATTTGTATTTCTTCCTGGGAGAAGTGTCTGTTCATGTCCTCGTCCCATTTTTTTATTGGATTGTTTGCTTGTTTGTTGTTGCGTTTTGTGAGTTCTTTGTATATTTTAGATATTAGCCCCTTATCTGAGCTGTTGTTTGAAAATATCATCTCCCATTTAGTTGGCTGTCTGTTCATTTTGTTGTCAGTTTCTTTTGATGTGCAAAAGCTTCTTAGTCTGATGTAGTCCCATTCATTTATCTTGCCTTCACTTCCCTTGCCTTTGAAGTCAAATTCATAAAATACTCGTTATGGCCAAGGTCGATGAGTTTAGTACCTATGTTTCCTTCTATGTAATTTATTGTTTCAGGTCTTATATTTAGGTCTTTGATCCATTTTGAATTAGTTTTGATACAAAGGGACAAACTGTAGTTGAGTTTCATTCTTTTGCATGTGGCTCTCCAGTTTTCCCAGCACCATTTATTGAAGAGGCTTTCTTTTCTCCATTGTATGTTTTTGGCTCTTTTATCAAAGATGATTTGACCATATATATGTGGTTTTATTTCTGGGCTCTCTATTCTGTTCCATTGGTCTGAGTGTTTATTTTTCTGCCAGTACAATGCTGTTTTGATTATTGTGGCTCTATAATATAATTTGAAGTCAGGTGTTGTAATGCTCCCAGCTTTGTTCTTCTTTCTTAGGATTACTTTGGCTATTCAGGGTTTTTTTATAGTTCCATATAAACCTGATGATTTTTTGTTCCATTTCTTTAAAAAATGACATTGGAATTTTGATGGGAATTGCATTAAATTTGTATATTGCTTTGGGTAACATGGTAATGTTGCCTATATATATTTTTTTATCCAAGAACAAGAAATATTTTTTTCATTTTATTGTATCTTTTTTGATTTCCTTTAACAAGGCTTTGTAGTTTTCATTATATAGGTCCTTACATTCTTTGTTATGTTTATTCCTAGGTATTTTATTTTATTTTTTTGCAACTGTAAAAGGGATTATTTTTTGAATTTGTTTTCTGATGTTTCATTGTGGACATATAGGAAGGCAATAGACTTCTGTATATTAATTTTGTATTCTGTGACCTTACTGTATTGGTTTATTGTTTCTTTTTTTTTTTTTTTTTTTTTTTTTTTTTTTTTTTCTGAAGCTGGAAACAGGGAGAGACAGTCAGACAGACTCCCGCATGCCCCCGACCGGGATCCACCCGGCTCGCCCACCATGGGGCGACGCTCTGCCCACCAGGGGGCGATGCTCTGCCCCTCCGGGGTGTCGCTCTGTCGCGACCAGAGCCACTCTAGCGCCTGGGGCAGAGGCCAAGGAGCCAACCCCAGCGCCCGGGCCATCTTTGCTCCAATGGAGCCTTGGCTGCGGGAGGGGAAGAGAGAGACAGAGAGGAAAGCGCGGCGGAGGGGTGGAGAAGCAAATGGGCGCTTCTCCTGTGTGCCCTGGCCGGGAAGGTTTATTGTTTCTAATAGTCTTTTTGTGGAGCTTCACGGTTTTTGATGTACAGGATCATATAATCTGCAAAAAGTAAAACCTTTACTTCTTCTTTCCCAATTAAATGCCTTTTATTTCTTTCTCTTGTTTGATTGCTGTGGCTAGAACTTCCAGCACTTTGTTAAATAAGAGTGGAGAGAATGAGCAGCCTTGTCTTGTTCCTGATTTTGGAGGAAAAGTCTTCAGTTTTTTGCCATTTAATATGATGTTAGCTGATGGTTTGTCATAAATGGCCTTTATTATGTTGAGATATTTTGTTGAGTGTTTTAAACATAAAACAATGTTGTATTTTATCGAATGCCTTTTCTGCATCTATTGATAGGATCATATGGTTTTTGTTCTTTGTTTTGTTGATATGGTGTATTATATTAACTGTTTTATATATTTTGAACCATCCTTGTGATTCCAGGATGAATCCCACTTGATCATGATGAATTATTTTTTTAATGTGTTGTTGTATTTGATTTGCTAGTATTTTGTTTAGGATTTTAGCATCTGTATTTATTAGAGATATTGGTCTGTAGTTTTCTTTTTTTGTGTTGTCCTTGCCTGGTTTTGGTATGAGGGTTATGTTGGCCTCATAAAATGTGTTTGGAAGTATTGCTTCTTCAATTTTTTGGAAGACTTTGAGTAGAATAGGAACCAAGTCTTCTTTGAATGTTTGATAGTATTCACTAGTCTAGTTGTCTGGCCCTGGGCTTCTATTTTGGGGGGAGGTTTTTGATAGTTGCTTCTATTTCTTCCCTGCTTATGGGTTTGTTTAGGCTATCTACTTCTTCATGACTCTCTAGGAAGATTGTATTGTTCTAGGAATTTATCCATTTCTTCTAGATTGTTAAATTTGGTGGTATATAGTTTTTCATAGTATTCTACAATAATTCTTAGTATATCTATGATATCTGTGGTAATTTATCCTCTTTCATTTTGGATTTTGTTTATATGAGTCCTTTCTCTTTTTTCCTTAGTGAGTCTTGCCAAGGGTTTGTCAATTTTGTTAATCTTTTCAAAAAATCAGCTCCCTGTTTTATTGATTTTTTCTATTGTTTTCTGTTCTCTATTTCATTTATTTCTGCTCTGATTTTTATTGTTTCCTTTCTTCTGTTGGTTTTGGGTTGCCTTTGTTTTTCTTTTTCTAGTTCCTTAAGATGTGATGTTAAGTTGTTTACTTGCGCTCTCTCTTGTTTGTTCATATCAGCCTGTACTGATATGAACTTCCCTCTTATTTCTGCTTTTGGTACATTCCAGAGATTCTGATATGTTGTATTATCATTTTTGTTTGTAGGTATCTTTTGATCCCTGCTTTTATATCTTCTTTGACCCACTCATTTTTTGGAAATATGTTGTTTAATTTTTACATTTTTGTGGGTTTGTTTACTTCTCTTTTGCAGTTGAATTCTAGTTTCAAAGCTTTATGGTCAAAGCATATGCTTGGTATAATTTCAATCTTTCTGAATTTGTTGATGTTAGTTTTGTGGCCTAACATATGGTGAATTCTTAAAAATGATTTATGTACAGTGGAGAAAAATGTATAGTCTGATGTTTTGGGATGAAATGTCCTGTAGATGTCTATCATATCCAATTGTTCTTGTGTTTCATTTAAAGCCCATATTTCTTTATTGATTTTCTGTTTGGATGAATGATCTAGAGCCATCAGCAGTGTATTGAGGTCTCCAAGTATGACTGTATTTTTTTTTGGTTTTTATTTTTAGATCAGTTAACAGATATCTTATATACTTTGATGCTCCTTGGTTTGGTGCATATATATTAAGAAGTATTATGTCTTTTTGATTTGATATCCCCTTTATCATTATGAAATGACCACCTTTGTCTCTGATTACCTTTGCTGTCTTGTAGTCAGCATTGTTAGATATGAGTATGGCTACACTTGCTTTTCTTTGGATGTTATTTGCTTGCAGAATTGTTTTTCAACCTTTCATTTTGAATTTGTTTTTATCCTTGTAGCTTAGATATGTTTCTTGAAGGCAGCATACAGTTGGATTTTCTTATTTAATCCACTCTGCTACTATTTGTCTTTTTTTTTTTTTTTGTACTTTTTTTTTCTGAAGTTGGAAACGGGGAGGCAGTCAGACAGACTCCTGCATGCGCCCGACTGGGATCCACCTGGCATGCCCACCAGGGGGTGATGCTGTGCCCATTTGGGATGCCACTCTGTTGCAATCAGAGCCATTCTAGCACCTGAGGCAGAGGCCATAGAGCCATCCTCAGCGCAAGGGCCAACTTTGCTCCAATGGAGCCTTGGTTGCTGCGGGAGGGGAAGAGAGAGACAGAGAGGAAGGAGAGGGGGAGGGGTGGAGAAGCAGATGGGCACTTCTCCTGTGTGCCCTGGCCGGGAATCGAACCCGGGACTTCTGCACGCCAGGCCGATGCTCTACCACTGAGCCAACCAGCCAGGGCCTACTGTTTGTCTTTTTATTGGTGAGTTCAATCCATTTACATTTAATGTAATTATTGACACTTGAAGGTTTCCTACTGCCATTTTATATATTGCTTTCTGATAGCACTGTATCTTGTTTGGTTCTTCTCTTTTGTTTTTGTTTGGTTGTATTCCATACTTCTTTCTTCTGTTTCTCCTTTTCTAAGCTATGTATTTCTGTAGTGGTTTTTTTCAGGGGTGGTTACCATTAGATAATATAAAGGATATATATCATATTCATTGTAGTACATTATATCATGAGTGCTTCTGTACTCCATCCTCCTTTGCTACTGTTAAACTTTGTTCTCTCCCCTTTTTTGTTTTTGTTGTCACAGATTAATTTTGTTTTTATTGTGATCTTGTTGAAGACTTTACTTGTAATTTTGTTTTGTTTTGTTCTTTGTATCTGGTTGGATAACCCCCTTTATTTCCTGAAGTGGGGTTTTTCTGGTGACAAATTCCCTCATCTTTTCTGTATCTGTGAATGTTTTTATTTCCACTTCATATTTGAAGGATAGCTTTGATGGATATAGTATTTTTGGCTGGAAGTTCCTCTCTTTTAGTACTAAATACTGGGGTCCACTCTCTTCTGGCTTGTAGAGTTTCTGCTGAGAAATCTGATGATAGCCTAATGGGCCTTCCTTTTTTATGTTGTATTCTTCTTTTCCCTGGCTGCCTTGAGAATTTTTTCTTTGTCATTGGTTTGTGATCATTTCATTATGATGTGTCTTGAAGTAGGTCTGTTTGGGTTAAGGTAACTTGGTGTTCTATTTGCTTCTTGGATTCGAGGCTCTAATTCTTTTGACAGGCTTGGAAAGTTCTCATCTATTATTTGTTTGAAAATGTTGTCCATTCCATTTTCTCTCTCTTCTCCTTATGATATACCCATTATTTTTATGTTTCTCTTTCTGATGGAGTCAGACAATTCCTGTAGAGCTTTCTCATTTTTTTTAAATTTGTGAGTCTCTCTCCTATTATATCTATAGTGTCTCTAGTTGCCTGTCTTCTATGTCACTAATTCTCTCCTCTATCTGGCCTGTTCTATTAGCTAAGCTTGTTACCTTGTTTTTCAGTTCATGTATTGAGTTTTTCACCTCTGTTTGGTTCCTTTTTATAGTTTAAATTTTTTTGGTGATGTATTCTTTTTGTTCATTGAATTTTTTTTTGAGTTCTCTAAACTGCTTTTCTGTGCTTTCTTGTATCTCCCTGAGTATTTTTAGGACTTCAATTTTTAATTCTCTGTCATTTAATTCCAAGGTTTCCAAGCAATTGAATTTTTTTCTAGAAATTTTTCATCATCTATCTGAACTACATCTCTGCATTTTGTATCCGAGATATTTGATTTATTTTTCCATAATGGCATTTGAGAGTGGTGTTGTTAATAACACTAATAAGAGATAATTTTAAAAAATTTTTAAAAAATAGAAAAGATATAGTGAAAAAATAAAAATTCTATTATGATAAGTGGAACAAAAACTACAGAGGACAGGGAGCCAGAACTGAGAGAAAATGACAAAGAGATAAAAAATAAAGTAAAAAACATACAAAATGCCACAAAAAATATGAATCCAAAATAAAATAATTTTTTGATAAATGATGATAGAATGAGCAAAAAAGAAAAAGAAAAAAAGATAAAAGAAAGAAAAAAAAGTTAAGGTTTTTGAAATGTAACCCTCATTAAAAAAAATGAAAATGTAACAACTATGGATAATGAAGCTCAAAAGGAAAAGGAAAGAATAAAATGGAAAGAAGATAAAATGACTAAAGTGGAAAAAAAAGAAAAAATGAAAAAAAGAAGTTATAAAAAATGTAATTTTTTTCTGGTTTTGAGATGTAGCATCTTCTTCTTTTCCAGCAGGTGATGCTGTATTACAGATTTTGCCCCTGTGGGGCTTTTAAGCAGAGATTTGCTATTGTGTTGCTATGGCAATGATGTAGGGGAGGCTCCAATGATGGGAGATTCAGTTGGTTTTCTAGGTGCCTCTCCCCACATCTCTCCCTTCTGAGCTAGCAGCCTGGGGACTTATCTGTGAGGTTCACCCCAGCCACTGCTTGCAGAGCAAGAGGCTCTGAGAGCAGCCAGGTCCTTCCTCCAGTAGCTCTCAAAGCACAGTTCTGGGTAAGGCTGTTCCAACCAGAACCGCCAGTGAAAGCAGGAAGGGCTGGGAACCGATTGCAGATCAGGTGCCTTTCTAAGGGCCCCCAGGCATGTCTAGTATGCCTCAGTGCTCCATGAGTCTAATCTCTACAGGCTTCTCCATTGTGCCCTGTTTGGTAGCTTGCAGCAAGCCACATGCATGCCCAGCCCCCACAACTTCCACAGTACAAAGGTCTGCTTCCCTGCTTAGGCACACATCACCTGTGTCTCAGTCAGTGTTGGGAATGCAGGAATATGCTTTAAGACTTGTATCCACTCGTGGAGGTGCCCCACCCGACAGGTCCAGGCCTAGGGATCCCGGCCCTTGTCTACTTCCGTGCTTTTGGTTGGGGAGCCAGGACCACACAGAAACACTGGCTAGAGTCCACGCAGAAGTCCACCACTGATAATCTCGGGCTTAGCCCTCCAGCCCATGAGTGCATGCTCCCATGCTAGAGGTGCCAGATGGAGCCACTTGCACACCGCCTGCAATAGTGGACCCAGGAGTGCACAAAGCTACTCCGGCGCCAACCTCCATTGGAGCCTGCCACCTATGCTAGTCCCGTGTCTGCAATCTCAGGCCCAGCCGGCTCACTGTCTCCACTGCTTTATAACCTACCCTATCCCAGCTTCTTCCCTCTGCCCTAGAATTTTCATTTCTCTAGGTTCCAGATGAAAGCAGGATAAGGATACTTCATTCTCTGTCTTATTTCCTTCAGAATGGATTATATATTCAGCCACCTTTTCACCCAATCATACCTTTGTCTGGTGTGTGTATATTTCAGGTGCTCCTGAGGTTTTTTTTTCTGTCTTTCGCTGTTGAATTTGTTGAAATTTCAAGGGAGATATCGGGAGCACCCCTCATGGCACCATTTCTCTGTCACTCTATAGTCTGACTTTTAAAGGAAAGAGGGAGGAGAAAGCCATGAAAGAAAAGGAAAAGAAGGAAGACATAGGCAATTGAAATGAGTTGTTAAAAGAAAAAAGAAAAATGGAAAGTATGAAAACAGACCCTGAGTTGAATGTTCACAGAGAATTCGGGAGGAAAATAATGAAGTTGACTGAATACAGTGAGAAAGAATGAATATCAATGCAAAAAAATAACGATGTAATAAGTTTTCACGTTATTAGTAGAAACAGTATAAGGAGTTATAAAAGAACCTATAAAATAGGCTAAACAGTGACATTAACAATGTGAAAACAAGTAGTAGGCATGATAAATTTTATACTTTAATGGTATATCAAAGTTAAGGTCAAGGTCAAATCTTTATTTCTTCAGCTCAAAAGCCATTGTATAACATGCAGAACAAAATACATTATGTTCTGGGAGGAAAATAAACAAGTAAGCAAAAAACGTAATGTTCAGAACACAATAAGACAAAAATAAATTTTTTATTTAAAAATGAAACAGAATTGTGTCAAGATCACTCCTTAATTCCAGCTGCCGTTTTATAAATCTCAGACTCTACTTAGTTTTAATGGTGAAGAAGACTTGAAAATCTGGACCCTAAATCAGTGATTTACTAATTTACACTCATCATCACCTGATATCACCTAGAGAACTAGGAAATGTGAAAATCCCTAAGCTCCCTTGCCAGGGATTCTGACTCAGCAGGTCCAGTTCAGGGTCTATTGTTTTGCATTTCTAACAAGATTCCAGGTAATACTAATGGTTTATAATCCAGTAGTGTTGACAATATCCCTATGCTGTACATTAGCTTTACAACCATAATTATCTACTCATTTCTACTTTGTACCTGTAAAAAGCATGTTCCCAATTCCCCTACCCCTAAGCTCTAGTAATCACCATTATACTCCCTGTTTTTTTAAGTTGGTTTTTATTAGATTTCACATATAAGTGATATCTTATAGTATTTATCTTTCTCTGTCTGAATTATCTCACTTAGAACCATCTCTGTTGTCTCAAGTGGCAGTATTTTCTTACTTTTCAGAATAGTTTTCCATTATATATACGACATTGAATAGTATTCCTTTATATATATGTGTGTGAATGTGTGTATATGACTACTAGTATTTTTTATTCATTTATGTATTTACAGACTTAAGTTGTTACTATATCTTAGCTATTGTGAATAATGCTGCACTAAACATAGAAAATGTATATATCTCTTTAAACTCTTGTTTTTATTTCTTTTGGATATATATCCACAAATGAAATTGCTAGATCACATGATAGTTCTATTTTTAATTTTTTCAAGGAACCTCCATACTATTTTCCGTAGTGGCTACATCAATTTACATTCCCACCTATAGTGCCTGAGGATTTCCTTTTCTCCACATACTCCTTGACACTATATCTTGTCTTTTTGATGATAGCCATTCTAACAGATGTGAGATCCTATCTCATTGTGGTTTGATTTACTTTTCCCTGATGCTTAGTGATGTCAAGTACCTTATCTTCATATACCTGTTGGCCATTTGTATGTTTTCTTTGGTAAATTGTCTATTTAGTTCTTCTGCCCATTTTATAAAATCAGGGTTTTCTTTGTGATTGAGCTATATGAGTTCTTTATACATAATATGGAGATTTTAAAGTATTAAAGTGATTAGGGATGTATACTTGGTACAATATAATTATGTGTCATTCAAATATCTGAAAACAAGCAGCTATGTTATCAGTTCTGTGATTGAAAACATATGCCAGCTCCCCAGTGCTGTTCCCATCTGTGGGGAAGAAACTGAAGGCTCGAGAGTGTTAACTCCCTGGCAGTCCTGCATGTTTCCATTGCCTCAGTGTCCCTAACTCTTACGATACTCAGTAAAAAATCAATTTTCTGTGACTGTGACTCTTACACTGACTAAATTCTTGCTCTAAAAAAGTGCTGATAATCTTTCAAAAAAGCACAATGGCTAAATTAAACGTAATCTGAATGAAAAAATATTTCTCAATGTGTTCTCTTTGATTGACTAAAGGCATAGGAAAATAAGGGTCAGTCATCAAGTAAATCTAAATTAACTGAACAGCCACACACAATATTAAGTTTATTATATGTACTCCCTAAAAATGTTGAAAACTCAGTGCTTTTCATGCATTTCAAAATTAACGACAAAATGGTTTCAACATAAGTTGAGTTGAAAAAGACTAGGAACAATGTGTAATTAATTACCTATGGTTTGAAATGAAATTGAAATTCTAGAATGAAAAGTAAAACAAGCAGTTAAAAACTCAATTTAACAGCAGGTAGCACATAGCTGAATAGTTAGTAAGCTGGAAGGTAGATTATAATACAAAAATCTAGAAATATAGCAGAGAGAAGGGGAAAACGGTGGTAAACAAAGAAAAAAGATTAAGTGAGAAGGAGAATACATTGGAAAAACCTGAAGTGTTCTTGAGTGGAGTCTTGTACCGAAAGGACAAGAAGATAGGACATAGAAACTATTTTAATGAATAGTGGTTGAAAATCTAAAACATCAATCTACATATACCAAAAGCTTAACAAGTTGTAGGCAAGATAAAGAAGAATATTTCCTATATACTTCATAAGACCAACCAAACACACAAACCACAATAACCAAACACAAGAGGAAAATATTATGATGAAATAAAAAGAGAAAAGCTTTTTTTCCTTTAAAAACAAGACAGTTAAGCTTTAAGCTGATTCTCTGATACCAGTATTTGGCCAGAAGACAAGAAAATGACAGTCATCATAGAATTTAATATTCAACAAAATTATGCATGGAGAAATAAGGCAGTAGTAAACATTTTTAGACAAGTAAAAACTAAGAGTGTTCTTCCAGCAGACTTGAATTAAGAAAATTCAATATAGCCTGACCTGTGGTAGCGCAGTGGGATAAAGCATGGATCTGGAACACTGAGGTCGCCGGTTCAAAACCCTGGGCTTGCCTGGTCAAGGCACATATGGGAGTTGATGCTTCCTGCTCCTCCTCCTTCTCTCTCTCTCTCTCTCTCTCTTTCTCTCTCCCTCTCTCCCTTTCTCCCTCTCTCCTCTCTGAAAAAAAAAAATAAATAAAGTCTTTAAAAAAAAGAAAAAAAATTCAATATATAATGTATTTATACTTCAGGGAAGAAAATGATTCTAAAAGGAAGGAATAAAAAACTAAGTGGTAAATATGTGGATAAATCTAAATAAATATTGGTTCTTGAAAAGAACAATAATGTGATTTAATATATAGATAATGAAAAGTCCCAATAATAGTGTGTAAATGAAAAGAGTATGTAAAGTACTATAATTTTATAATTTCCTCATGTTTTCTGCATAAGAGTAAATGTGTTGATAAAAATTAAATTTCTAAGTTAAAGATATGTACTTTAATTTTTAAGATGACCACAGAAAATTAAAAATAATTTTTCTTAAGTACGAAGTAGGAAGGCACAGTGACAGACTCCCACATGTTCCCCTACCTAGCAAGCCCCCTACTGGGTGATACTCTGCTCATCTGGAGCCATTGCTCCATTGCTCAGCAACCAAGCTAATTTAGCGCCTGAAGCAAGGCCAGGGAACAATCCTCAGCACCTGGGGCCAACTTACTTCAACTGAGCTGTGGCTGGAGTGGGGGGGGGGGAGAGAGAGAGAGAGAGAGAGAGAGAGAATGGAGAGGGGGAAGGGTTGAGAAGCAGTTGGTCACCTCTTCTGTGTGTCCTAACCAGGAATTGAACCCAGGACATCCACACACCGGTCCAACACTCTACCACTGAGCCCACTGACCAGGGCTGAAAATTTTATTTAAAAAAGTGTTTTAATTAACTATCATTGTGTTTAACAATATTGCCACAAACTTAGTAGCTTAAAACAACACACATTATCTTACCTCATGGTCAATGTGTATCAGGAGTTCAGGCATAGTAGAGCTCAGACTTCTGCTTTAAACAGGATGGACAATTGGATTTTTTAAATGAATTAACCAGTTGTATGGTATTTATAAGAGACATTTCTAAGATATGAGAATGCAAAGATAAAAACAAAAGATAGAAGAAGTATCCATGCAATTATGTTCTAAAAATGAGTAGGTGTACCTCTATTAATATTGGTAAAATATGGACTTGAAGACTGAAAGCATTTTTAGAAATCAAGAGTCCCCTTTTAAAGAAAAAAAAATTATTCAATAAGAAGTAATTAATGCTAAAATTTTAAAATGTATAAAGCAAAATTTGACAAAATCATAAAATGGAGAAATCACAGTCATATTTAAGGACCAAAGCACTCTTCTCTCAGAAGTTCATAAAATAGCAAGCAAAGAAACCAAGGATAATATGAAAGATTGGGGCAAAAGGATGAATATACTTGGCCTCATAAATACACAACACTGTAGTCAATGACAGCAGAATACCCCTTATTTTCAAGCACACATGGAATGTTTACATGGATTGGCCACATCCTAAGGTATAAAACTAATCTCAACAAATTTCAAAGCATATGAATTGGAGAATTTTTCTCAGAATAGAATTAAGCAAGAAATTACTAATAGAACATAAATAGAAAATAATTTAGAAAATAACTTACCTGCATGAGGATCAAAAAAAATTACCTGCACCTTTATTTTTACTATTACATGCACCTTTATTTTTACTATTCTATAATTAAAAGTAACCATTTCCTTTGATTTTGAATATACGTAAAAAAAAATACTATAGAATTTACTGTCCCCATGACAATCACACATAGAAATTATATAGCTTTTCTTGTCATATTACTATTGTTACAAATCTCTCTAGATAACCTTCACACTCATCACCACTTTGAAATTATGAAATAATTAGATCTAGTTTTCATCCTGCTCTTTAAGTTATTAATAAAGTAGCATATCCATGACTTGATCTCAAATTTGTTATTTTAAATGTATTTAGCTAACTGTATTTCAATATAATTGAATTTCCTTATAATCTTATCTATTTTTCTTTACACATTGAAAAACATTATTCTGAAAGATCCAAGGCTTCTTTATGTGAAAATCTTTATGCTTTTTCTTATGGGATCTGCTCTTCCCCTGCTGCCTTTCCCTTTCTATAGTCTTATAACACAATGGAAGATGTTTTTTCCAGTGTCCCAAGAGCCTCTCCTCTTAAGAAAAACAGAGAGAGGCACTCTCCTCAGGTACTCGGATTCACGAGAAGGTTTATAAGTCAGTATAAGGATTTTTAGAAAGGGTCATATGGGGATATAAGGGGGAGCTCCTCAGGGAAAAGGATTCTGTGTGCATGTGCATGTGTGTATGTGTCTGTGTCTGAGATAAACACTGTGATTTCTTCTCTGGGATATCTCACATCATTGATGAAACTACCACAACATTACAGCATGCTGGGTGTGTCTGCGCTTCCTCAGGAACCTGGCTAATTCTGCAGAAAATCAGTGTAGCAAGGGAGGTCAAGCAGCATGGACTGTTATGGGAACAGAAGGAGCCAGCCTTGGTCAATTTGTTTAATCTACATTTTGAGCTTCATTAACCTTCACCTACCTCCAAGACTAAGGAGGGTCTCAATCAACATGCAGTAAGTATAAAATACAGAGAAGAAAGTTACCTAGTCAATAATAAAATGCATAAATTTGGTGTGGTGTTTTCACACAATAGAATATGATATTCAATAAGGACAAACTACAACTGTACCCAGAAGTCTGGATAACTCTAACAACACAATGTTGAGTGAAAGAAACCAGACAGAGAGGAGCACAAACTGTATGATTCTATGTATTATAGCCCTAAAAAAATATAACACAACTCTAATTATTGCTGACATTTAAAATAGGGTTTACCTTTGTTAGTAGCTAAAGTGAATTTGAAAATTAGGCAATTTCTGGCCGCTCAGTACTCAGGGGTGTTCAGAATGCCAAAATTTATTGTGTTATGCTTACAGTATGTACTATTTTCATTATTTAACCTTCAGTTTAGAATTTTAAAAAACTACAGGAAAAAATTATTTCCTCAATCATAAAGTTAATGCATCATACATCTGTCTTATTTTTCTGCCTCAGTTTCTTTATTTTTCAATGCTCTGAGGATCAGGGAAAATTAAAGCAAATAGGAGGAATAAAATAAATGCAGGTCAAAGAGGTCCTTTAAAAGAAAAAGACAGAATTATCACCTTCAAGGAAGATAGTCACCACATACAAATTAATGAAATTGAACAGATATTTATTGAGCATTTACTAAGTGCCAGGCATTGTTCTGGGTACTTGAATACATATGGGAATGAATCTGATCAATATCCCACCCACATAAGGCTTAAAGTGTACCAAGAGTGGGATTGGGGTATGTAGACTATAAAAAATAAATATAATAAATGTGTGAACTATGTTGTAGTTAGAGGATGATCACTACTTTGGAAAAAAGTGATCAAGAATGTTGAAGGAAAACTGGTCATAAGTTTTTTTGTTTCTTTGTTTTTGGTTTTTTTACAGTACAAGATTATTTATTATTAAAAGCCCATTTTGCAGGATGGGTGGAAAGCTCTGCTTCACCTTCGGGAACCTGTATTTCCAATACTTGGCTTCCACTGTAAGTCTGAGTACCAACATCCAGCTAGTCAAATGGAGGAAGCTTGGAGTGAAAGAATGTGAAAGACTTCTGAGGTTTTTAATGACCTAGCTTGGAAGTGGCCTAGTGATTAATGATTATGATCTGCCAGCAGATCACCCTGAACCAATGGATGCTTGCTTTTAGGCTATGTAGGACTACAGTATATCAGTTTAATCCTTACTATTAGGATATAGCTCTTATTCTTACTATTAGGATGTAGGGTGTGGTTCTGTCTCTTACAGTGTCACCCTGCTGGAGTCTCAACTGAAAGCCCAAGATATTTACCACAATCTCTCTCTCATGGCAGAACTTCAACTCCTATCCTTGGCATCCAGACTGAGCATGTGCCGGCTGAAATCTCTGCTTGTTCTTCATACTTCAATTGCTGTTTTCTGCTGGGTTTCTTGCTCTTTGCATGCATCATTTAAGAGTCAGCCAACAACTTAATGGGAATTAATGTGAAGGCTTTGAGATTCCTTGTTTGCGGTTCCCTCCTCTTGGAAATTTTTCCTCTTGAGTTTAGCCATTTTTGGCATCTTTGTACTCTGACTCCTTGTATCCTCTGTGTACCACATTGTGCTTGAACTCTAGTCCTTGACACCACATTTTTTAATGCTGCCAGGAAAAAAGCCAGGATAATGTTAAGCTCACCTTGGATGTCACTTCTCTCTAAAATCATAGGCTCTCAAATTCTCCTTGCGTTATTGACTCTTCAATGTCTTCAAACAGTTGTTTTACATACTTTCCCAGTTTTTATAGTTACTTTTAATGGGAAGTTTAGTTGATGGAAGTTAATCTGTTCTTGTTGAAACTGGATGGTGGTTTTAAAGTTTGAACAAGGAAATGCAGTTTTAGCCTAGTCATAAGTTTTTAAAGGTGGTAAAAATATAACATTTGAACAAAGACTTGAGGACAACAGTAAATGATCTCTATTTCTCCTACCATTTGAGGATCAGGAAAACAAAATTGTATTCTGATCCTTGGGAATGCTTATTGCCCCTCATCTAACCCCAGAATGATTAATACATACATGTGAGTTAGCCTTACTTCATCACCCAAAGCACATATGACCCAAATGCCTGGAGTCCCAAGCAACAATAAAAAATTGCTAAAAACATAGATCCTTGTCATTTTATCTGCTTTGTTATAGTTTTGTTTCTCATGGTTGCTTTTTATCATTAACTGAGTTCCCTGAAGTATTTTTAAGATATGGCAAAACAGAAAGAAAAAGTGTGGGTGTTTTCCATTGTATCTTTTTGTTGCTTATTAACAGGTTGCTTGTTTTATTATTTATTTACTTACCTATTTATTTATTTTAATAGCGTTTATTTTTTAGAGTGTAATGTACGAGTCTAATGTTTCTCACACTCACATAGACACACACACACACACACACACACACACACAGCCTCCTTTATTGTCTACATCTCATATCCATCAGAGTGGTACATTTGTAACAATAGATGAATTTATATTGATATGTTATTATTGCTCAAAGTCCATAGACTATATTAGGGTTCACTCTTGGTGTTGTACATTCTGTGAGGTGTGATAAATTTATAATGACATGTATCCGCCATTGTAGTGTCACACAGAATAGTTTCACTGCCGTAAACATTTTCTGTGCTCCATCTACTCATCCCTCACTCCTCCCTAACCCTTGAAATCACTATTTTTTTTTACTGTTTCTATAGTTTTGCTTTTTCCAGAATGTCATGTATAGGAGTTGGAATCATTCAGTTTGTAGCCTTTTTAGACTGGCTTCTTTTATTTAGTAATATATATGTTTAAAGTTTCCTCCTTGTCCTTTCATGGTTTGAAAGTTTCTGTGTTTTTTATCATTGAATAGTATTTTTCTGCTTTGATGTGCAACATGCAACAGTTTATTTATTCACCTACTGAAAGACATCTTGGTTGCATGTTCATGTCCAGTTCCAGAACTGTCTCACTTGTTGAAGAAACTATCTTTCCCCAATATAAAGGAGTGCACAAAAGGAAGTTTACAGTTGTTCATATGGAAAAATACATAATACAAAATAAATAATTGTGGGTGGAGTGCAGAGCACATTCCTAGAAGCTGTGGCTGATGCAATGCTGTGAGAATACTCCAGCTCCCAGAAGCCTCCTGGGCACACCCAGGAAGGAAGCTCACCTGCTATAAGGAAGTGACTTAGCACCAACCACGCAGCTCCCTGATCTTTTCAGCCATTGGCTTTGAGGAACACGCTGTAACATCCTATTGGCTGAACCCATGTATATAAGCTAGTTTACTTCCATAATAAAGTGGATCTGCATCACTGAACCTGGTCCCCAGAGTCGGGTCTTTACATCTCCGTCGTCCTCACCCCGGCATGACTTGTCCACAAATAATAATACAAGAATAGACTCTGTGTTTTGCATACTCACAACTGTAAACCTAATTTTGCCCACTCCTACATTGCCTTTGCTTCTTGTCAAAGATCAGTTGATTCTATTTATGTTGATCCATGTCTAGGCTCTTTATTCTGTTCCACTGATCTCTTTGTCTATGCTTTTACCAACACAGAAGTGTCTTAATTACTGTAGCTTCAGAGTAAGGTTTGAGGTCAGGTAGTTTTATGTTGGCTATATTCTAGGTTTTTGTCTTACCATCTAAACTTTAGAATTAGTCAATATTCACAAAATAACTTACTGGGCTATTGATTGGGGTCCTGTTGAATCTATAGAAAAGTTGAGAAGAACTGACATCTTGACAGTATTGAGGTTTCCTATCATAAATGTGGAATATTTCCTATTTAGTTATTTTTTCTTAATTTATTCATCAGAGTTTTGCACTTTTCCTGTATAGAACTTATACATATTTTGTTAGGCTTTCACCTAATTATTCCTTTTGTTTAGATGATAATGTTAATAGTATTATGTTTTTTATTTCAAATTCATTTGTTCATTACTGGTATATAGGAAAGCCATTGACTTTTGTATATTAATAATGTATCCTGCAAATTTGAGATCTCACTAATTAGCTCCAGGAGTTCTCATTGTTGTTGACTGTTCTGAATTTTCTACAGAATCATGTCATCTGTGAACAAAGACCATTTTATTTATTCCTTCCCAAACTGTCGACTCACTTGTTTAAGTATAGTCATTCCGGTAATGAGAGGAGATGGTTAATTTCCCCTGAAAGACTTTGTAAAGTTTCAGAAATGATCTCAATCTTAATATAGTAATCAGCTTCCTTTAAATATTAGCTGATAGACTGAATTTACCACAATCTTGCAACTCATTGCTTTGAATTTACTCAACTGTTTTCTGCTTACCAAAGGAAAATGTGCTTCTTATAACAAGATGTTGAAATGGAAATTTCATCTAACACAGAAAGATATGCTAGATAATGAGATTGCAATGAAGATGCTAGACTGTTGACAAAAAAACTTAAAATAAATTATTGTAAAATATTTCAACAAATTTTGAATGTGTCACAAAAGTAAAAGATAAACAGTCCAGTGATTGGGAGTTAGTGAGGTTTCTTTAGTGAGGGATGATGTTATGCTATGAGGCCCAGATCCCATTGGGGAAGGATAAGAATACATCTTTCTTGCCCCTCAAATCTACTAAGAGTGGCTTTACCAGGTCCACTTGAAGAACTTGATAAATGTTGGTCCTTATGGTAAGAAAAGCACAATGACTGAAATCTGACCTCCACCTTAGTATTGTGAGGTCAAGTCTGTGGCTTTCACCTCCAGTTGGCAGCACAAGAAAGAGTAAGCGTTAAGGACAAAGTTTAGGAAATAATAATCTCAATGAAGGGTAGGAAAAATGATGATAAGACCCATATGTGGGTCAAATTGAGGGAAATGTACCTAAAGCTACCTTGATTCTTGCCCAATGTAAATGCTTCATAGGCTGTTGGGAATCTAATAGTGTCTGTGTTGAGAATACCCAGAAAATTAGTGGCTGAGGGCAGAGTGGCAGTTAGAAGAATTGAATGGATAGTCCATATCACAGGAGATAGTTTATGAAGCCCAAAGGGGGTACCAACAATAACCTATGAAAGAGTCCATTAGAGCAGACTTCCATTTCCACCAGACCCAGAGAATGTGAATTCATCATAATTATCACTCAGGTAATAATTATCTTCTCCCATTGGTCTCTTCCTGCTTCCTCTTGCCCATTCCGGTAGATGTCAGTGACATGGCTAGGGCGTAGGAGAAGGAAAAGGAAAAGAAAGATAATTATAATGTCTCTCCAAAAGCAGGTGGTCAGCCTGCGGCCAACCCCAGCTAAGGTGAAAGTACATGTTAATGTTAAATGTAGTTCAGAGTTCTGGTCATTTTCTAGAGGTAGACATTTTCAAGTACTCAATCATGACTAAGTGGCTAAAAACGCTGTATAACTTTCTCTTAATTCACTATTGAAACCATGATGACCACCTTGATGGTCACCTAAAAGGAAGTGTCCACCACTCCCCACCACCAAGGGGGTTTAAAAGGACACAGGGAAAGAAAAATAAAGCTCTGTTTATGACCCACATCTTAGGAGTCATACATGTATATTTATTGTGCTGACCCATGAGTAAGGCTTTCTGGGCCTATACATGAAGACCAATGTTTGGTAGGTATGATAGCAAAAATAGAAGTCTATTATGAGTTGATTCTAACTTCAGTCCCTGTTTAAATATATTTGGCCAATCCAACTCACAGTGCTTTACCCTATGATGTTAGAACAACTCCTCAGAACAGCCTGGGCAAATGTTCACCACACCAATTCTAGATTTAGAATCCTCAAACTTTAGTAATTATGCACAGGAGTTAATAGCTGATCTTGTTAAACATGAAGCTTTTCAGGCCCCACCCAAGAAATTATCATTTATAATCTTTGGAGTACAGTGTATTCATTAGCACCCCGAGTCATTATGATGTAGGGGGCCTGGAACGTCCTTTTGGGAAATGCTGTTTTAGGGCAGTTCTTCTCAAACTTTACTTGTCATGTGAGTCACCTGCAGATTGTACTAAAATATATTTTGGCTCATGGGTCTAGATTGTGTGAGGTTCTGCATTTCTTACAAACTTCAAGGTGATGCTTCTGTTGCTGGTCCAAATACCATACTCTGAGTAACACTGGCTGGGACATTGCTTCCCAAACCTGCCTTGTCTTAAGAATCACAGCTTGTGCCTGTTCTATTAAAACACAGATTTCTACTCTCCACCCTTGTCGTCTTGACTCACAATCTTCAAATGAGGAATCAAGGAAGTGAGGGGGAGTATCCTCAGATTCTAGCTGGAGTCAGGAGCAAACTCAAAGCCCTTGGGCTATGTCTAGTGGGAGACATCAGGGACTGTCTAAGACAAGATGAACAAAGGAACTGTTCCTCTGTTCTTCCTGACCACTGGGCACCAGTGATCAACAAGAAGAAAGAAGAGAAATTTAAAGCCACTAGTTCTGTTCCATAGTCCATAGTCCTGGACTATGGGAGACAATTCTGAATTTTTCTAAAGGGTTTACCACTCAACCTTGATCTTACACAAAGGCTATTGACCAGTGGTTCTCAATTTTTATTGCAAACCAGATACATCTGGGGAATTAAAAAATATCAACATCTAGACCCTACCCTCTAAAAATTCTGACTTGGTTGGCCTAGATATTGGGATTCTGATTTAACTGGTTATGTACGGGCATTCTTAGAAGCTCACCAGGTAATTCTAGTGGGCAGTGAAAGTTAGGAACCAATGCCCTAAAAGATGTAGTTTGAAAGTCCTGCATAAAGTAATTGCAGCCTTTGTTTTGTAGCTATGTCTAAAATCTGGTACTTAGAGTCATTTGAGGTTAATTTATTGCTTTGGAAAGTTTCCTGTCAGAACTATATGGCCCAGGATTATATCCCTTGACCCATTAAAATGTTGGCAAGCTTTAATCAATCAAAAAGCCAAACACCCTGGCAGCAAGCTTGATGCTTTCTTTTTTTTTTTTTTTTACAGAGACAGAGAGTCAGAGAGAGGAATAGACAGGGACAGACAGGAACGGAGAGATAAGAGGCACAAATTATTAGTTTTTCATTGCGCATTGCAACACCTTAGTTGTTCATTGACTGCCCTCTCATTTGTGCCTTGACCATGGGCCTTCAGCAGACCAAATAACCCCTTGCTTGAGCCAGTGGCCTTGATTCCAAGCTGGTGAGCTTTTGCTCCAACCAGATGAGCCCACGCTCAAGCTGACGACCTCGGGGTCTCAAATCTGAGTTTTTGGCATCCCAGTCCGACACTCTATCCACTGTGTCATTGCCTGGTCAGGCAATGATGCTATTCTTGTGTTGCTATAACAACTACTGATATGACTTCTTTTGCATCTTGCCCTTTCTACACATTTCCCATTCTCACAGTGGTTCACATGTCACATTTTGTTATTTCTACAAGAAGTTGAAGATGCTGTATCCCAGACTGCTAACATGATCTCTCAGTCAAGCTCTAGTCCTGCAGAGCTAATTGACTAGTTGAAAACAGGGATGCCAAAGGCACTTAAACTCAACAAAACCACAAATAAATCAAGATCTTCCTCACCTGGACCTCTTCCAGTGCCTTGTCTCCATTAATTTCAGGCCCCTTCCTCCATTTTTGTAATATTAGACTTACCCTTAAAATCTTCAGATCTTCTCCATCATCTCCCACATCTAATTCCTCACCAAATCCATTTGATTTTACTTCCTGACATCTCCAGAATGAACTAATTCTTTTTCATATTCTCCCCCTTTATTACCAGGTCAGTCCAATGTGTGATCATCTTTTTTTGGTTCAACCCTTCTCATTGGTCATTGGAATCAACTCCTCATGCTTCTTTACCACCCATATCTCCTCTTCAGACAATATTGTTTCTGAAACCCCAAGCCTCTTAGGATAAACACTTTTCTCTTAAGGACAGTAAAGCCCTCCTTGCCTCTCCTGCATTCACTCTGGTCTGCCCTACGCTTTGCGTCACTGTGGTTGCGGCCACACTGACCTGCACACGTCTCCGGCCATAATGACCTGCACACGTCTCTGTTCCCTCTTCCACAGAACACTGAATATGCAGCCACTTCGCAGGCAGCACCGTTCCTTCTTCTTATCACACTGTTCACTTCCACTCATTCTCCAACTTTTATTTTATAATTTTTTTTTTAGTGTTTTTTTGGGGGTTTTTTTTTTTGTATTTTTCTGAAGCTGGAAACGGGGAGAGGCAGTCAGACAAGACAGACTCCCGCATGCGCTCGACCAGGATCCACCTGGCACGCACACCAGGGGGCGACGCTCTGCCCACCAGGGGGCAATGCTCTGCCCCTCCGGGGCGTCACTCTGTTGCAACCAGAGCCACTCTAGCACCTGGGGCAGAGGCCAAGGAGCCATCCCCAGCGCCCGGGCCATCTTTGCTCCAATGGAGCCTCGGCTGCGGGAGGGGAAGAGAGAGATAGAGAGGAAGGAGAGGGGGAGGGGTGGAGAAGCAAATGGGCGCCTCTCCTGTGTGCCCTGGCCAGGAATCGAACCCGGGACCCCTGCACACCAGGCCGATGCTCTACCACTGAGCCAACCAGCCAGGGCCTCATTCTCCAACTTTTAAATTGATTACCACTTTCTCAGGAAAACCTCCCTACATTAAGTAAACTACCATAGTTATGGCACTACAAATCATCACTTTGCTATACATATCACACTCACGGCTTGCCATTTACTTATGATTATTTGATTAATGTTTATGTCCCCTAGGAGACTACAAGCCCCAGGACAAAAAGAACCATGTCTTTTTTTGTTTCATATTAAATGGCACCATGGTTAGCACATAGTAGATACAAAATAAAAATAAAAAAGAGAAAGAAAAGCAGAGAGAGCATGTTGATAGCTGTGGGGGGAGGGGAGACTGGATGGAGGAGGTGGAGGGATTATGCAAAAAAACAAAAATAAAGAAAGAAAAAATTCATGGACATAAACAACAGTGTGATGATTGCTGGGGGTGGAAAAGGTGAAGAAAGTTATGGGGGGGCAAATGATGGTGGACAGAGAGACTTGACTGGGGGGTAAACATGCAATATAGTGTACAGTGATGTGCTGTAGAATCGGGCACCTGAAACCTGTATAATTATGTTAACCAGTGTCACCCCGACAAATTCAATTTTAAAAAAAGAAAAAAGCAAGAATGAATGAGTTGATGAATAAAAAAATAAACAAGCTGGATGTTATAGAAAAAATTTGCCCATGGCCAAAGATTATCTGTGGTTCTAAACATTTTTAAGCAAAGGAAATCTTTTCTGAGTGAAGCCTTATGCGAAGCCTGACCATGTACGGCAGAGAGATGCGGGGCGGGGCTCTGAGGGCCTCAGAGACAGGCACTCAGCTTCCCAGACTTTTTCACCAGCCCTGCTGTAGAGTGGCCCACTCCCCTCAGAACCCCCGAGGCTCCCTAAGTCACTCTTGGCTAAACACTGGTCTAGTTCAACCTCTGCATTTAACAGTGGAGGAAGCTGAGCATGAGACAGGTGAACGGATTTGATCAGGTAACCAGCTAGCTGTGAACCCAGCTTTGTTTACTCAGATTTCCTGTGGATTGTTGGATATATATGTCATGGTGCGGTCTACCCTCCAGAGTCTATACTACTTTCTGTCTCACAAAATGTATTTGAGCTCTTAAACATGTCTCTATAACAATCCAAGCATTTGTATACATCATATTCTTTCCTTGGAATGACCTCTTGCCACTGTTTTGGTGACCCCTGCACTTCTACCTGGGAATGTCCTGTTTGTACTTTAAGATCCCATCAAACAGTACCCCTGTCTTTCAGTCTCCTGGATGGACTTTGGCCATTGTCCTCATTGCTCCATTGCTCCTGCAGCATGTTGTCAAGCCTCTATCTGTTGGGCAGAATTCTAAGATGGGTCCCAACACCCCATCCTCCTGGAGTGCCCGCCCTGCATAATCCCTAGAATGATACATAAGATATATTTTATTCCTATGCTGAGCTTCTGACACAGTTCACTTTAAGAAAGGGACATTATTCAGGTGGGCCTGACTTATTACATGAATCTTTCAAAAATAGACCTAGAGGTTAGAGAAGAGGAAGACACACAGGAAAGATGGGGGGGGGGGCAAGCGGTGAGAACCTGAGAGTGGCTTCTAAGAGCTGAATAACGCCAGCCAACCATCAGCGAGAGAATAGAAACTTCAGTTCTGTAACCACAAGGAATGAATTCTACCACTATCCTGGAATGCACTTAGGAGAAGGCCCAGAGCTCCAGGTGAGAACACATAGCCCAGCTGACATCTGGCTGGCAGCCTGTGAGAGCCTGAGCAGAGGACCCAGTCAAGCCCAGCATGTTCTGACTTAGAGAACTGCAGGATGCACAGTGATTATGGTTGTAAGCCTGCTGTTTGTAGGTGATTGTTACGGCAGCAGTAGAAAACTACTACCCTATATCGTCCTTCTCAATTTGTTGCTCTGTCATTTATTTCACCTAATAGATTTTGGTTTATTTCACCTAAAGATTACTTCACCCAATAGATTTTGTGTCTTTCAAATCTTGTCTTATTTCTTGTTATAAATTTCATGCCCTAGCGTACATTGGTCTTTCTAGCTCCCTCCTACTAAATTGTCCCTTGTTACTCAAAGTCTGGTTGTCAGCCAGAAGTGTCTCAGTCTCCCGGCAGCTTATTGGGAGTCAGCTCTGCCGATCTGTGCCGGGCTTGCTCAGATGTTTGAAGGTCAGCTAAGTCTAGGCAGGTCTGTGTTGGCCTTGGCTGAGTACTGAAGGCTTATCTATGCTCCTCTCTCTTATCCACCAAAAAGTTAAGAGGAGAGAAAATAGTCTCCTTCTCTTGACGGAGGGTTTCAGGGTCTTAGTGCAGCAGGGAAGTCATGAATAGGACCAGAAATGCCATCAGTCCCCCAAGTCATCTCAAGCACACCCACCCAGGCCACCCCACAGTCCTGCCAGTAAGTCTCATGGAGAAGGGAGCTGGCTTCAGCTCATTCAGTGTGTCGGCTTTAGCACTTAAGTAAATAAAAAGCTCTTAAGATTTTATTTCAAATGTTTGAAACCTGAAGAGGTGTAAATATCTAAGAGAAATCATGTTTTTAGTTGATATTTGTTTTTAAGACTACTTTATAAATTCACAGTGGGAAACTTAGATTGATGAACATAACACATGACTCACCACCAAAATTAGCAGAGGTTACAACATACAGAAGGCTGAAATTTAAGAAATCAAAAAAAAAAGATCACTCTAAAAGCCACCTTTAGTTTAACCAGCTGACCCTCCCTCCTCAGTCCCTCCCTTCTTTATTAATGTATATTAGCAAGAGGGGCTTGCAGTAGGGGATCTGAGAAAGGATCTCCTGACTCCCAAGGTAGCGATTGCATGTAAAGCTAAAGCCAAACCCTGCATTTCTTTCTCAGTTAGCCTGACCAGTGTGCTTTCTTTGCTTGAGACCTTCCTTGACTGCTGAGAGTTCTTATCACTACTGCAAGATACCCTGAATAAGAAATTTAACATCTATACTCCCGGGCGACATCGTTTCTGGGATACATAAGAGCAAACCATGTGGGTTCAAAGGCCTGTCCTTATACAGCAATAAACATTTGATCCACTGGTTTTACAAGACAGATCCCACTCTTCCCTTAGGGCAGATCACTAGGCTACCTGGCTTCAAGGTAACTAGACTCTTCTAAGTTAACCCTGCTTGTCCTTAGTCTTTATTACTTATATCCCAACTTGTTTTGAATGGTTCCCAAACAAAGAAGTGTTGTTTATTTTTTTAATCTTCACTTTACCCCTCCCCTCCCCTCATAACCTACATTCAGCAAAGCACAAGAGAAGGCAGGGGTGAAAACAAGGTTGACTTCTAAAAGGTGGCGAGAGTGTGGCTGGGGTGGTATTTTTCTCTCCTAAAGGCCTGAACACACTGGCTGGAGTTGATCAAAATCCCTTTTGCAAGGAAGCCAGGATGCCAGTTCATTTGTTTCCAAAGGACTTGTTTATGTAACTTTAATTACAGCATAACCAAATCACAAGTATTTTGCCATGGGAAAATGTAAAGTCATTAAGCAACTTAAATACCACCACGCCCTTTTCAAGCAGACAACACAACCATTAAGCAATTAATGCATGTTAAGACATTTCCAATTTTTTGGCATGAATGCCAGTTCAATCATTTGGGCTGGAGAGCATAGGTGAAACCCAGTCATTACACTTCTTGATGGGAAGAAGAGTATTTTATGTGTTTCTTTTTAAAGTAGAATTCCAATCTCCAGCCCCTACCATGCACAAAACATTAACGTGGTTGCAAAACAGAAGTGCATACTGTTTGCCGTTGCCTGGCATTTCCAATAGGTGTATGAGTCATATTTGGAGAGACGTTGATCTCTGTTAATTGGGTGTCTTCCTGAGCTGTGGATTGTAGGCCTCCCAAGTCCTTGGGTTCTGCTGACATATTGGGCTGTGGTTTGCGTGAATCTTACCAGATGAAAAACTTCATCTGCTTCAATTTCCCAAAGAAAAATAATGACCTGCTTTATTTCTTTGTAAAAATGGAGCCACACTAGTGGTAGTGGGCCATGTTCTCTTAGTGTATTAGTGGAATTATGGACATGTAAAAAGATAAAGACTATTCAAGGGCTTTTGTATAATTTGTTCATTGAAAGTATTGAGTCACTAAAAATCTTGCGCTCTTGCATGTTTCACTTGCTCAAAATTCAATGGCTACAATTCAGTCATTGACAGGGGATACTTATGTTGTAGATAAAAATCACTTCATTCCCTATGAGAAGCAAGAATACATCATTGATTTTAAAACTACTAATCAAGATTTACCATGTGCTAGGTACTGTCCTAAGTATTGGGGAATGCAACAATGAAAAAAGAAACAGGGAATTCCTAATCTCTTAGGACGTGTATTCCTGTGGCAAGAGACAGACTACAAACAAGCATACAAATAAATAAGAATATTACATAGCAAAAATACTACAAAGGAAATAAAACATGGTAATGAGATAGATAGATGTTAGGGGTCTTTTATAGATTGGAGGGCTTTGGTGATGGGTTGACACTTAACTAAGACCCAAATATAGTGAGTCTTCGCTCAACGTCATCAATAGGTTTCGTGACTTTAAGTGAAATGATGTGTAGTAGAACCAATTTTACCATAGGCTAATTGATATAAATAGGAGTTAAGTTCCAATGGCATCTCATCAGTATGGTAATGAAATGACACTGAGAACCTTAATTGACATCCTGAAATACTCCATAAAACATCTGCTCTTTAGGCAGAAGGAACATTTAGCATATAGGTGGAAGTACTAATTTGACAAATATATTATATTAATGGAAATACACATATAATTTCTTTACTCAAAGAAGCTATCAGAATGTATTTATATGTGAGCTCTATGAAGATTTGTTATTCTTATTTGAAAACCACGTTTTTATTTTTGTGTTTGTTTTTTTATTGTTTGGTGAGGACACCATAGACACATCATGCTTTTCTTTCTAAAGCTAGCTCCCTTCTTTTTTCAGATTGGGGTCTGTGGGAAAGACTGAAATATTCAGGCTGTGAAAACAGAGAGTAAAGAGAAGCAATCCTTCTCTAGGACTTGTAGGCCTCATTCCTAATGACAGGTGTATCTATTAGCTTGTACTGTATAACACACCACTCCAAAATGCAGTGGGTTAAAACATCAGAGGTTTGGTTAGCCCGTGAATCTGCAGATCGACTATTTGTGTTGTGCTTAGCTGGGTAACGTATTTTTCACTCCATAAGACTCACGGGCATTTTCCCCTCCACTTTTGGGGGGAAAAAGTACATCTTATGGAATGAAAAATACAGTATTTTATTAAATATTTTAACACACCATTTGGTTTAGAATATTTTTTTTCTTATTTTCCTCCTTAAAACCCTAGGTGTGTCTTAAGGTCAGGTGTGTCTTGTGGAGCGAAAAATACGGTACTTCCTTGGTCTTGATCAGGAGAATTCATGCATCTGTGGTCAGTCACAGCTTAGCAGAACGAGTCTGCTCTGGAGAATGGTGGGCTGTTAGCAGAGACAGTGAGGTGAACAGGACCACATGTGTCTCTTCCGTAGGCTTGATCACAGAGGCTGGTGTCTGACAGAGCAAGCCGAAGTGAGCAACGTCTCTTGAGACCCAGGCTCTGGATGGGTACAGTGTCACTTGCTCAGCATAGGATCAGAACAACTCACAAGGCCACACCAGATCCAATGGCTGATAAAATGGGTTCCACTCTTGGTAGAGAAAGCTGCAGTCACATGAAAAGGAGATGGATTTAGGCAGCAAGCCATGTTTTTAAAAAATCCACCAGCCTCAGAAGGTGAATGTTAACACAGCAGCCTGGCAATGCCTATATTCCTGGAGTTGGCAAGCATTGTTTGTAAAGAAATGGCTAGTAAACATTTTTTGTTTTTCAGGTCATATACTCAACTACTGAACTCCATGGTAATGCTAAAGCAGCCACAGATAATAAGCAAATGAATAAATATGCCAATGTTCCAATAAAACTTCATGAACAAAATAGGTGGTAGCTTGATTCGGCCCCTGGGCTGTAGTTTACTGACTCCTTGTCCGTTATCCTAGAGCAAGGGAATTTTGTTATAAAACTTTACTTTTAGAGCAAATAGGCTAAAATATAATGTGGCATCTAGTGGCTTCCATCAGACACTAACAAACTGTTGGAGGAAGAAGTGGACTCAACACATCAGATCACAGGCCAACATAAGGGTGAGCTTTTGTTGTAATGGTGGTGGGAGGGTATTCTTTCTGCTTTTAACACAGCATTTGTTTACGGAGCTACTTACATAAACTAAGATACCTATCATTGCTAGAGTTTGTTTGCTGCCTGGATGTAATAATTGTTTATTTTCTTTTGTTTGTTGTGGTTAGTTCAGTTTCAGGAAAGAAAGACAAAAATTTCTAAGCAGAACAACGGGAAGCCAAATTCTCTATCTGGAAGTGATCTCGGGCTGCCACACGCTTGTCTCACCCTTGGGTGCACAGTGGAGTCACTTGGGGAGAGTTGCAAAATCCTGATGCCCAATCTACATCCCAGGGCAATTAAATTAGACTCCCTAGGAGCAAGAGCCAAGCATCAGTATATTTCACTTATTTAATTTTATTATTTTTATTTTTATTTAGGAGGAGATAGTGAGTCAGTCTCCCACATGTGCCCCAAGCAGGATATACCTGGCAACCCCATCTTGGGCCAATTCTCGAGTACCAAGCTATTTTTAGTGCCTGAGGCTAATGTACTCCAATGGAGCTATCCTAGCACTCGGGGCCAGTCTCAAGCCAATCAATATACTGGCTGCAGAAGGGGAAGATAGAAAGAAGGGGGAGAGGGAGGGAGAAGAAGCAGATGATCACTACTCCTGTGTGTTCTTACCAAAAATCAAACCAGGGATGTCCATATGCTGGGCTGACACTCTATCCAATGAGCCACCAGTCAGGGCCACCACAATATATTTTAGACCTCCCTACATAAGTTTAATAAATAGCCAAGTTTGAGAATCAGGGTTCTACCTTCTTGGTACCTCTTATCAACTCCATCTGTGGTCTGGAACATCCCATGCATGCATATCCCCCATGTACCTGAACTAACCATCTGAGAACTCAAAAGCTCAGGTTTATCCTTCCTCAGAACTTAACAACATGTAATATTTTTTTAATGCCTCTGAATTCTGACATAGTGCTTTGTCCTGAAATTCAATATTTGCTGACTTGAAAGTTCATTCCTCTTTTCAAAATCTCACTTTTCTTTTCAGCATTCAACTACATGTTTATCATCTGTTTATTATCTCTACCCAAAGTAGTCTGTTCTGTAAAATCAATATTATTTCAACTGAAGTATTCCTTCTGTTCAGGATAAAAAAAACATGAATTATCTTAAGGTAGACTATATTAAAGAACATATTCAACTTTCTCATAGATAAAATAATCTTACAATTATGGGTCCTCTGGACATGCCATTAAACAAGTCAATATTTTATTAAATTTTCTTTAAATTGTTCCCAGAAGCATGGCAAACAGCCTTAGAAACTCTAATGAATCAGTTATACTCTCCTGTTTTTTTCTTTTTTAATTTTTTAATGTGTGTGTGAGAGAGAGAGAGACAGACAGACAGGGACCGACAGACAGGAAGGGAAAGAGATGGGAAAAATCAACTCATAGTTGTGGCACTGTAGTTTTTCACTGATTGCTTTATCATATTTGCTTTGACCAGGGGACTCTAGCTGAGCCAGTGATACCTTGCACAAGTCAACGACCTTGGGCTTCAAGCCAGTGTGGGATCAAGCCAGCGACCATGGGGTCATGTCTATGATCCCACACTCAAGCTGGCAATCCATTCTCAAGCTGGTGAGCCTGCACTCAAGCTGGATGAGCCCACGCTCAAGCCAGTGACCTTGGGGTTTCAAACCTGGGTCCTCAGCATCCCAGGCTGATGCTCTATCCACTGTGTCACTGCCTGGTCAGTCTGTTATGTTCCTTTGTTACTTCACTCAGGTCATGGGTGAAAATATAAGCCAACAAGAAGTTTAGAGGTCATGTGATTTCATGCCTTTTTCTCTTTCATAAATAAGCAAATAGCTCAAAAGTTAAGTGGCTTTCTCAATGTATGAGGAAAAGACATTTCTGCTAATATGCACTGTAGAGGGGCAAGAGTCTTGTTTTTAGAAGAAGGGCTCTATGGTGCTTTTAGGGAATATTTTTCAGAGCATGAATAATGTTCTCAGTCTCGTTCTCTCAGCCGCCGACATTTTGCTGCACCCACGTCAGGGACTATGGCTTCTGAGTGGCAGTACCTCCTCTTCAGAAGTGACTCAGTCCAGGCTATCTCCTCAAATCCATCCTTGTGGAATCCAGACTCTAACCTTCTCTAGGGCTCCCCCAGAGGGGCCAGCTGGGGCTAACTATAGGAGAGTACCCAGCTAGAAGATTTTCTATGGAACAGGAAGCTGCGCTGTGAGAAAAGGGTAGCTGTTTCCTACTATCTTACCATCACCAAGTCTCTCTCTGCCATGATGTTTCTCTCAAACCTTTCAAGTAAAGTCATTAGTATCTGGGAGAACAGCAGAGAGGCAGTCAGGCCAAACATCTGCCCAGAGGCTGACCTTGCACCTGGAAAGAAATTATTACCGACCCTTTTGGGTACTGGACCCAAACCAAGGTCCTCCTTCCCAGTGACCTTTGAGCTAATAGAACAAGACTGAGTTCAGCAAAGCAGAGTAGAAACTTCAATCTTTGACCTAGGAATGGAGAAGGCTGAGCTCCAGTTCTAAGAGCACATTCTCCCTGCCTCAGAGGAGCCTTCTGTTTTTATAGGCTGTGGCGTGGAGTGATGACGTTGTCTGAGGCATGTGTAGCTATTCTTCTGTTGCCCACAGCCCATTTGCACATCGTCCTTTTTTCACAAGTGCCACACCGCCATCTTGGTTCTTGTGCTCAGCCTTCCCCCTTTTGCAGTTGGGAGTCCTTTCCAGTTCCTGTAAGCCAGTGGTCCCCAACTCCCAGGCCGCAGACCGGTACCGGTCCATGGGCCATTTGGTACCAGTCCGCAGAGAAAGAATAAATAAATGTTAAGCCTAATCCAGAGGGACCCAAAACATTGAAGACATGAACAAAGTCCGTCAATTACACATCAAAGCTTCATTGTCTAGCTTGGCCAAGCGGCGGGAACTCCGACAGAGGTCTGAGGGAGAGCGCGCCGGCCCTTTGTTCTATTTAGTTTTTATAGTTTTGTAAGTGGGAAGTACAGAAGCAAAAATTGTAATTAGGAGCCCCTTACCACTATTGGTTATAGTCATATGTCCTTTAACATGATAGGACCGCGTTCAATTTGCAAGCCATTCATTATTTTGGAGAAAACAAAATTTACAAGCCAACACAATGGTAGAAAGATGTATTTTTACATATTAAAAGGCATTCCTATATTATCTAGTGTTTATCTGCCATTTCTCTGTCCAGAGTCACACGTGTTAATCACACGCATTTACATAGGAGCGGTAGTTTCTGTGGGGACAAATGCCCGCAAATGGCTCATTGCTATAAGAAAAGGTTTATTTTGGCTTTTCTCTCCCTGCATCTGGCTAGCCATTCACCCCTTTCCACGCAAGCATGGTGGAATGTCTGGGGATCCATGTTTTCCTCCCCTTTGCATTTACAATACAATGCCAAGGGCCATTCTGGTCATGCCAATTACACAGTACAGAGACTATTTCTCACAATTTCTCTGCACACCTTAACCCAAATTAATAAAATGTTCTTCAAGCCTCCCAAAACATTAATATTAATTCTGTAGCTTTTGGTACTTTACAACACCTGCGGGTGAGGTGGCGCAGTAGCTCCTCATAACTTACATTATTTCCGTTTTATTTATATAAATATTTAAGTCTGAATGATGTTTTATTTTTAAAAAATGACCAGATTCCCTCTGTTACATTTGTCTAAGACTCACTCTTGATGCTTGTCTCGGTCACGTTGATACATTTATCCATCCCACCCTAAAGGCCGGTCTGTGAAAATATTTTCTGACATTTAACCAGTCCGTGGCCCAAAAAAGGTTGGGGACCACTGCTGTAAGCAAACAGAGGTCTTGACATAGCTTAGGTATTGAAAACATTAGGGTTTTTTCAATGATAGTCTGATGTCAGAATCAGCACCCGCTCTTTTGCAGCCACCTGAACTTTACAGCCAGCAAGCCCGAGCTGGAACCTCCTCATTCTCGCTGCCGCTGAAAGACTGAGGAACCACAACCACCAGAATGCAAAGAATACTCTTTATAAAAAAGCTTTGGAGGAATGTTCTGGCATTTGCCGTTTTGATGCTGTCCACCCAGACTTGATGAGGAGCAGCTATAAGGCAAGCCCATCCAGGTTCTGACCAAAGGCATGCACCCCTCCAAGGGAGGGAACAGACCAGCTTAAGTCTGGGTTAGTTAACAAGTCGAGTTCAAAATCCCATTAGTCAATAATCTTAAAACCACCAGGAATAATGACTTTACTACATAGTTATTTTAATGACTTTCAAAAAAAAAAAAAGCAGATCATCAAATTCATATCAGTAGATCATTGTTTTTTATTTTTATTTTCTTGTTTATTGTTTAATCTTGAAAGTTTTAAAGTGTACACAGAGGTAGAGAGGATAAAATAGTGAAAACACACACTTCTCACCTAGTTTTAATCCTTTTTAACATTCTGTAGTATTTGCTTCATCTCTTTTTTTGCTAGAGTAAGTTAGAGAAATTTACAGATGTCATGACATTTAGCACTCCCCTCCCTCCTCCCAAATAAGTACATTTTTCTGTGTAACATAATATCATGATCTTACCCAACAATGTTAATAATTCCTTACCATCATCTCACACCCCCTTATCATTTCTCTAATTGTTTCCATAATATTTGGGGGCTGGCTCATTCAAGTCCAGATTCAAGGATGGTAGACATGAGTTGTGTGTGTGTGTGTGTGTGTGTGTGTGTGTGTGTGTGTTGTATACACATGCTTTTATCACTATGGAGAACAGCTTTGGGGAAACCCAGATTTCTCAGCATTTTGAAATCACCTTCAAGCTTCTCTCTCTCTCTCTCTCTCTCTCTCTCTCTCTCCCTAACTTTCTAATGAGATAAACCCAAAGAGCTTGAGAACAAATACAGAATAAACGAGTCAGGATTTCCTACAGCCTCATGCCACCCACAGGCATTTCACTCTCTCTGGAACAAGCAGTCAGAAGCCAGGACAGGCCGTTCTTGAATGATGCACTCATTTATGCCTCAGGATCATTTTGAAGCTCGAGGTTGAATGCTCAATGGCTGTAAGTCCTTATATGGGACAGAGAAAAGTTTTGTACTATTCAGTCATTAAATGAATAACTTTACTGCTCTGACATCTCTTGTGGAACTCATTATTCCAAATTGCTGTTAATAATTACTTAAAATTTAGATTCACGGTGACAGCACAACTGCCAAACCAAATGGGAAGAATCAGCACTATAAATGATGATAGACTGACATATGAAGTTAAAACCCATTTCAAACATAACACTCCAAACTCAGAATACTCACACTCATGAGTGATGAAATAGGAAGAGATCAGAAATGTGTTTTCTCCACCCACATCGACCCCCCACCTTTGGAAGCAAAATTGAGAACATGATTTTCTACATTCGTATAATGAAAACATTGTACTTGGCACATCTAGAACAGTAAGTGTAATTTTAGCTATTTTCCACAGGAAGCAGGAGAGGAACTAAAATTGATTGTGCAAATGGAGAAATTGGGGCTCAGAGAATTCAAGAATGTTGTTCGTGTCCACAGAGTAGAACAAGGTTTGCACTCAGGTTTATCTTGTTTCACAGTTATCCATCTCCTTCTCTTAAAACCTTTTTATTGGAACATAATATTTATACCAAAAAAATATATGCAAGTTTTATATATGAAGTGCTGAAATTTTTACTCAGTAAACATTTCATTTAAACAATCCCCAAATCAAGAAACTGAGCATTACCAGTACCTTAGAAATGCCTCACATTCTCTCTGCAACACTCACCCCACATAAAAACCCACTAGACTTGTTTCCAATACCATAGATTAGCTTTGTCTGTTCTTATTTTTTTCCATTGATTTGTGAGAGAGAGAAAAGGGAAGAGAGAGAGAAGAGAAAAGGAGAGAGAGAAGAGAAAGGGAGAGAGAGAGAGATGTGTTAACTCATTGTTCCAGTTAGTTATTTCATTTAGCTGTGCATTCATTGGTTGCTTCTTATATGTGCCCTGACTAGGGATTGAACCTGTGACCTGGGCACACTGGGACAATGCTATATCCACTGAGCAACCTGGACAGGGCCGAGTTTTTTCTTTTATTTTAACTTATATAAAGGTAATCATATAGCAAGTCCTCTTTTGATTTCTTTTGCTCCCCTTAGGTTTGTGAAATTTATCATATTGTTATAAGTAGTTTCAAAGCATTTATTCTCAGTGTTGTATAATATTCCACTGTAAAAATACAAAACAATATATTTACCCATTCTGTGGTGAGTAAACATGTGAGCTATTTCCTGTTTGCTGGTATTACAAACAATCCTGTTCTGAATATTCTTGGTGAACTTATTTAACATCTGGGTCTATTGCTAGGAGTGGAATTATTAGGTCATGAAATATGCATGTTATCAGCTTTATTGAATAATACCAGGCAGTTATCCAACATGGCTATGCTAATATACCTTTATAGTAGTAACATAGGAGAGTTCAGTTTTCATTCTTGTCAACACTTGTAATTATCTTTTTCCTTTAGCACATTTTAGGAGTATTGGTATTAAAATTTTGTTCTCTCTTCACTTTCTTATTCCTCCTGTCTCCATTGTACTTTATAGCTTACATTTTTGAGGTAGCAAACCAGAGCCCCTAAATGTGCACATGGGCCTCAACTATCCAGCCAGGAGAAGCAATAAGCCCATGAACAAGATAGTGGAGTCTTCGGGTGAAAACTAGTGTCTTAGTAACTGCTTCATAAAGAACAGCAAGAAGAAGTTATTAGAAGTGCAGTAGATTACAAAATAAGCCCCAATTCTCCACCCTGTGTACACGCCCTTTTTGCAATATGACTTTGCTGTTCCTCCAATCAAGAAGCATAGTGTGTTTTCCCAGCCTTTAAATATGAGCTTGCCTTCCAGTTCACTCTGCTCAGTAAAATGCAGCAGAAGTAGCAGTATGCCAAGTTGGCTTAGAACTCAAGATGTCTTGATTGTTTTCATTAATATATATTTTTAATCCTGCTGAGCTACCAAGTGAATAGCCCATGCTGGTTTGCAGGAGGATGGGAGACACATGGATCAGATGGCTAAAACCATCCAGATGGTCTGAAAGAACCACCACTCATGAGACAGTTTCACTGAGATCAACTAAGCCTAGAACAGGTCAGCAGACCACTGGTCAACTGCAGATTTATTTTATATATGTACATATAATATAAAAGCTATTGTTTCAGTGCACTAAATTCAAGGTGATTGGCAAAATGTCCTGTTTTACATATTTCTCAAAAGTGGTCCCCCTGCTTCAGTCTGACACTGAATTTCTCCATTCCGTATTATCTCTTCTTCCTAGGAAATAAACTACTCTGAAATCTGTGATGTTCCCTAAAGGCAAGTGAGGTATGATTCTTCTCTTCTTTAGTTTTACTCCACCATCTTGGAAGACACTTAAAGAAGATTTTTGGGACAATTTCTTGGTAAGAGCAGGCTCCAAGAGGAAAACCCTGCTGCCTAATCTAAGTTACTTCTGGACAATGACTGCACATCGGTTTTCAAGTCCAACCCAAGAAAGCCAGGCGTTGCCTGTGTCAGCACATGCAGCTCCCCTGAACTCTGATGTGCTGCCAAACAATCCTCCTCCCAAAGCAATCAAGTCATCCCTTTGCCGGCGATGAGAATGACTGCCTTTGATGTCTTCCCAGGTCTGTGCTAAAGCATTTCCAATAAAGAAAATGACTCTGCAAAAATCCTTCCTTAGTAGAGAGGCAATGTGGCTGAGTAGGCCCAAGCCTAAAAGGCACAGGGATTGCTTGGCAGTTTGTTAACATGAAGACTACGGTCAAGACTTCAGTCAAGGATGGGGCCTGAGAGTCAGTACTTTTATTAGCTCCTGAGTGATGTTGATGGAGCTGGTCCATAGGCCATACTTGTAGGAGCAAGGGTCTAGAGTGCAGGTTTTAGACAAATAGACCTGGGACCCAGTGGCGTACAGCCTTAGCTTCTCATTGCCTAGTGAGTTGGTATGAGATTTATGAGAAACTATGTACAAAGGAATGCTCCAAGCCCAAGCACATGAGACATGGAGGGGTTATAGAGTTATTTGTATTATGCAGGATGTAGTTGCCCAATATTAAGTGTGTAGTCTCTCTTCTCAGAAATGGGTCTTATTTCTAACCAGGATTTCTAAGGGCAAAGTATCCGGCTGCTTTTGATGTTTCCTGAGTCCTGTCTTTATGTCCTGGCAGCCTTGAAGGCAGGAAAGCAGAGGTAGAATACAAGTTCTGGAACTTAGGTATTGCTAAGGGAGTCTTATTTATGATGAGAAAGGTTGAAAGTGAGGATCATAGAGAAATTACGGTGAGCCGGGGTCCCCTGGTTTAACACCTATGCTGTATCACTGCTTTCATGACCCTTATCCACATCCCAGACCTGTGCAGCTTTTGATCCTATACATTTACCCTTTTATTATAAGGTTAAGTTAAAAAGTTTTGCCACAAGCAAAAATGTTCACCAGTTTTCCAAATGCAGTTTTTCATGCAAATCAGATAATTGAACGGCTGAAAGAATCAGACTTTGTAAAACTTTTCCTTTAGATATGTTCACTAAACCCTTGCTACTCCAAGTATGACCCAGGGACAAAGCATTGACATCGTTTGGACATTTATTACAAATGCTGAAACTCCTGAATCAAGGTCTCTGGGATGAGGCCCTGGAATCTGTGTTTTAACAGCCTCTCCAGGAGTTTGTGAGGCATGCAAAAGTTTGAGACGTGTGACTGTCAGACCTCAGAACAACAGCATCAATTGAGTAACCCTTTCTTTGTTAAAAATGTAGGATCCCAGGCTTTGACCATCCACCTACTCAACTAGAATCTGTATTTTAACAAGACCCTCAGAATGTTAGTATGCCTATTAAAGTATGGAAAATAATGTTTAAGTCTAGAGCATATCTTGGGACCAATCTACCCGCCAGGGAACAAATTTAGATGGGTTGTAAAAGCAGACAACATACAAATAAATTATTGGAGAAATAGAAAAGTCCAGAGAGCACTGTCATTGCATTGCATTGAAGCGGAGAAGGAATGAGAGCTTCAGGCATTAATGTTCTGCCACTTACACAGCGGCTTACCCAAGCTTTGGGATGCACTGGACTTCACTTAAGCCAAGTGAGTTATAAACAGTGTTCTTGCTGGAAGACAATTAGAAACAATTTGCATCTTGGCAACAACAATGAGGAAAGAAAACTTCTGGTTTTCTGTTTCCTCCTTCTTTCATTTGGACCAGAGATTCAGCAGAAATGGGAGAAAGTTTTATTATTTGGCATGGGTGATACATTATTTCCCAAATTTTTACTCAGGGCCCTGGATTTAAAATAGACCACTTCTGCCCATTTTAATTTGAGGCCCTAGGTATAGAAAAATACACTGTGGTTTAAAACAAACAAATGACAAACAAACAAACTAACAAAAAACCCTTCTGGGCAAGATGCCTCAGTGAGACATAGCAATCTTGCCATCTACTTGTTCTGCACAGGACTGGCCTGTCAGTCTAGGTCAGCAGCCATGCCTAGGCTTTTTTTCTGGATGTTTTCATGATCTGGGGGTAAATATGGGTCAAGTAAACTCTTGGTATTTGTTCAGAATTGGCTACTGGAATCATCAGAGGGTATGAAAATTTTTATTTTTTTTTAATGAACAATCACATGCCAACAAATTAAATAATCTAGAAGAAAAGAATAAATTCCTAGAAACATATAACCTACCAAGACTGAATCATGATGAAATAGAAAATCTGAACAAACCAATTCCTAGTAAAGACACTGACTCAGTAATCAGAACTTCCCAACAAACAAAAATTCAAGACCAAACAACTTTGCTAATGAATTCTACCAAACATTCAAAGAATAGTTAGTGTCAATCTTTCTCAAACTCTTCCAGAATGTAGAACTGGAGAAAACTCTTTGAAATTCATTTTGTGATGTCAGCATTACCTGAGACCAAAATCAGATAAGGGTGCTATAAGAAAATAAAATTTATGTTTATCCCTGATAAAAATAAATGCAAAAATCCTTACAAAATGTTAGCAAACTGATTCATCAATACATTAAAAGGATTTATACATCATGGTCAAGTGGGATTTATTTCAGAGATGCAAGAATGGCCCAATATTTTTAGATCAGTCAATGTGATGCACCACATTAGCAAAATGAAGGCTAACAATCTTATGATGATATCAGTAGATGAATAAAAATACATTTAACAAAATTCAACATCTATTTGCGATAAAAACTATGACCAAAGTAGGTACAGAGGGAACATACCTGAACATAATAAAGAACATATATAACAAGCACAGCTAACATCAGACTCAATGGTGAAAACCTGAGAGTGTTCCTCTGTCTCCCCATTAAATGGGAATATTGGACAGGCACTACCAAAGGAATAAAACTGGAACACTGTCTTATACCACATACAAAACATTAACTTACAAAGGATTAAAGACTTGAACATAAAACCTGAAACCATAAAACTCCTAGAAGAAAATATACATGGTAAACTCCTTGATAGAAGTCTTGTGATGGTTTTTAAAATCTAAAACCAAAAGCAGAAAAAGAAAAAATAAACAAGTGGGACATCATCAAACTAAAAAGTTCTGCAGAGCAAAGAAAGCCATCAAAAAAAAAATAATAACAAATAAATAAAGAAAGAAAGAAAGAAAGAAAGAAAGAAAGAAAGAAAGAAAGAAAGAGCAACCTATTAAATGAGAGAAAATATTTGTAAATCACATATCTCATACAACTCAATAACAACAACAACAACAACAACAAAATCCTAATTAAAAAGTGGCCTAAAGATCTGAATAGACATTTCTCTAAGTCTAATGAATATATGCAGATAGCCAACAGGTACATTTTAAAGATGTTCTAGATTATTAATCACCAGGGAAAGACAAGTCAACACCACAGTGAGATATTACTTCACACTTCTTAGAATGGCTATTATCAAAAAGACTAGGAATAACAAGTGTTGGCCAGGTGTAGGAAAACGGATAGCACTATGCACTGCTTGTGGGAATGTAAATAGGTGCAGCCACTATGGAAAACAGTATGGAGCTTCCTCAAAAAATTAAACATAGGCCCTGGCTGGTTGGCTCAGCGGTAGAGCGTCAGCCTGGCGTGCGGGGAACCCGGGTTCGATTCCCGGCCAGGGCACATAGGAGAAGCGCCCATTTGCTTCTCCACCCCCCCCTCCTTCCTCTCTGTCTCTCTCTTCCCCTCCCACAGCCAAGGCTCCATTGGAGCAAAGATGGCCCGGGTGCTGGGGATGGCTCCTTGGCCTCTGCCCCAGGTGCTAGAGTGGCTCTGGTCGCAGCAGAGCGACGCCCCAGAGGGGCAGAGCATCGCCCCCTGGTGGGCAGAGCTTCGCCCCTGGTGGGCATGCCGGGTGGATCCCGGTCGGGCGCATGCGGGAGTCTGTCTGACTGTCTCTCCCTGTTTCCAGCTTCAGAAAAATACAAAAAAAAAAAAAATTAAACATAGATTTACCATATAATCCAACAATTCTACTTCTTAGTACTTATCTGAAGAAAATAAAAATGCCAACATGAAAAGATATATATATATATGATATATATATATATATATATATATATATGCATCCTTATGTTTATTGCAATATTATCTACAGCAGAGGTCCCCAAACTTTTTACACAGGGGGCCATTTTACTGTCCCTCAGACCGTTGGAGGGCCGGACTATAAAAAAACTATGAACAAATCCCTATGCACACTGCACATATCTTATTTTAAAGTAAAAAAAAAACAAAATGGGAACAAATACAATATTTAAAATAAAGAACAAGTAAATTTAAATCAACAAACTGACCAGTATTTCAATGGGAACTATGAGCCAGCTTTTGGCTAATGAGATAGTCAATGTGCTCCTCTCACTGACCACCAATGAAAGAGGCGCCCCTTCTGGAAGTGCAGCGGGGGCCAGATAAATGGACTCAGGGGGCCGCATGCGGCCTGCAGGCCATAGTTTGGGGACCCCTGATCTACAGTAACCACGGTTTGTAAACAACCTGTGTCAATGAATGAATGAATGAATGAAGTCCTTGTTTGTACACACACACATACAAAATGTATTATAATAGTCATAAAAAATGAAATCCTGCCATCTGCAACATTGATTGGCTTCGAGAACATTATGCCAGATAAAATTATTCAGAAAGAGAAAGAAAAATAGAAAAATACTATATGATCTTTCTTATTGTGAAATCTATACATACATGCATACATTCATACCAAATTCATAGATATAGAGAGAACGCATTGATAGTTACCAGAGGTGGGTGGGGGTGGAGGCGTGGGAGAAATGGGTTTTAGTTTAAATATATTGAATAGAAAAATAAAATGTATTTTTAGTTTCAAAGATATACATGTATATTTAGCAACTGCTGACTTAGCATATAAAACTCATCTTCCTCCTTGTGCAAATCCTCCAAGAAGCAGATATTAAGATGTGATTAGCCATGCAAGGGTGTTATTTGGGGAACTGCCTTGACAAAAAAAAATAGGAAGGAAGGCTGGTAGAGCATGCAGACCATGCTGCAGATATGGCCCCTGTGGAGGAGAGAGGGAAGGAAGAAGGTTGAAGACAAGCATCTAAGATCACTGTGCAGTTTAATAAAGGTTTTGCAAGGCTGTCAGCAAGTCCCTGAGCCAGAACAGGCTGTCAGAGGAGTCCTGCATCTCCCAGAAATGGGCCCACCTGTGATGAATGTATGTAGCAGCTGGGACTGTCAGTCAACATCTCTCCCTATAGATGGAGGTCTGCAAAGCACATTTTCAAAGCCACAACTTTACACCTCATCCTTCTCACCAAAACCCTTCAGTGGTGCCTAGTATTTAAAGAACCATATTCTAGCCTACTTGGCATCTCAGGAAGAGTTACATAAATAGGAAATACAACCAATCTGCATTCCACACTATCAGAGCAAGTTGTCAACTGTGTGTTTGCATCGAGATTCTATGTTCTCTTTGGAGAATTGACAATAAAAACTTTGGCGTTGTTATGTGAAACTTTGACAATGGAATCATGATTCTTAACCAAAGTGTTGAATGTCATTGGATAGCCTTCAAGAAGGCAAGAGACCAGTGTGGTTTTGAAAGTGTGAAATGATAGGTATCCTGCCTTGGAACGCCAACCCTCTTGTTGGCAGTCAGGATACTCTGAGCAGCTCTCTGAAGTTTTCATAAACTCTCCTCTGACAGACTCTTGTCGCACAATTTTCAATAAGGGGCATCGAAAGGGACATACTCTGTAGCACACTAAAGATGTCCAATTCCAATTTTAAAAAAAATCCTAAAACCAAGAAGCAGAAGAACTGGGTTTAAATTTTATCATCTTGCTGTATGACCTTAAGCAAGTCACTTAACCTCCCTTCAAACCTGTCATGTTCACCCTTGGGAAATAGAGGTAAAGGTACTTAATTGCAATTCACTTGATAGATTTGTTTTGCTTGTTAAGTGACGTCACTATTTTGAAAACTGTGAAATGTCATACAAAGGAAGGATGATTGTGCGAGTTGGACTCAAACTCTATTAAGGAAAATCGTTTAAATTAAGGATACAAGTGGATTATAACTGAAAACAGAAAGCCCAGGGAAGCAGAGCAGAACAAGGGCTTGACTATTATCTCTCTGCTGGGGTTTACTCCTCTCTTCAGACTGACAGATTTCTCTCTCCTCCATATTTCTTCCTTTAAATCCTGGCCTCTTGTGGAGCTTAAGGGAAGAACCCTAGACCTGCAATCACTTACCCCCCATGAAAAACCTCTGCCAAGAAAAACCTGGGGTTATTTCCTTAGGAAGTACTTTGGACTAGAGTATTTCAGTAAGAAAGGAGAAATTGGGCATAACTGGCACCAAGATAGATCCAACAGGTGCAGAATATAACTTGGCAAAGTGACATCATTGCTATAAATTGGACTATTGAATAGAAATCTAGAAGCATGACCTAGCCCTTCTCAATCCAATCCACGTGACGTGGTACAAATAAAAAAAAAACTGCTTTAAGCCTCAGTTTTCTTGCTGTGGATAAAATGGATTTGGAGGAAATTCAAAGAAGATAATTTACATGAAAATATGTTATAAACTCTGAGATTGCAAAGAATGACGACCAGTGCTTCAAAAAGAACAGAAGCAAGCAAGTTGAGATCCTAACTTGCCAAGGAAGTGAATACAAACCAGTGAAGAAATTCACCCAACAGCAAGGAGAAAACACCACATTCAGGAAGGCTTTTGATAACATGCACCATTTTTGACAGATTCCAAATAGAAAGAATAGTTGATTAAGTAAGCAGTGCTATGGTGATGGTGAAGGCAATCCACTAATCTTTTCATAAAAGATAAATGGCAAAATTGGGTGTTTTTTTTTTTAACAAAGAATTGAGAGGGCCTTTAGAAATCAAAGAATCAGATTGTGGAGTCGGAAGCACTGCTCTCTGTAAATGTAATCTCCCTCTTTAAAAGCTGTTTTTTTTTCAAAGGCTTGCTGGTTGGCAGACAAGCAAAACTCAGAGCATATTCATGAAAGAACATACTGAGGACTTGCAAAGACCTTGGAGACAGGAGGCTTGCATCCCGTGCTGCTCTTAACTGGCTGTCCAAGGCAAGGTTATTTATTTCCTTTCTCTAGGCTTCTATTTCTTCAGCTGTAAAACTTTCCAGAGCCAAGGACTAACACTAGTGTCCTTTCTATTTCCAATAGACTCGGATTTCCAATAGAACTCAACCAAACCATAGCCTTAGAAACCTTCAGAAATGCTAAATAACATTAAACATATTAAGTATGATAACACTGGTAGAGCAGTTTTCTACAGTCATGACAATATTGTAACAAATCACCCCCTTCCTAAGCTTGATTACTTAAAACAACCACCATTTTTATTTTTACAAGTCTATACGTAGACTGGACAAGTGGGCTGACGTAGCCTGGGCCTGGTTGATCTTGGCTGGGCTCACTCACATGTCTGTAGTCAACTGGTGTGTAGCTGGGGTTGACTGGCCTCTTTTGGCACCACCTGGGCCAAGTAGAATGCCCAGGTCTTCTCGCCAATGACTGGACTCCCCCATCTTCCTGCAGCCTCTTGAAGGCTTATCACATGTCAGTGTTAGGTTCCATGAAAGAGAAGGGAAAAACACAAGACCGTTTGAGCCTAGGCTCTGAACTAGCACATCGTCATTTCTATTGCAATGCACTGACCAAAGTAAATCATATAGTCAGATTTACAGGTAAGGAGGTAGGCTTCACCTTTTCATAGAAGGAGCTAAAAAATCACATTGCAGAAGTTCATGGAACTACAGCGATGAAGAATTGGGAAAATTTTGGCCACAAATCAACACAACTAAATGGTATCTAAATAGTTCTATCTGATTCTTTCTGAAACCTTTTGCAATATATATTTTGAAAATCAGATAATTTAAAGCTTCACATACTCATAGTCAAGAGAATCCCAAGTAGTAGCAGAGTGTTCAGATTTTCTGGAAAATCCTAGGAACAAACACAAAAACAGAGACATGGCATTTACCTAAGGAATTACAGGTTACTGGATAGTTTATATCTTTTTAAAAGGACTGGTAAAGTCCCAGGTAACCCTCAAGGCTCATTGCTCTTTCACCCAGTTCATAGCTGACAACCTTGAGTTTTCTCTAGTGCAGTCATTCTGAAAACTGCAACAGATGCAGATGACATTACCAGATCGTGAGCTAGTGATTCAAACAGAAGCCCTGAAGCTCCTCTATCCATGTTAAAGGCGAGTGGTTCCCACAACCTAGAGATGAAGACATCACTCTTCTCCCAGTTGCTCTTCCCCAGCTGGCCAGCTGCACGAGCCCCATTTTAAGTGCTCAACAGGCCCAGGTGGGCAGTGGACAGTGCAATAAATAAGACTCCTACACTTCAGAAGGGCCTAATAGAGAAAGAAGTGATTTGGAAATGTCTGAAGCTAGCTGGAGAGCACTGGCCCAAGTGGGGCATCAGCCAACCCTGGGACATGAATGAGGGAACTGGACACCTGTGAGAAAAGGAGATGGCTGTCCAGAATAGCCATCATGACTCAGGTGGCATGGCCCTAGTTTTCCTGACTACACATTCACTCAGCGACCTGGGGTGCCACATTTTCTTTCTTTGAATATTAGTGTGTTCTTCAGGAAAATAAAATAGTTAGAGTAGATCAGGGCTTCTCAAACTTGTATATGCATGTGAATCATCTGAAGATTTTGTTAAAAGGTAAATTCTGACATAGCAGGTGAATGAGGCCTTAGAGGCTGCATTTCAGACCAGCTCCTGGTTTCAGATACTCCTGGTCCATGGACTGTTCTTTGAGTTACAAAGGATTGGGTAGGTCATGGAGTTATTGAATGTTGCCTTAGAAAGAATCCTTACCAATTCTTTATTCTAATTCTACGTTTGAAGAATTCTCTCCAGCAAGAGTTCCTGAGTTCTAGAAAAAGGTTCATTCACCTTCCTAAAGGGACCCTGTGTCCATGGCTCTATAAGAATTTAATGCTCATTTGAATGGTTCTATAAAACAGTGACAATGACTTCAGAGCAACTCCATGGTTTCCTTATAAGGGAAGGCTTGATTTTGCCTAATGGCCTGTATGAAGTAAAGAAGTCTTCTAGTTTATATATTGCACTTAGTAGGAATGGGGTAATCTTTGCATAAATGAACACTCAAGGTCACTTTTCTCAGGATTAATTATATGGAGTGTAATATGGCTATCCCTAATAGCATGTCTATTCTTACTCAAAATCAGCAAGCAGAGCAGAGGAGAAGCAGCACAGAATCATACACCAAGTGAGAACTGCCCAGAGGCAGTGGTTGGCCTTATGTTTCCATGTCAATTGGCAGACTCAGGGGCTGGCAGAAAAATAATATACCATTTATGTGTGTGTGTGTGTGTGTGTGTGTATGTGTGTGTACATGGTGTATGTACACACACACACACACACACACACCATAATCTACTACACAGCTCACCTCAACCAAGCCCCACGGTGTACTCTCAAGCTCATAGCTCATTAGCCTTGAATCTCAGATCTGCCTCTTTCTCATGAACCAAGCGATGCGTGCTTTCAGTGAGCCGGACCAGCAGATGCGGTCCTACGGGCTCTTTATGGGAGCCATTCAGCCCTTCCTAAATGAGTGGGTGTGTTTTCTGTATTAGCAACTTGAATTTCAAGGCTGGGAATAATAATGCTTAGGAAGCTGGAGTACAGAAGAAAAGAATAAAGGGCAAAGGACGAAAACCAACAGGGAAAGGCAATTACAAGGTGTATTAATGTACACTCTGCAGAGGGAGGGATTTATTACACTTTTAGGGGTTTTGTTTTGTTTTGTTTGGGGTTTCTTTTTTTTTGCAAGAAAGGTAAGAGGGAAGGAACTGATATTTGTCAGTCTGAATTGGAGAAGTGCAGTCGCAGAGAATAAAGGGAGCTTTAGAAAGTGGGCAGCTGCGGCAGAGCCCGAAGCCATGGCACTTGATACTACAATATAGCCTCTTAGTGATTCTGAGCGGCTTTTGAGAACAGCAGGGAAGGCATTCAGAGTGAAGAACAATGGCACATGTCAAGGATGAAAGGAAGAATATAAAGTTTAAAAGACTGTTGATTGACAAGTAGGACAGATCAAAGAGACAAATTCATATCAAGTATTTATAATTACAATGCTAGTAGAGATCAATAATTGCAAGAAGAAAAAATATATATAAAAAGCCAATAGCATTCAATCTTAAAAGCAAATAAATAAGAACAGGGGAAAAAAATCTGGTCAAAGACTCAGTCACCATTTCAACTATTCTGACTTCTTCACTGTGTCTTTTGTTGCACAACTAATCGATAAGAGGGAGTTTTATAAGTGTGTTTGAATTTGTTTGCCTTAAATAGTATACAGTGGAAATATTTGGGGGAAGCACAAGATGGAGCTCATGGATAATCACTGCGAATCCAGCCTAAGGGAAATATTTGAGGAGGAGCTTTTGCGATCTCTGAGCAGGACATGTTTTGCAGATTCTGAATCTCCATCACTAGGGTTCTTCCGGGCTTGTTCTCACTTCCTTCTCGCTTCCATTCTATGCACCCACACAGGTGTGGCTGTGTAAAGCTTCCTCGTGGCAGTTGGGGAAGCCGGGCTTAAGGAAAAACCCTGGCTCTCTGAACTTGCTCAGGCTTGCTTAGGACCAGCGTGGTTTAGAAGCTCAAGGAGAAATGTTGAAATCAGTCATTGCAAAATCACTTTTGCAATAAGTAATGAATAAAAACTGAAGGAAAATCTCTTTCCTCCCCAAAGTAAAAATCTACCATGGAACTTGTCTGAACAGCTCCTCATAATAGAACTTTAAAGGCAACATAAACTAAAATGTTTCTCATGGCCAAGGCCAGAACCTCCGGCCATCTTCAACTGATTCATTCCTTCAGTAAAGATCTGTCAAGATGAGGTACGTGGCAATTCAGCTCTGGACAGTGCTGAAGAATTAGGAACATGAGGACTCTCTTGACAGCCCTTAGATATCAGCTCAGATGTCACCCCTCAGACAGTCATTATCTGACACTTTCTCTTACCTCGCTCCACCTCATTTGTTCTCTATCACTTGGCTCTGGTTATTCCATCATAGCCCTCCAAACATCTGAATTCTATTATTTAAAAATATTGGGTCTATCTCTACCCACTATTGTATCACTCTGAAGATCCTTATGAATCGTTCACTGCCAGGTCCCGAGCATTGGGGATAGAGCCCATAGAGAGTAATATCTTTAAAATCTGTTTATTAAGGAAATGAATGAAGATGGTATAAACCACCTAACAGCCTTCCAGCTCAGATACAGTGGTATTACACACAAAGAGAAAACTACAAAGAAGTAAGTGAAAGATCCCAAAACAAACTCGATAACTTTTTATAGAGATTAATTTTTAAAACATCTCTTTGAATAAGACCATCAGAGAAGACTATCCCCAGCTTGTAATCAATTTCCATTTGTGGATTCAAATTTGTGTGAAAAAATTTAAATAATTACATAAGCAATAACTAACTCTCTTTTTCAAAGCGACATTCTGGCAATAACATGTTCTGATCAATAGAAAATTATAAGAGTCTAGAAATTATGCAAAAAATGCACATGGGCATTGAATATGTGTCAAAGGAGGCATTTCAAATAAGCAAAATAGTGTTAGATTGTTTAATAAAAAGCACTGGAAAAGCTGGTTTGTCTTTTTTAAAAGTAAAATTGTTCCTCTTTGTTCCAATACAATTTGCACATTCCTTTTTAATGCAATTAAACTAAAGTTCTAAGGAGAATATTGGTAACTTGTAACATAATTTGTAGTGGGAAATTTATATAACTTCTAATTAATATTTCAATTTCTAAAGAACAGAGTCAAAAGAGAGATAATAACCAGGGAGAATATTCGCTGGAAACCCAGGAATGCCCCAGTGGGAACACCAAGGAGGCGCGTGTCAATGCCAGTCTTCCCCGTGCTCGGACCTGGTGGGTATCCAGCAGCCTCTTCCTGGGGCTCTTCCTCAGCTTTCCCCAGACTGGATATCAGCACAGATATACCAGTTGGGCAAAGTGATACAGACTGGACTAGTGGGAAAACAAACTTCCAAGTTGGGAAAAGGAGTTAATTTGAGAAGCTAACCATACATTTTCTAGCCATTAGAAGACAAATAATAGATAATTTGGCAGTGTTTTTTAAAATATTTCTGACTTACAGAAAAAAATGAAAAGTGTGTATTTTGTATTATGAACTATTATTAACACACACACACACACACAGCAAAACAAAAGTTTTATTAAAATATACCTTAATGCTAATGCATATAGGTCACTTTGATATTTTCTTTTTTAAAAGCATTGTTTTAAAAATATATTTTTATTTTTAATTTATTTTTTATTGTTAGGTAATAGGAGGGGAGATAGTGAGGCAGACTCCCACATGTGCCCTGACTGGGATCAACCTGGAAACCCCATCTGGGGCCAATGCTTGAGTACTGAGCTATTTTTAGTGACTGAGGCTGATGTGCTCCAATGCAGTTATCCTCAGCACCCCAGCCAGTGCTCAACCAATTGAGCCACTGGCTGTGGGAGGGAGAGGGGGAGAGAAGAGGGAGAGGGAAAAAGAAAAAAGCAGATGATCACTTCTCCTGTGTGCCCTGACCAGGAATTGAACCAAGGACACCCATACACCAGACAGACACTCTATCCACTGAATCACTGGGCAGGGATACTTTATTTATTTATTTATTTTTAAGTTTTTTGTTTGTTTTTTTTTAATGAGAGGAGGGAAACAGAAAAACAGACTCCCACATATACCCTAATCAGGCTCCACGGGCCATTGCTCACCAACCAAGCTATTTTTAGCACCTGAGGCAGAGACTCCACTAAGCCATCCTCAGTGCCCAGGGACAACTCACTGGAACTAATTGAGCCATAGCTGTGGGAGGGGAAGAGAGAGGGGGGGGGAAGAGGAGGAGTGGAGAAGCAGATGGTTGCTTCTCCTGTGTGCCCTAACCAGGAATCAAACTTGGGACATCCACATGCCGGCCAACACTCTACCACTCAGCCAGTTGGCCGGGGCTACTTTATTTTTTTAATTAAAAAAGTTTTTTTTTAATTACAGTTAACATTCAATACTATTTGATATTTTCTCTTTCCATTTTATTTTATTCTATATCATTAGAAAGGAACGTGCATATAGTTCTATATCACTGTATACTATATGTGTGTACACCTGAAACCCTTATAATTTTATTATAAAATATCACCCCAATAAAGTCATAATTCTTTTTAAAAATAAAAAAAGAATAAAATCTAAGGATTAAAAAGAAAGAAAGAAAAGTGCTAGTTTTGACACACACAGAGACTTTATTGCATTATCTAATAAGGGCATGAAACTGTAATTTGAACAACACAAACAAGATTACATGTAGATTACCTTCTAATCAGATTGACCTGGGTCCTAGATGCAGACTGAGTCACTCATAATTATTGCGATAGTGGATACTTCTCTAACTTGTTGCTTAATCTGTAAAATGAGCCTATTAATTCCTAATATTTAGATGGCTGAAGAATGAAATCATATAATGTGTGTAAAGTATGTGAAGTTTGGCCCATGGTGACACCAGTGGTCCACTTCCCATTTACTGCACAAGCATTCATGGAAAGAAACAGATATGGCCGCTGTCCTCATGTTGCCTGCCTTGTCACTATGAAGTCAGTAGTTGAAGACTACTACTTGATCATGCCATCCAGCCACAGTGAAAGACCAGTTCTTCAGAGCTTTCTACACTGTTCTGAAGAAATAGAGGATGTTGTAGCGCATAGCCGGTAGAAAGGAAGCCAGGAAACAGAAGAATTCGTTTGTCATGAAGCCTGATTTTCCTATGGCAGGGACCTCAAGTACAAGTGATTCTGTTCTCCAGGAGAAATTTGTGGCTATCATGAGTGGAGGCTGCTCTTGACACCTAGGGGAGGACGCCAGGAATGCTGCTGGACACCCTACAAAGCACAGGACAGTCCCCACAACCAAGAAATATCTGGCACCAACTCACAATAATGCCCAAGGTGAGAAAGCCTGTGTTACAGGAACTGAACCACTGTGATATCTGGTGATCTGGAGGCATATTCAGAGTCTTGGTATGGGAGATTGCCTGGGCAAGTCTCCAAGGTCTCAATTTCAATTTTTCCATCTGCAAAATGGGTATAAAAATATCTGTTTACCTCCATAATTGTTTAAGAAGTGCAAATCAATCCAAAGATAAAAAGCTTTAAGACTAGGTCATTAATTTCAAATGGGTATATTATTATTATTAGCCTTTTTAAAAATAAAAAAAAATGCTAATAAATATCAAAGATTCTGTCAATTAAGAGAGATATATCAAAGACACAACGTTGGTGTAACTATGACACCAGCTCCTAATCTACGACTAGGTATAAGGCTCATTTAGCAGAGGGTGTAGGGGGAAGGTGTTTACAACATCATGGGTTCAAAAAGGAATCAAAATTAAATTAGTTTCTTAATAATGCCAACATTCCAAACATCTAATGTAAAAGTAAACATAGAATATATTATTACACATTATTCATTCTGTTTATAGATACTTCCCTTTTCAATACTGTCCCAGACCCAAGGAGCCAATAATACAAACTGTGCCAAGAATTACAAATTGTGTCTTGCTCAGTACTTGACTATTTTTTTTAAGTTATCAAGGTTCACTTAAAAACCAAACTTGCCAGTAGCTGTTATAGAACATGAGAGGATGAGTCAGTCGTTTCTTTTTCCTTCGCGTGCTCACACCTCAGAATTGGTGTCTCTCTTAGAGGACCATTTGTCCTGAAAGTTCATTCAGTATGCTAGTCCGTTCATCTCCTTTTAGGGGGTGGGAGAGAGAGAGAAGCATCAACTTATTGTTCCCCTTAGTTGTGCCACTAACTGCTTCTCATATGTGCCCTGACTGGGGCTCCAACCTGTGACCTTGGTGGTGGAGCCCACACCCTAGGGATCTAGCTGGTGACCCCAGGCTTAACTGAGTTCACTCCAGGAGGCCACTCTATGCATTGCGCCACCAACCAGGGCTGTTCATCTCCTTTGTATCACCAGCACATACTCTATGAGCCCCAAGAAAAGGGTCTTGCCTTGAGGTGTAGCCTTGTAAAGAGTTGGTATGCCACACAATCAAGTGAATCAAGTTCTGTGACTGTTTCTCAAGAGGCTTCTCCTCACTGCTTTCAGCCTTTCCTTGCTCTCCTGCGTATCTGCAGAGATGCTTGGTGAGCACTTTCGGAAGGAAATAAACATGGCCCTGTCCTCACATTGCTTGTGTTCTCACTGTGCAGCGAGGAAGTTAAACAATGCTGCTGGGTCAGGACACCAGGCTATAATCAAAGCAAATTCACCATAGCTCTGTATAATTTTTAAAAAAATAAGGACCCCATTAGTCTTTTCACTGGGACATCACAGGATCAGCACACACCCCAGATTGCAGAGCAATTTGGGACAGGGCTGTGTGCCAGGTGGGCATGGAGTTTGAACAGTCACAAGGACCAGGATGGCATTAGGGAGGAAGTAAGATACGAGCTGATGATTGATTATTGACTTTTCAAAGTTACTTAAGCCAAAGGACAGTATATATAGTAGAGTTAAAACATTCTTTGAGACCTTTTCAAAAAAGTTGATTAAAATATAAACAAGGTCAGTCCTGATCAATATAACCAAGCTTTCCTTTAGTACTTGTTAAGAACTAAATCCTGCAACCCAGAAGATTCTGTGATTACTATAATAATAATAATTATAATAAAATCCTTGGCCACTTACCTCAAAAAGCTCACAATCTATTGAAGAATCAAGAAAGTCTACGAATAATGGCCTAAAGCAGTGATTCTCAAAGTGTATGCCAGGGTACACTGGTGCACCCTAGAAGATTTCCAGGTGTGCCCCATGGTATTCCAGAGAAATATGTGCCTGTTGGGGACCAAAAAACCAACAGGGTTTTTGGAGTGTAGATTTTTGGGGGACAGAGGTGTGGGGAATTGGCTGTAAGCTGACAGTCTGCCCAACCCCCCACCTCACTTGCATGATTAGGTTGCAAAAGGCTGTTAAGCTGTGGTGCTGGATTGTTTACACTACCCCCCATGTTCCCCAGAAAGACTGGAGGCAAGTTTCTTCTATCCTTTGTTCGGTGTAAAGTTAAGATGATATGTATGATGGGGGTTTTCTGCACTCAACACAATTAAGAGTAAAAAGAGAGGAATTCTTCAATGTATTGACGAGGAAATGAGAGTCTGCCTTTCAAATATATGCCCAAACATTGAAGAAATTGCTAGGATACATTAGGCTTATGTTTCTCATAAACACAAGAATGAAAAAACTTAACACGTTTGTGCCAGGACCTGCCAAATTTACTAAATCTTACTAAGATTGTATCTATATATATAAAAAGATAACTTTTTTGTCTTTTTTAAATCTTTTAACTCCTCTTTTTTACAAATTCTAAAAAGCATAACTCAAAAAAATATAACATAAAAATGCTTTTTAATGTCAGAATAAATTTAATTTTGTTGTATTTATTTCATTTAATTACCGTAAAAGCACGTTGGAACTTTCTATTTTTTTTCTTTAACATTTGACTTATTATATTTCTCAGAAATTTGTACATAGTGTGCCTACAATTATTTGTAGAGTTTTGAATGCGCCCCAACTTCAAAAAGTTTGAGAACCACTGGCCTAAAGTGAGATAGATGGTGATGGAGGATAGGAGTGTGCTGGCTATGCTGGGAAGTATCATATGGATAAAGTTTTTTTTAATTTTAATTTTATTTAGAAAATTAAGTTTAATGGGGTGATATTGATCAATAAGAGTATCTAGGTTTCAGGTGAGATATGGGTCATGTTAACAGGAGACTTAAAGAGAAATGAGACAAGGTGTAGGGAATGACTGGCACGGGGCATGTGATCATGAGCTGCAGCGATACAAGCTGAGAAGCGTGATTCATATCAGGGGATGTCTATAGATGAGCCTGGAGGGGTTGGCAAGGCCAGAGCTTAGAGAACGATGATTCTAGGCTGGGATGTGTGGGTTTCATAGAATTCATCTCACATACTTTGGCGTTTACGCACCTGATAAATTTTCCCAGATTAAGTGGGGTGTTCACAGAGGGTGTCATATTTTTCTCTTGCCATTGCATAGCATTAAGAAACTAATTAACTGTCTACTGCCGTCATCTGTCACACAAATTCCTACTGAAAAATTATTTCATGACTTCTTCTTGCCTCCCTGGACACACCTAAACCTATACTTCCCAGCCTCCTTTACTACAGATTAGGCCATGTGACTTGTTCTAGCCATTAGTCTGGGATAGGAGTCACTTTAGGGCTGAGACAGAGAATATGACTCTGGAGGGCCACATGTTTCAGGTGGCATTGTTAAAATGTGTAAGCAAGTGTTCTGAAATCCTGCATCACTGTTTGGAAAAGTGATTCCTCAATATGTCACTAGATCAACAGTGACCATTATATGAGTCAAGAGATCAACTTTCATAATAAGCCTCTGATATTTAAGGGTATGTTTGTTACTGTATTTGAGCAAGCTTATGCTGACTAATACAAATTATTTCTATTTTATTTATTTATTTTTCCTTTTTTAAATTTATTCATTTTGGAAGGGGAAGGGGGAGAGAGAAAGAGAGAGAAGGAGGGAGGAGCAGGAAGCATCAACCCCTATATGTGCCTTGACCAGGCAAGCCCAGGGTTTCGAACTGGTGACCTCAGCATTCCAGGCTGATGCTTTATCCACTGCACCACCACAGGTCAGGCCTAACACACATCATTTCAGGAAGAGAATAAATACACTGGCAAATTTTAAGATCAGAAAGAAAATGATCCAAGAATAAAGTGTAATCTTCAAAATTCAATAAGTTTAGTATAACAAAGAAGTCCCTGTATCTTATATATTCCTCATTCTACTTTGGATTTAAAAGAAAAACTAATTTAAGACTAATAATTTTCCATTAAAATAGAATAGAATATAACTTTGCTAAAAGAAGGACCCTGGAGGGTTTGGGGTGGGAGATGGCTGCGACATGATTAGATTTATATTTTTAACAAGACCAGTCTACTGCCCACTGAAAGCGAGCTGCAGAGGCCAATGAGAATGCTGATGTCAAAGACGGGATGTCTCAGAAGAGTCATGGATAAATGCACGTTGTATGGAGAAACAGGACATGTGGTTTACCACCAGGAACAATCCCCTTTACGTGGACCAGTGCTAGCATCTTGAGGATGATTTTGTAAAATGTATTATTTCTAGGAGATGCTGAATTTTTAAAAACTTCTACTTTTCTTTATATCCTTTCATGAATACCTTGCTCCTGCTAAACTGCTTTTCTCTCAGCTTGGAAGGTCTTTTCCACTTACATATCATTATTTGTGTGTGCACGTGTACACACTCACACATGCAGTCACACATACTGTAGGGCTCCACATCATAATACTTGCCATTTGATGCTTCCCAGGGCTTCCCATTGGGATATAAGTTGCCCATGGTGCTAACGTTTTTATTATCTAAACTATTGATTGCCTTCTCTTCTTCTCTCACTTCTCTACTCTCTTCTGGGGCTTCCTTTACCTCCCAAATAAACTACATGCACTTGACCCCATGAATATATCAGGGGCTACTTTTGGGGCAACCCAAATTAACACACAGTCTCATTTATACTCACAATTTAATTATAACCTCTGAGAGGAAACTTTCTTGGATGACTCATGCAGAAGAAATTCTCTTCATCATCTTAATTCTCAAAGCACAGAATATACAATTTTCTACCTAATGATGTATGCATTTTTGCCCATACTAATTTCTCTGTAAGACTGCAAGTTCCTAAAGGCATACTCCACACTCCTTCCAATATGTGTGTTCCATAACACCAGACTGAGTACTGGCAAAGAGAGAGAGAGAGAGAGAGAGAGAGAGAGAGAGAAAGAGAGAGAGAGAGAGAAGAGCTTGACTAAATTTGGCTCTAAGCTGAGGACTTTTATTGTTCATATTAAAAATAATATAAATTTTTTTTTTGTAGTTTTCTGAAGCTGGAAACAGGGAGAGACAGACAGACTCCTGCATGCGCCCGACCGGGATCCACTCGGCACGCCCACCAGGGGCGGACGCTCTGCCCACCAGGGGGCTATGCTCTGCCCCTCCGGAGCGTCGCTCTGTTGCGACCAGAGCCACTCCAGTGCCTGGGCAGAGGCCAAGAAGCCATCCCCAGCACCCGGGCCATCTTTGTTCCAATGGAGCCTTTGGCTGCGGGAGGGGAAGAGAGAGACAGAGAGGAAGGAGAGGGGGAGGGGTGGAGAAGCAGATGGGCGCTTCTCCTGTGTGCCCTGGCCGGAATCGAACCTGGGACTTCTGCATGCCAGGCCGACGCTCCACCACTGAGCCAACCGGCCAGGGCCGATATAAATATTTATTAAGAGTATTTACCATAAGATATCAAAATGACCTTTGTAGATTGTAATAATTGACTGAAACCAGCTAGATATGTTTAAGAGAGGTCAATAGAATGTCTGGGGTCAAATAATTATTTATATTGGTGGACAACAGCATGACTAAATGTCTAATTGTATAAAAATTTACATGGTTAACAGAGTCAATATTCTTCAATAAGACCCAAAATATGGTGGTTAAAAAAGAAATACTAATACAATTTTAGAAGGCATCAGTGGACATGATCCCGTTCTTCTGAGAACCTGGTTCTAGATCTAGATAATAATTTTTTAAATTTTTTCCAACTCTTCCAAATGCCACACAGATAGTACTGGGGGTCCTCAGAGATTCCCTCACAGGCACTCACAGCAGTGAGTAGAGTCCACCATTTTTCTGTGGTTCAGTGTTCCATGTTTCCTGGGGAGTTTGTATTATAGCCCACCGGGGCAGAATGACAATGTGCTGAAGTCTCTCCTGTTCCCTTTCCTCTCGAGGTCTAGCTTTCTAGAGCTCAGCTCTAGCATAACTCCAGTGCTGGAAGCACTCCACCTGCTTGGCTACATAGACTTAGAGCTAGGCTAGCTCATGCTCTCAGTGCCCTAGGGCTTACAGCCTCCTGCACAACATAGTTACTCAGGTTTGAAGACAATGGACAGAGTTCATGGATGGCAGACAGCTGTTTAAAAACTCTGATGCTGGCCTCTTGTACTTGCACAAGATTTCACGTGACCATCTCTTCCTTTAGAATCTCTCATGAACATCAGTCCATCACGGAAGCTCCCTCAGACCTGGCGAATAGGCCTGAATTCTAGGGTAGGCATCGCTGAGCCTTAACCTAGGACTCCCTGCTGGCGTCAGCCACAGTGGGTTTAAATTCTAGCTCCACCAATTACTTAATAAAAGAATTTTTATGAGTAGTAAATGAGATGATACATAGAAAGAACTTTGCACAGCCCTGGGCACAAGCTAAGTTATCAATGGATGGTAACTGCTATTATCATTATTAAAAAAATTACAATTACACATTATTAGGAGTCTGTGCCAACCTAAAAAAAAAGTCAACATCTAAGGAAACTTACCTATAGGATAGTGTCTGTACAAACCACTCAGGAGTCTTTGCTGGCAGATATTTAGGCCATGTATGATATTTTATAGTTTTAAAGCCAGTGCCCTGGAAACAATGGGCTGCTCTTCCCAAGTACTAAGACAGAATGTAAGTGAAGGTGTTTAAGTTAAAGTGCACAGCATACTGTTTTATGTCTGTTTATCATGCTTCTCAAAGCAATCTTTATTTACTGTGTGAGGAAAAAGACCTCTGGCTAACTCTACCAAATCAAACAATGTATTCCTGAAGTTTAGGGACCAAAGTAAATGAAAACCTTTGAACAGTAAATTTGTGAAGCAATATTAAGTATAGAAATTTTTTGAGCAATGCACTTTAAAAAGCTGTTGTTATTTTATTAAAACTTTATTTATTTTTTAAAAATATTACTAATATTGATATTTTGAAGATGGCCATTAGTCTGTCGTTTCTGTTAGTCAGTACAGACCTCACCATGTTGTCTCTGGAGCCACTTAAGAAGCCTTTGATAAGGTAGAAAAAGATCTATCTGAGAGTAACCATGGAATGTGTGTCCAAGCCTAGAAATCTGAGCATTTGCTCAAATAGTCCAAGTGGATGTACTGATTTTATATAAGTTAGTGAACTTGGATGGACTCTGTGTAGCTGTAGATGGCAAATTCCTCATAGAAGAGGACAAATATACTGTGATGGAAAATGATTTGATTTTAGGTGATGGGCACACAATACAATCAACAGTTGAAATGCTATAGAAATGTTTACCTGAAACCTATATACTCTCATTGATCAATGTCACCCCCATTAAATTTAATTTTCAAAAAAAATATATATATATACATATATACACATACACACACTTATATACATACATGCACACACACATATGTGTAATGCTGTGGAGAAACAAAAGAGAGCAACAACAACAACAAAAAATCCTGTCCTTAACATTTATAGACATTTCCCCAAAGAGGTAATATGAGTTGCCTCTTGGGAAAAGAATGAATTTTCAAAAAAAAAAAAAAAAAGGATGGGGCAAAAATGACTAGTAATTTAGTTTGTGTAAAAATGGAATGGACTACTTTATAAATTAATGCCCTTTAAACTTCAAAGGAACCTTTCAGTTGCAATTTTTTGTGTATTAGGAAACAAATCTAGGCAGGTTAAGTGAACTGCAGTTTCTCTAAGGAAGTATCAGAGGTAGAACTAGGGCCAAAGTCCCTGACTTGCTGTCTCATCCTCCCCACAACCTGACCTACTCCTTTGCCCCAGCAGAGGCTCACTTGTCCAGGGTGTCACATGTCACATTATTATTCACTACAGAAGGCTTCTCAAATTCTGTAGTGAAAGACCAATTTATTCCCCAACATTCCCATATATATATATATTTTTTTTACTTTTGGTCTAATTATTTTTATTCTAAATATATTTATTTCAGCATTTCTGTTCTACACCCAGTTAATAAAATAAGACCAGTGACCATGTGCTTAGATGTCAAACAATATCAAATTTCTAGGCTCTGGCCAGTGGCTCAGTGGATAGAGCATCGGGTTGGTATATGGATGTCCTGGGTTCGATTCCCGGTCAGAACACACAGGAGAAGCGACCATCTGCTTCTCTCCCCCTTCTCTCCCTCTTCCCCTTCCACTTTCCTTCCCATAGCCAGTGGCTCAATTGGTTTGAGCATGGCTCCAGGCACTAAGGACAGCTCAGTTGGTCCAACTGCATCAACCGCAGGTGCTAAAACATAGCTCAGTACTCAAGTATCAGCCCCACATAGGGTTGCCAAGTGGATCCCAGTCAGGGCACATGTGGGAGTCTGCCTCACTATCTCCCCTTCTTTCATCTAAAAAAAATAATAAATAAATAATAATAATAATAATTTAAGGCTAACTTTTCAGTGCCTAACCTAATCTCATGCAGACAAGGAGCAGTTGTGTTTTATTTTTTAAGTCAATCAATGTCAGCAAGATGGTAATCATTCTAGGACAAGTACAGTGTGTGCTACCATGATTTCACTCTTTAAATTTCTACAGGTATATCTAATTGATTGTGTTTAGGGATAGTCCTAAGTATTTCCCTTCAAAAATGTTTTTATTCCCTTATATGGTAGGCAACATCTAATATGGCCTCCTATGGTTTTCTGGAGCTGTTTTTATAGTTTTAGTGATATCTGGAAGAGGCACAAAAGTCATAACTGACTCCATGCTTGTAGTAGCTAGCTACTACAGAGAAGCTCCTCATTAAATTGCACATTACAGGGAGGACTATTATTATTGGGCTAAGAAAGAAAAATAGTTGTGGACAAGTAGCTCTTTACTTCCTGAGCATCTTGCTGTTTAAGTTGCAAACAGCCTTGTTTCCTCCAATAGCTTTTGTGAGAGACAATGTAAAATTACCTCCGACTTTTTTGACCTAGGGTGAAGATACAACAACAGTTGGAAAGAATAAAATCTTTTGATTTCTAGCCCACTGGATGCTTACAATATACCCCAAGAATTCCTGAAAACTATTTCCATTCAACAAATGAGAAAATGAAAGCTGAGCAAATTAGTTGAATAAGGTCCCAGTATCTTTGAAGATTATATAAAGGATCACTGCTTATCCTTTCAAAGTCTTGCTAGAGTATTGTCCAGGGGATTAACCCAGGATTGTTTTCTAAGGCAAAGGATGGAAAACTATGGCCTGTCAGCCAAACCTGGCTCCTGACAGGTTTTTGTAAATAAAGTTTTATTGGAATATGGCCCTGCTTTTTTTTTTTTTTATGTGTTGTTCGTGATTACTCTTATACTACAATGATAGAGTTGAAATGCAACATATACCCATTTGGCCCACAAAGTCTCACATATTTACTATCTGGCACTTTATAGAAAAAGTTCATTAATCTGTGCTTGAATTACTTTTTAGCACAAATTAAGGACCAAACTTGAAGTTACTTGTTGACTCAGAGCTTTCTGTGACAGAGATGTAAATGGTTTACGTTGTTAAGATAGATAATCAAATGTCAGAATAACCTAGAGATGTTTTCTCTGAACATATGTACCCTGATTTATCAATATCACCCCATTAAAATTAATTAAAAAAAAGATAGATAAATAAATCAATTCCCCAATGGTTTCAGTCTTTTTACCTGTGGGAAACTAGGCAGTTTAGCATCTAACTTAGCATTATTTTTTCAACATTTATTCTGTATTTGTATATACTGTCTTTCAAATAATTTTTGAACCAGTTTTATCACCTTGCTGTTTCCCTCATTAGTGAGTTAAATAAATTTGACTCCTGCTCACTATATTTTTGTACCAGATCAGTGTTCTTAACTTTTGAAAATTCTATTTTGAAATAGGCAGTTCTGAAATTTAGAGGGAAAAGGTGTCTGACTTTAAAACCTGTTTTCATTCTGCTGCCTCTTCATCTGTGAATATTAAAAATGAGAGATGTTGATGGGCTCTTTCAGCATGACGTTAAGTTGGTAGAGCCAGAGATCCTAAAGATTGTTTCATCTTCACTTGAATTTGAGTTATTTGGGCAAGAGCTCTTATGTAAGTCTAATAAACACATCTTAACAAATAGCTGCATTCAGTGATGGTGAAAAAATAAGTTTCCTTTCAGGCCTCAGCAGGCAGAAATAGATTTGGAAGACAAATCATATGACTCAGCTCTTTCTGTTGTTGTTTAATTTTCCATACTCTGAACACTACTAGGCTCCACAATCCTTCCAGTCTCCAGGGTTCACCTAAACGATAGAAAAAAAAGAAGGCTTTTGCCAGAAGATGGCTTGTGCAAGCTACTGATTGAACAATGTGAGGAGCTTGGGTGACAGCCGACCAAGCCATCTCATCACCACCAAGACTCTTTAATCTACCTTTGACTGGCATCAAGTGAGATATTATTGTCCTCTTCTGGAAAATTGGGATTCTAACCCTTATATTGCAGACTGGTGAGAAATTGAACAATACATTTAAATTGCCTGCGGTTTAGTAGATGTTCAATACATGTAACTACTGCAGGTTCTTCCCTCCTAGTTAATTGGGTCTCATCAAGGATGTACCATCTTTCTATTCCATCAGAGTGGGAGAGCAAGTATAAATTTAGTAGGAGGTCTAAAATATACTTGAGCAAAGGCTTAGATGCATTCCATAGTTTCTCCTATTCTGTCAGGAAGGTCTCTTAAGTTATAATATTTTCATCCTATCAAATCTAAGATACTATTTGTACCTTAACATATTGAAGGCTAACATGATCATTTCTATATATGTTCCAGGAAGACTGAAGTCTTAAGATAGATCATGAAAATTCTCTCATGAAAGAGGAAGGCCCTTTCATCTATATGGTGAATTTCTATGTTCTCTGTTGGCAAGCATCTACCCATAAGAATTGTTATTCCTGGGTGATCCACTAAATTAAAATGCTCCAGATCACCCACAAATCATCAGCACATGCTCACTATTTTTTTTCTGAAATAAGAATGTTTCCTATAATAAAACAAACAAACAAAAATGTTTTCTCTTTTTCTTGGGCCATTTTTCTGACTATTTTGTTGACTCTTCGGTTGCTGAAAGGGCTCTCTTATGCCTACTTTATGCTGGGAGGAAACCTGGCAGCCAGCATAATAAGCAGCTATTGACATATGATTCCTATTGTCCATCTCAGCTTTTCTGTCAAATGCACTGTACTAATTAATATCCCAATCTAGAACACTGTCGCTAACCCACTTAGCAGGTGCTGGCAGTTTCAGCAATGCCTTTGAAGGGCATGCCCACAAGGCCCTGTGACAGGTACAGATGCCTAGAATGCATATTTTCAGTGGGTGGGTGGTGTTTACCCTCCAAGAGCTCTTAACCTTTGTATCCCTAATGCTTATAAACTTCATATCCCAGGAACAATATTTGTGAATTCCTTCTTAAAATTGCTAATCAATGGAATTGTTTTTTGTTGTTGTTGTTGCTGTTTTTTTTACTTGAGGTATAACTGACAGATAACACTATGTTAGTTTCAGGTGTACAGCAGAAGGAGTAGATATGTGTTTATTTATATTGCAAAATGATCACCATAATAAGTCTAATTAATATGCAACCATCCATAGATACAATTTGTTTTCTTGTGATGAGAACTTTCAAGATCTCATGTTCGGGCAGCTTCCAAATATGCAATACAAGCTTAATAACCATCGTTAACCAAATTTCTAACCAAAATTTCTAACTTTTCATTGACTTCACCAGTTTTACCTACCCCCACCCTTCACCTCTGGCAATCACCAATTTGGTCTCTGTATCTATAAGCTCTCTCTTTGCTTGTTTCTTTTTAGTTTCCACATATGAGTAATATCATACTGTAATTTCTCTTTCTTCTGGTTTGTTTCAGTTAGCACAGTGTCCCCAAAATCCATCTATGTAGTTATAAACATCAAGATTTCATTGTATTTTGTGGCTGAATAATATACCATTGCATGTGTGTGACATTTTTTTTTATCCACTTACCTGTTGGTGGACACTTAGGTTGTGTCCATGTCTTGGTTATTTTAAGTAAAACTGCACTGAACATAAATATGCCTCTTCAAACTATTAATTTCATATGAAGAAGTGAGATTGCTGAATCATATAATAGTTCTATTTTTAATTTTTTGAGGAACCTCCGTACCGTTTTCCATATTGGTTGCACCAATTTACATTTCTAAATTCCCCTCAGTGGGGACAGGGAGCTAAGTTTTCTTGAGTATAAGCCAGTTGTTCAACACGTTATTTTATGTAATTATATATTTTATTCTTAGACAACCCTGTGAGATAATTTATTATTATTTTACTTAGTAGGTGAAGAAACAGAAACTAAGAGGGGTTAAGGAACTTATGGGTCCTGGTTAGTAGGAGGCACAGCTGATGTTCAAATCTAGGCTAGAGCACAAAGTTGATGTTTTAACTTCATTTTAGGACATTGTTTTGCAACTTTTAGTGTGCATAAAATCACTTGGGGAACTTGTTAGAATATGTGTTCCTGACCCAACCCCAAAGTTTCTGATTTAGTAGGTCTGGAGTGAATACTTGCTACCCAGTGTTTTGACATTGCTGGTCTGTGGACCACACTTTGAGAAGCACTGAGCTCAACCATGTTGTTTTAGCAAATGCACTTTCAATAATCTGATAGCTGGCCTCCACATCTCTCAGAACTGAATTCTTAAACTTCCATAACATGAGTTATATTTGATTATAAATTCAGTAGGGTGAATACCCATTTAGGGATATGGATGCTGTCCAGTTACTTGATGTAATGTTAATAACAGTATTTTAGAGCTTGAAAGGACCTTAGGGATTGTCTCATTCAACCTTTTCATGTTACAAATGAGCGAGTATGACTTGCTCCAATTTATTGGAGAAATAAATTTTCTGGTTTAATAAAGTTGTCAAGAAAACAGTTGATGGTTTTTCAACTCATCCATTTCTGGCCAACTGAATTCTTTCAAAACCAGAGCAGAATAATTTGGACCAGTTTGTGACTAGAGCCCACCTTCCGATAGTTTAAATAGATGTTATATATATGCCAGCCTGTTATAAATCCAGCCTGTTCATTTATATATATGCCAAGCAGAGTATGAATGTAGTCTGAGATGGCAGTTCTTTCAGAATTTGGTCATGGAATCTCTCTGATTAGTATGTGTGGGAAGAGGTATGTGCATCCATACACGCTATAGGGTGTTTTATTGTGTTTTTCCTGAGCCGGCTCCAGAGATCCTTCCTCAGTCAGAATTTCCCATCACTGGGTGCTTTAAAATAACCCTGATAGTTTTTCACTTGCTTCTAGTTCCTTTGTCTTCTTTTTATCTAAACCTTCTAAATTACATCTAAAGCAGTTCAAGCTAATATACTCATATTTCTTTGTTTCTAAATATAGTATAAAAAAACCTTTTTTTCCACGGCTGAACTGCTTTTAATTGGGTTTGCTCTCATTATCTGCCCAAATTCCACTTCAATCTTTTAGTGTCAAAATGTCTCTACTGGGCCCTGGCCGGTTGGCTCAGCGGTAGAGCGTCGGCCTAGCGTGCGGAGGACCCGGGTTCGATTCCCGGCCAGGGCACACAGGAGAAGCGCCCATTTGCTTCTCCACCCCTCCGCCGCGCTTTCCTCTCTGTCTCTCTCTTCCCCTCCCGCAGCCAAGGCTCCATTGGAGCAAAGATGGCCCGGGCGCTGGGGATGGCTCTGTGGCCTCTGCCTCAGGCGCTAGAGTGGCTCTGGTCGCAACATGGCGACGCCCAGGATGGGCAGATTATCGCCCCCTGGTGGGCAGAGCGTAGCCCCTGGTGGGCGTGCCGGGTGGATCCCGGTCGGGCATGCGGGAGTCTGTCTGACTGTCTCTCCCCGTTTCCAGCTTCAGAAAAATGAAAAAAAAAAAAATCAAAAAAAAAAAAATGTCTCTACTGGGTGTTTGGGGAGCGGTGGGACTGACCTGAGCAGTAGAAGCGGACTGAGTCTAATTAAAGGATTAGCAAGGCTTGTTTTTCAAATGTCTAAAACTGGTCAGATGCCTTGGAGAAGAGTATTTTTTCTAGGATGCCAGAAATCCTTGTGGATGGGAAGGAAGTTGTAAGGTCTGCCTGAATAATTTGGACAAATAGAGAAATAAAATATGTATATAAGTTTACAACAGAATGGAAACTTTACCCTCAGGGTCAAATTATCATTGTAAGAAAGTCACTAAGAAACTTGTAAGAGTGGTGGCCTTCAAGTGGGATGAAGAGATAAGAGCTTAGGGGTGAAGAGGAGAGTTGTTTTACTGTAAAACTACAGCAAAATACTTGTATTTTTACTATGTATATACATTACTTTTCCCTATGAAATAATACCAATGTTTTATTTTCACAGGTAGGTAACCACAGTTGAAATTGTATGTGATAAGGGGCTAAATACAGTCAACCCTAAATAGACATCATTGGTCACAAACGAAAATCAAACTCTCCAAGAGTGATGCTCATAGCCATACAAACTTCATAGAATCTTACAAATTGCCTTATGAGAACACATCACTTCCAAGGATACTAGCTATGGTGATGAACTCAGAAAATGTATGAGGTTCTCAGGATGGGCATTGGAAGGTATGGAAATATTAATTTAAGTTTTAGAAAGTATGGCACATTTTCATACTAAAATATTTGGGGGATAACACCCAGAATATATAAGGGAACTAAAGTCTCAAAGGAAGCCGCATACCGGTGGTGGAGCCAACATGGAGGAGGCAGAATTTAAACAAGTCCTTGAAGGCTGGATGGGATGTCAGAGGTCATGGGTGAAGGGCCTGGACCCCTACCCTAGTTGTTCAAGAATAAACTGCTGGCATGGATTCACATTTGACTATCTTGGTAAAGATTTGTAGAAGCTAAACTTGGAATTTGTAGAAGGGAGTTGAATGTATGTGAGGAAATTTGAAAGAAGCTACATATAGTTTGAGTCAGGGGAGAAATATGACCATGGTGGCATTTTTAGTATTTTCTGTATGCAGAAGAGCTCGGAGGAAAAGCAAGAGGAAACTGGGAAGGTGATTCCTCTCTCTTTAGGAGTGATGGGGCTCAGTTACTTCAGGAAACATCTGGAGCAGATGAAAGGAAAGAGGTACTCAGCAGAGTCTGATCGAGACTGGCAACAGAGTGAAGGACGAATTGATGGGCCTGGAAGGCACTGAGAAAACATGGCAGGAATTTGTAGGAGGAGGAGCAGTAACAATAATTACAGTAGTTACAATGCACTGAGCTTATATATGCCATGCTTTATAAATGGTTTACTCGATCATCTGATACTTTCGAATGTGTGTATTATTATCTTCACTATATAGCTCAAAAACTGTAGCACAGAAGTAAAAACCAATGCCCAAATTTACAGCGCCATTGAGTCCTGGGATTCAAACTCAGCAGTCTGGCCCCAGGGCACATATTCTCTCAGAAGATGTGTATAAAAATTTTAAAATGGCACAGGTTATAGTAGCCAAAAAAAAAAAAAGCAAGAACCCAGGCACTATTAGTGATGCAGAAGGAAATCAAGGCACTTGGGGCCTTTCATAGAAGTGCTGTTTACCATACTAAGAAATTGGACAGACCTAGCAGGGGTTCAGTGGATAAATCATTGACCCAATGTGTCAGAGGTTGTGTGTTCAGCCCTGGTCAGGGAATGTAGGAGAAGCAATCAATGAGTACACAATTAAATGGACCAACTAAGTCAGGGGTCCCCAAACTACGGCCCATGGGCCGCATGCGGCCCCCTGAGGCCATTTATTCAGCCCCTGCTGCACTTCCGGAAGGGGCACCTCTTTCATTGGTGGTTAGTGAGAGGAGCATAGTTCCCATTGAAATACTGGTCAGTTTGTTGATTTAAATTTACTTGTTCTTTATTTTAAATATTGTATTTGTTCCCGTTTTGTTTTTTTACTTTAAAATAAGATATGTGCAGTGTGCATAGGGATTTGTTCATAGTTTTTTTTTATAGTCTGGCCCTCCAACGGTCTGAGGGACAGTGAACTGGCCCCCTGTGTAAAAGGTTTGGGGACCCCTGAATAAGTGAAACAATGAATTGATGCATTTCTCTCTCTCTCTCTCTCTTTCTCTCTCTCCCTATCTCTTCCTTTTCCTCTTTCTCCCTTCTCTATCTCTCTCAAATCAATGGGAAAAAAAGGAATTGGACCCAACCTAAGTGTTTATTAACTAAAGACTGGTAATATAAAATATGTTCATACATTTAAAGAGGTACAGAGGGTCCTCGGGTTACAATACAGTTCCATTCCTATGACAGTGACGTAACCTGAATTTTAGTGTAAGTCAAAACACACTCTAGCCTAAGTCACTTACCTATCCTAAGACAGTTATAAAATCATAGTTTAGAACATAAAAACACAACTTAACCACAGAAAAAAAAGATATAATATACTGTATTGTACATTGTACTGTTTTAACAGAAAAAATTACAAAAAAGTGAGTATAAGAAATTCCTTACCTTTATTCCTGTGGTTGGCTGGCACACTGAAAGGGGCATTGCAAGGTGGGAGAGAGTGACCTATTGGGAGGAGGAAGCTGGAGAGGCAGGAGAACCTGCAGAAGGTGCTGGAGATACTGGGTCAGGTGAATCAGGATTGCCTAAGGAACATGCAGGAGACGCTGGAAATGAGTCTAATTATACTACAGGTGTTTCATCTCAAGAAGCAGCAGATGTAGAGGGTATAGGATCTGTTTCAGGCCTCTCTGCCTTCTTAAAAAATTATTCTAGTCTAGTCTGGAAGGCTGATGATTTCTTCTCTTCTGAACTCTGCCTGTAGCATTGCAAGGCATCCATAACAGCTCTGTAGGCCTTACTGAATCTGTCATCGCTGGGGTCCTCATCCTGAAATTTTGCCAACCCATCCTCTACCATAGAGAAACCTTTTTGTCAAACCCTTGGTAGTAAATCTCTTGGATTCTAGGGTTTCTATCTCTTCCTCTTCAACCAGCTGCTTCTCCAGCTGAATGAGGTCCTCAGCAGACAGCTCCTCTCCATGTGATGCCAGTAGCTCTGTGACATCCTCAGCCTCCACCTCTAAATTAAGCCATTTACCCATGGCAACAGCCTTCTCTGTTACAGCCTCCACTGACTACTCAAAGCCATGGAAGTCATACACAAATTGGGGACACAGCTTGTTCCATAGACCATTGAACTTTGTTCACCTCACTTCATTTCGAGCAAAAGCAATTGTAATAGTCATGACTTCCAAAAGTCTTGGAGTGTCAGGTTCTTGTTCTTCTCAGTTGCATTCAGGTCAATAGCAAATGTCCTTCAGAGACAGTAGGTCTTGAAAGAGGCAATGACACGCTGGTCCATGGGCTGTAAAAGGGCAGTGGTATTAGGTGGGAGGTAAACTACCTTGACATTAGGGTTAAAGTCACTCAAATGGGCAGGGTGACCAGGGGCATTGTCCAGCACTAGCAACACCTTAAAGGGTAGCGCCTTGCTAACACAAGTCCTTCACTGCTGGCACAAAGTGGATAGAAAACCACTCCTCAAAAATCTGAAGTGTTGCCTGACCTGTGGTGGCGCAGTGGATAAAGCGTTGACCTGGAATGCTGAGGTCGCCGGTTCAAAACCCTGGGATTACCTGGTCAAGGCACATATGGGAGTTGATGCTTCCTGCTCCTCCCCTCTTCTCTCTCTTTCTCTCTCTCTCTCTCTCTCTCTCTCTCTCTCTCTCTCTCTCTCTCCTCCTTCTCTCCTCTCTAAAATGAATAAATAAAGTCTTAAAAAAAATCTGAAGTGTCTGTCACCCCTGCCTTCGTGTTAGACCTCTAGATGACAGGCAGTTGACCCTTTCAAATGCCCTTTAGTGCCCTTGGATTCTCTGCCTGGCACACCAACAGAGGCTTGAGTTTGAAGTCTCCTGCAGCATAACCTTCCGAAAGCAAAGTTAGTTTCTCCTTGCCACCTTTTTGGCCTGATGCTGTTTTCTCCTCCTTGGCGATGTAGCTCCTATTAGTCATACACTTCCAAAAAAGTCCTGTCTCGTCAACATTAAACACTATTTCAGCACTGTAGCCCCCTCTTTAATTAATTCAGCCAACCTATCAGGAAATTCGCTGGCTGCTTTCTCATCTCTGCTAGCAGCTTCACCCTGCACCTTAAGGTTATGCAAGTTGGCATGAGCTTCGAAACACATGAACCAACCCCTACTAGCCACAAACTCTTCACTCCATTTCCCCTTTTCACTTTCTATTGCCTCAAATAATTGTTTAGCTTTCTTTTGAAACAACATTATACTAGCTGGAATAGGCCACTGATGCTGGTTTTCCAGCCTCAGAAGTAGCAATCTTGCCATCTCAGTCGTTAAGCCACTTTGCAGTTTGGTAATCACAGTCGATTTCATAGGGGCTGATCCCTTCACATGCTCTAGAATAGTGGTTCCCCAAACCCTTGGCTGTGGATCGGTAATGGTCTGTGGGCCATTTGGTACCTCTGCAGAGAAAGAATAAATAACTTACATTATTTTCGTTTTATTTAAATCTGAATGATGTTTTATTTTTTAAAAATGACCAGATTCCCTCTGTTACATCCGTCTAAGACTCACTCTTGATGCTTGTCTCATAAGTTCGACAATTATATTTAAAAATACCACAGTTTTTACACTGGTTGCATAATTTTATTTTGTGCATTTATCCGTCCCACCCTAAAGGTCCATCCGTGAAAATATTTTCTGACATTAAACCGGTCCGTGGCCCAAAAAAGGTTGGGACCACTGCCCTAGGACACGGTCTTTTTCCTTGATAACTGTTGCTACAGTAGAGCAGCTAAGACCTACTGTGTGGCAGATGTTTGTCACTGATTCTCCTTTTCTGATCTCTTTACCAGGAGAATCAGTGACAAACAATGTCTAATTTCACTTTCATTCTGATGGCTTTCATCTTCTTCAAAGCACGACCCTCTGAAGACTCTGACTTTCCTTTAGGATCATGGTAAGGGCCAAAATTTTGCCACACAAAGCTACAGAAATAGAAAACCTGCGCTTTTTTTTTTTTTGTATTTTTCTGAAGTTGGAAACAGGGAGGCAGTCAGACAGACTCCCTCATGCGCCCGACAGGGATCCACCTGACATGCCCACCAGGGGGCGATGCTCTGCCCATCTGGGGCATTGCTCTGCTGCGACCAGAGCCATTACAGCGCCTGAGGCAGAGGCCATGGAACCATCCTCAGCGCCCGGGCCAACTTTGCTCCAATGGAGCCTTGGCTGCGGGAGGGGAAGAGAGAGATAGAGAGGAAGGAGAGGGGGAGGGGTGGAGAAGCAGATGGGTGCCTCTCCTGTGTGCCCTGACTGGGAATTGAACCCGGGACTCCTGCATGCCAGGCTGACGCTCTACCACTGAGCCAACCAGCCAGGGTTAAAACCTGTGCTTTTAACAGTCCAAAATGGCGTAGGTAAGCGAACTGGAGGAGCCAGCTCCCCCACTCATAGGCCGTGTCACTGTGTATCCTTCCACTATGCACAACCAAATTAGTTTGCCCACATAGTCCATATGTTCAATGCTACCGTAAGTCGGAAAACTCACATTTCAATTATTTTAAGTTTTTATGGGAGTGAGTATTGTAAACTCAAAACATTGTATGTCAAGACTGTTGTAACAGGAGGACCTCCTGTACTATGCAGTACTAATAAAAGTATGAGGTATGTCTGTAATTTTGAGCCAGATAACTACACTTGGCATTCTGGTGAGTGAAGGAGCAAGTGACAGATCCTCTCATTTTGTATAATTTTATTCAGGTAAGTTACATAAACATTATTTGGTGAAGGACTGGAAAGATCTGGGGAAATGATCTTTAAAATATTGAAAATAAAAGGATTCCAAGATGGTGACAGAATAGGTGAATGTTTCAACTGCCACCTCCCAGTACCAAATGTGATTACAACTTAATTTAAGAACAATCATCTTGAAAAACCAACTTTGGACTAAATGAAGAGGAGTCTATAACCAAGGATCACAGAAGAAGCCACATTGAGACTGGTAGGAAAGGTGGAGGCACAGAAAGGGCTGTCTAGCTCCTAGGAGCAAGCAGTGGCTGAGGGTCCAGAGTGAGTCTCACTGCAGGGAGGGTCACCCTGAGAGGTGTGTGTCCATAGCCCCAGGCCGGAGCCCCAGCCTAGAGACCCGGAGCTTAGAAGAGGCACCCACACAACATTTGGAGGTGAAAAGAGCTGAGGTTTCTGTCTGTGAGAAAGAGATGGAGCTCTCAGAGACACAGCCTCCATCTTAAAGGGCCAGAGCAGAAAGTCTCATTCACAGCCATATACCTGGGGCTCTGGCAGGGGAGAGCTGAGAGGACTGGAGTTGTGTGAGAAGACTGAATTAGTGGCCCAGGGAGAGATACTGCTGGGGACAGCCACCGGCATCCCTGTGCTGAGTCATTCTCTAATACTGCAGTCACCATCTTTCCTGGGTGGAGCAGTCCCCTCTGTGTGGCATCAGCCTGAGGAAAAGCAAGTGTCTATTCCAGGGGTCTCCAAACAACGGCCCGCGGGCCGCATGCGGCCCCCTGAGGCCATTTACCCGGCCCCCGCCGAACTTCCGGAAGGGGCACCTCTTTCATTGGTGGTCAGCGAGAGGAGCATAGTTCCCATTGAAATACTTGTCAGTTTGTTGATTTAAATTTACTTGTTCTTTATTTTAAATATTGTATTTGTTCCCGTTTTGTTTTTTTTACTTTAAAATAAGATATGTGCAGTGTGCATAGGGATTTGTTCATAGTTTTTTTTTTTATAGTCTGGCCCTCCAACGGTCTGAGGGACAGTGAACTGGTCCCCTGTGAAAAAAGTTTGGGGAACCCTGGCCTATTCTCAGGTATCCCTCTTGCCCCATCCTATGGAGATCGGGCCATTCTGAGAAGATAGCCAGGAAGCAGGGGATGTGTCAGTGACTCAGTTTTCTGGTGTTGAGGCCAGAGCTTTCCCCTGCACACTCTCGAGTCTATGATTGGTACTTCTGCCACATGGGAGATTCAGTAGAAACTGTCCCGGACTGTGGGGAGACCACATCTCTGCATTTCAGAGGTCACACCCACCAGAACTCTGGGGCCACACCAAACTGAGGTCTGTGAAAAAGGTCTGGACAGACTGACACCTGGGGCTGAAGGATGGAGTCACACTCATGACCCTTGTGAATCCCAGAATTTTCACAGGCTCTAGATACTACCAGAGGTTATTCCAGTGGTCAAGCCTAACAAGCATCAAGCAGACAGAGGCCGCAGAACTCAGGGTCCCAGGGAACCTTGGCCTTTTGCTGACATTCCCCCAGATCCATGGTGGGTAAAAGTCAGCCTAGGTGTGCGGCTTGGTATTTCCAGGTGCACCTGGGCCCAGCAGAGGCAACCACAAAGTCTGGATTGCTTGTAGCTTTAAGAAGGTTGCTGAGGGCCAGTCACAGGCAGTATCCCCCACTGGTTTGCAGCAAGTTCTCTCCTGGGAGGCCCAGGGCCAGCACATCCAGTGGCCAGCTGCAGAGAGAATCAGTTTAGGACCTAACAACCCTTGCTGGAGATATATCCTATGGGAGGGCTCATTGAACACCTGGCTCAGTGGAGGCGAGTTCCGCTTTTTGTGATGAACACTGGCACAGTGGCTGTGCACATTGGACAGGGTGGAACTTCACAGTCAGTCGACTCGGGTGCTGAATATCCTTCCCTTCTGGGCTAGGTTTCACAGGGGGAAGGGAGAGAGGCTTGGACCATGGGCATTCAGTGTAGGTCCCCACCAGCCTATTCTTGGGTCTGGTTGGGAGGCTTAGCCATTTTGGGGGGGGGGGGGGAGGAAGAAGCTAAGGAGATGACAGAGTCAGCCCCAAGGGAGCACCATCTCACTCTTTCTCCTTGAGACCAGGGTTTCACCAGCTAGAAGAACATCTGCAGAGGGGAATGTCAGCCCCACCCAATCTGAACCTGCAGCTCACCTTGCTGGGGAGAAATAGAATTGGTGTATCCAGCAGTGGCTGAGGGATTAGGCTCTGGAGTAGGGGCCACATTACCTGTACTGAGCCTTTGACCAAAATAACCCTAAAGTAGGGGGTCTCACTAATGTTATATTCCCAACCTCAGCTGCCCTAACCCACCAAACTTGCAAACTGCAGAGGGGTTGGTTGGGTGAGGCCAGACTGAGCCCACACTACAGTCTTTCTACAGAAGACTCTGTGGGAAGACCACACAGCTTCAAGAGGAGGTGGAGCAGCTGAAAAATGGAGGGAAATCTTACCGAGCTTAGGGCTTTTACGAAGCTGCTGTCATCTCTAAACAGGAAGAAGCTGGGCCTTATACACTGGTTGGCCCCTCCCACACTACTTAGGCACAGAAAATGCAGACACAAAGGGCAAAAAGCGCAGTATCTCCAGACACATAGCCCACAGTGAGTTACAAACAACAGCTGGTGCCAACCAGGTTCTTTTAGGTGCGAGATTAGGTTGTTTGTTTGAGCTTTTACTTGCTTCTTAAAGTAAGCCTGTAATGCTATGAACTTTCCTCTCAGGACTGCTTTTGCTGTGTCCCATAGATTTGGGGTTGTTTTATGTTCATTTTCATTTGTTTTAAGAAATTTTTTTTATTTCTTCCTGGATCTCATTGTTAACACATTTGTTATTTAATAGCATGCTATTTAGCCTCCAAGTGGTTGAATGGTTTTTAGTTTTTCTACTGTAGTTGACTTCTAGTTTCATGCCATTGTGATCAGAGAATATACTTGATATTACTTTAATCTTCTTAAATTTACTGAGACATGTTTTGTGTCCTAACATGTGATCTATACTAGAAAGTGTACAATGGGCACTTGAAAAGAATGTATATTCTGGAGGGGGGGGGTATTCGAGAGGACACTAGAATCTATGTACACCCAATAAATTAAAATAAAATAAAATAAAAAAGAATGTATATTCTATTGCTTTGGGGTAAAAGGTTTTGAAGATATCAATTTAATCCAGTTGATCTAGTGTGTCATTTAAGGCTAATGTTTCTTTGTTAATTTCTGTGTGGAGGATCTGTCCATTGATGTTAGAGGGGTATTAAAATCCCCTACTATTATAGTGTTGCCATCAATCTTGACCTTTATGTCCATCATATCTGCTTTATATATATAGGTGCCCCTTTATTAGGGGATACACGTTTACAATGGTTACAGCTGCTGTTGAATTGCTCCCTTTATCATAATGTAATGACATTTTTTTGTCCCTTACTATAGCCTTTGTTTTAAAGGCTATTTTTTCAGATATAAGTATTGCTACCCCAGCTCTTTTTTAATTTCTATTTGCATGAAACACTTTTTTCTATCCTTTCACTTTCAGTCTATGTATATCTTTTGTTCTGAGGTGGATCTCTTGTAGACAGCATATGTACAAGTCCTGCTTTCTTATCCATGCAGCTACCCTACCCTATGTCTTTTGATTGGAACATTTAGTCAATTTACATTTAAGATTATTATTGAAATGTACTTATTTATTGCCATTTTATTTTTTAAATCCACAATCCTCTTTTTCTCGATTTATTTTTTCCTTTTCTCTTTTATCACAGGCCCCTTAACATTTCTTGCAGTACTGGTTTGCTTGTAATCAATTCCTTGAGCACTTTCTTGTCTGGGAAGCTTTTTATTTCTCCTTCAATTTTAAATGATAGTGTTGCTAGATAAAGTAGTCTTGGTTATATGTTCTTGTTTTGCATTACTTTGAATATTTCTTGCCAGTTCCTTCTGGCCTCAAGTGTTCTGTTGAGAAGTCTGATGTCATCCTTAGGGGGCTCCTCTGTAAGTAATTAACTGCTCTTCTCTTGCAGCTTTTAGTATTCTTCCTTTGCCTTTTAACTTTGGCATTTTAATTATGATGTGTCTTAGTGTAGGCCCCCTTGGGTTTCTCTTTAATGGGACTCTCTTTACTTCTTGTACTTGTGTGACTTTTTCCTTCATAAATTTAGGGAAATTTTCAGCTATGATTTCTTCAAATCAGTTCTCTATACCTTGTTTGTTCTCTTCTTCAGGAACTCCTATGATGCAGATGTTGTTTCTCTTCCTATTGTCGCAGAGCTCTCTTGCAGTTTCCTCAGACTTTTTGACCTTCTTTTCTTTTTGCTGCTCTGATTCTGTGCTAATGTTTATCTTGTTCTCTAAATCTGATTTGATCTTCCACTTCATCTAACCTGCTGTTGATTCCTTCTGGTGCAGTCTTCATTTCTGATATTGTATTTGTCATTTCTGACTGGTTCTTTTTTTTTATCATTTCAATGTCTTGATGCTTGCTGTCTCTTTGTTTAAGTTCTCATTGTGATCACTCATTTTTGCTCTAAGATTCTTGAACATCCTAATAGTCATTATTTTAAATTCTATGTCTGGTAGTTTGGTTACTTCAATTTCATTTAGTTCATTTTCTGGGAATTTCTCTTGCTGATTCATTTGGGTCATATTTCTCTGTCTGCCCATTTCTTCTGTGTATTAGGTAGCTCTTTTCTAATACATATGATCAAGGTTGACCCTTAGAACCAGCCAGCCTGTAGGGATAACCACCTCCACAACAGGACAAACTGCTGTGGGTTACCTGTCTGGAGCTACTGCTCTGTTTGCTGTTTGTGTCTGCATTTTCTGTGTCTGGACAGTGTGGGAGGACCTAAGCTGTGTAAAGGACCAGCTTCTTCCTGCTTAAAGATGTCAGCAGCTCCATAAAAGCCCCAAGCTCGGTAAGATTTGCCTCCACTTTTCAGCTGCTCCACCTCCTCTTGAAGCTGTGTGGTCTTCCCACAGAGTCTTCTGTAGAAAGACTGTAGTGTGGGCTCAGACTGGCCTCATCCCTCCAACCCTTCTACAGGTTGCAAGTTTAGTAGTTTATGGCAGCTGAGGCTAGGAATACATTAGTGGGACCCTCTATTTAGTGGTCTCTTGGTCAGGAGCTCATTATGGGAAAAGTGGCCCCTACTCCAGAGCCTAAACCCTCAGGCACTGCTGGATACTTCAATTCTATTTCTTCCCAGCGACATCAGCAGCAGGTTTAGATTTGGTGGGGTCAACAGTCTCCTCTGCAGTTTTTCCAGCTGGTGAGACCCTGGTCTCAGGGAAGAAGACTAGGAAGGTCCTCTCCTACAGCTGAATGTGCCCCCCAAAAAGTGGCTAAGTCCCTTAAATGGACCCAACAATAGGCTCGCAGGGACCCACTCTTTGAAGATATGCTCCATGCTCCAAGCTTCTCTACCTTCCCCTGTGGAACCTAGCACAGTGGGGAAGGATATCCAGAACTCAGGTCAGCTGACTGTGGAGGTCCACCCTATATAATGTGCATGAACTGCCTTGTCAGTGCTGGTCACAGAAAGCATAACTTGCCTCGGCTGGCCAGTGTCCAATAAGCCCTTTTGTATGACATGCTGTCAGCAAGGGTCATTAGGTCCTGAACAAATGCTTTGCACAGCTGACCACTGTATATGCTGGCCCTGGGTTTCCCTGGAAAGAACCCAGTGCAGACCAGTGGGAGACACTGCCCATGACTGGTCCTCAGCAACCTTCTTGCATCTACAAGCAATTCAGAGTTTGTGGCTACCTCTGCTTGGCCCAGTTGTACCTGAAAATACCAAGCCACACATCTAGGCTGGCTTTTACCCACACTGGGCCTGGGAGAAGGTCTGCAAAAGACCAAGGTTCTCTGAGTCCCGCCTCCTGCAGCCTTTGTCTGCTGGCTGCTTGTTAGGCTTGGCCACTGAAATAAAACCTCTGGTAGAGCATGGAGCAATTCAGGAATTAAGGGTGTTGGATGTGGCTCCATCCTTCAGCCTCAAGTGTCAGTCTGTCCAGGCTTTTTTCACAGACCTCAGTAGGGTGTGGCTAGCAGGATTCTGGTGCATGTGGCCTCGAAGACCCAGAGATGTGGTCTGCCCGCAGTCTGGACAGTTTCTACTGAATCTCCCATGAGGAGGAAGCATCAGTCATAGCTTGGGAGCATGCGGATGGGGGAAAGCTCCAGCCTCCCTGAGTCACTGATGTGCCTCCTACTTCCTGACTATCTTCTCAGCGTCCCAGTCTCCACAAGGTTGGGCAGGAGAGACTCCCTAGGGGAGGGCAGTTGCTTTCCTCTAGGCTGCTGCACAGAGGGGACTGCTCCACCCAAAAAATATGGCAGCTGCTGTATTGGAGAATGACTCAGCAAAGGGGTTCCAGTGGCCATCCCCCAAGGCATCTCTCCCTGGGCCACCAACTTTACACTCTCCTCACACAACTCTAGTCCTCTCAGCCCTCCCTCCACCGGAGCCCAGGAAAGTGACTGTGAATGAGATTTTCTGTGTGGGCCCTTTAAGATGGAGCCTGCATCTCCTAGAGCTCTGTCTCTTTCTTGCAGACAGAAACCCTGGCTCTTTTCACCACCATATGCTATGTGGGCACCTCTTCTAGGCTCTGGGGCTCTAGGCTGGGGGTCTGGGTCTGGGGCTGAAGATCCACATCTCTCAGGGAAACCCTCCCTGCAGTGAGAGTCCCTCCAAACCCTCAGCCACCCCTCGCTCCTGTGAGCGGGCAGCCCTTTCCGCATCTTCACCCTTCCTACCAGTCTTGGTGTGGCTTTCTCTGTGATCCTTAGTTATAGACTCATCTTTGTTTAGTCCAAAGTTGGTTTTTCAAGATGACTGTTCTTTTTTTTATATATTTTTTTAAATTTTATTTATTTATTTATTTATTTATTTATTTTTTACAGATTAAGAATTATACTCTTGCTTTATTATTGAATTTGATTATATACCTATAGTAAAGTAGACAAATTAGAGTTTATTGTTATATTTATGGCTGAATTATCTATTTTCCTCATAGGTACAAAAGTAAACCGGCTGATAACTATGAAGATCCCAAAGATATTCAAGCCATCAAAGAGGCTCAGATGTATATGGGAGACTTCAATCTAAAGACAGCCCCAGACTATAAGATACCGGAGCACATGAGAATAAATGCTGCCAAGAAAGAAGAGGAACTGGGACAGCTAGACTCTATGGTACTAAACTACGTTTTATTTGACAGAGAAGAAATACCTAGGTTTTTAATTGAATTCTGCTAAACCCACCCATTTCACTATCAGGTCCATGCCAATATATAGCCATAGAAATTTGAACTGGAAAAGACCTCCATGTTTATAGAGGCCTCAGTTTCCTCATTTGTAGGAAAGGGGCATTATTTTAGGTAATCATGGAAAATATTGTTGGGAGCTTTTTAAAATGTTTTTATTCTTATTTAACCTTCTCACTAGTAGTTGGTCTATTCAAATTTTTTATTTCTTCATGGTTCACACTTGGAAGATTGTATGTGTTTAGGAATCTATCCATTTCTTTTAGGTTGTCTAATTTGTTGGTGTGTAATTGTTAATAGTTGTCTAGTGTTAATAGCATTTCTGTGGTATCCGTTGTAACTTATGTTTTATTTTCTATTTTTTTCTTGGTGAGTCTAACTAAAGTTTTGTCAATTTTGTTTATCTTTTCAAAGATCCAACTTTTAGTTTCATTAGTATTTTCTATTTCTTTCTATTTTATTTAATTCTACTCTGATTTTTGTGAATGTCCCTTTTAGAACTGTTTTTTATGCATCTCATACATTTTATTTTTTTTATTTTTTTTTAATAAATTTTTATTAATGGTAATGGGATGACATTAATAAATCAGGGTACATATATTCAAAGAAAACATGTCTAGGTTATTTTGTCATTAAATTATGTTGCAAACCCCTCGCCCAAAGTCAGACTGTCCTCCGCCACCCTCTATCTAGTTCTCTGTGCCCCTCCTCCTCCCCCTAACTCTCTCCCTCCCTCCTTCCCATGTCCTCCCTCCCCCCACCCTTGGTAACCACCACACTCTTGTCCATGTCTCTTAGTCTCATTTTTATGTTCCACCAATGTATGGAACCATTCAGTTCCTGTTTTTTTCTGATTTACTTATTTCACTCCGTATAATGTTATCAAGATCCCACCATTTTGCTGTAAATGATCTGATGTCATCATTTCTTATGGCTGAGTAGTATTCCATAGTGTATATGTGCCACATCTTCTTTATCCAGTCTTCTATTGAAGGGCTTTTTGGTTGTTTCCATGTCTTGGCCACTGTGAACAGTGCTGCAATGAACATGGGGCTACATGTGTCTTCACGTATCAATGTTTCTGAGGTTTTGGGGTATATACCCAGTAGAGGGATTGCTGGGTCATAAGGTAGTTCTATTTGCAGTTTTTTGAGGACCCACCATACTTTCCTCCATAATGGTTGTACTACTTTACATTCCCACCAACAGTGAATGAGGGTTCCTTTTTCTCCACAGCCTCTCCAACATTTGCTATTACCTGTCTTGTTGATAACAGCTAATCTAACAGGAGTGAGGTGGTATCTCATTGTAGTTTTGATTTGCATTTCTCTAATAACTAATGAAGCTGAGCATCTTTTCATATATCTGTTGGCCATTTGTATCTCTTCCTGGGAGAAGTGTCTGTTCATGTCCTCTTCCCATTTTTTTATTGGATTGTTTGTTTGTTTGTTGTTGAGTTTTATGAGTTCTTTGTAAATTTTGGATATTAGGCCCTTATCTGAGCTGTTGTTTGAAAATATCATTTCCCATTTAGTTGGCTGTCTGTTTATTTTGATATCAGTTTCTCTTGCTGAGCAGAAACTTTTTATTCTGATGTAGTCCCATTCATTTATCTTTGCCTTCACTTCTCTTGCCATTGGAGTCAAGTTCATAAAATGTTCTTTAAAACCCAGGTCCATGATTTTAGTACCTATGTCTTCTTCTATGTACTTTATTGTTTCAGGTCTTATATTTAGGTCTTTGATCCATTTTGAATTAATTTTAGTACACGGGGACAGGCTGTAGTCGAGTTTCATTCTTTTGCATGTGGCTTTCCAGTTTTCCCAACACCATTTGTTGAAGAGGCTTTCTTTTCTCCATTGTGTGTTGTTGGCCCCTTTATCAAAGATTATTTGACCATATATATGTGGTTTTATTTCTGGGCTTTCTATTCTGTTCCATTGGTCTGAGTGTCTATTTTTCTGCCAATACCATGCTGTTTTGATTGTCGTGGCCCTATAATATAGTTTGAAGTCAGGTATTGTAATGCCCCCAGCTTCATTCTTTTTCCTTAGGATTGCTTTGGCTATTCGGGGTTTTTTATAGTTCCATATAAATCTGATGATTTTTTGTTCCATTTCTTTAAAAAATCTCATAGGGATTTTGATGGGAATTGCATTAAATTTGTATATTGCTTTGGGTAATATGGCCATTTTGATTATATTTATTCTTCCTATCCAAGAACAAGGAATATTTTTCCATCTCATTGTATCTTTTTCGATTTCTCTTAACAATGCTTTGTAATTTTCATTATATAGGTCCTTTACGTTCTTTGTTATGTTTATTCCTAGGTATTTTATTTTTTTTGTTGCAATCGTGAAGGGGATTATTTTTTTTAGTTCGTTTTCTAATATTTCATTGTTGGCATATAGAAAGGCTATGGACTTTTGTATGTTAATTTTGTATCCTGCGACCTTACTGTATTGGTTTATTGTTTCTAATAATCTTTTTGTGGAGTCCTTCGGGTTTTCGATGTATAGGATCATATCATCAGCAAAAAGTGATACCTTTACTTCTTCTTTTCCGATATGGATGCCTTTTATTTCTTTGTCTTGTCTGATTGCTCTGGCCAGAACTTCTAGCACTATGTTAAATAAGAGTGGAGAGAGTGGACAACCCTGTCTTGTTCCTGATTTAAGGTAGAAAGTCCTCAGTTTTATGCCATTTAATAGGATGTTGGCTGATGGTTTATCATATATGGCCTTTATCATGTTGAGATATTTTCCTTCTATACCCATTTTGTTGAGAGTCTTAAACATAAAATTGTGTTGTATTTTATCAAAAGCCTTTTCTGCATCTATTGATAAGATCATGTGGTTTTTGTTCTTTGTTTTGTTGATATGGTGTATTACATTAACCGTTTTGCGTATGTTGAACCATCCTTGAGATTCTGGGATGAATCCCACTTGATCATGATGTATTATTTTTTTAATATGTTGTTGTATTTGGTATGCCAGTATTTTGTTTAGTATTTTAGCATCTGTATTCATTAGAGATATTGGTCTGTAGTTTTCTTTCTTTGTGCCATCCTTGCCAGGTTTTGGTATGAGGGTTATGTTGGCCTCATAAAATGTGTTTGGAAGTATTGCTTCTTCTTCAATTTTTTGGAAGACTTTGAGTAGAATAGGAACCAAGTCTTCTTTGAATGTTTGATAGAATTCACTAGTATAACCGTCTGGGCCTGGACTTTTATTTTTGGGGAGGTTTTTAATAGTTTTTTCTATTTCCTCCCTGCTGATTGGTCTGTTTAGGCTTTCTGCTTCTTCATGACTCAGTCTAGGAAGGTTGTATTGTTCTAGGAATTTATCCATTTCTTCTAGATTGTTGTATTTGGTGGCATATAATTTTTCATAGTATTCTACAATAATTCTTTGTATATCTATGATGTCTGTGGTTATCTCTCCTCTTTCATTTTGGATTTTATTTATTTGAGTCCTGTGCCTTTTTTCCTTGGTGAGTCTTGCCAAGGGTTTGTCAATTTTGTTGATCTTTTCAAAGAACCAGCTCCTTGTTTTATTGATTTTTTCTATAGTTTTTCTGTTCTCTATTTCATTTATTTCTGCTCTGATTTTTATTATCTCCTTTCTTCGGCTGGTTTTGGGTTGTCTTTGTTCTTCTTTTTCTAGTTCCTTAAGGTGTGAAGTTAAGTGGTTTACTTCGGCTCTCTCTTGTTTGTTCATATAGGCCTGAAGTGATATGAACTTTCCTCTTATTACTGCTTTTGCTGCATCCCAGAGATTCTGATATGTCGTATTTTCATTTTCATTTGTCTGTATATATCTTTTGATCTCTGTGCTTATTTCTTCTTTGACCCATTCATTTTTTAGAAGTATGTTGTTTAGTTTCCACATTTTTGTGGGTTTTTCCCCCTCTTTTTTGCAGTTGAATTCTAGTTTCAAGGCTTTATGATCAGAAAATATGCTTGGTACAATTTCAATTTTTGTAAATTTGCTGATATTGTCTTTGTGGCCCAACATATGGTCAATTCTTGAGAATGTTCCATGTACACTAGAGAAAAATGTATACTCTGTCGCTTTGGGATGAAGTGTCCTGTAGATGTCTATCATATCCAGGTGTTCTAGTATTTCGTTTAAGGCCACTATGTCTTTGTTGATTCTCTGTTTGGATGACCGATCTAGAGCCGTCAGCGGTGTATTGAGGTCTTCAAGTATGATTGTATTTTTGTTAGTTTTTGTTTTAAGGTCAATAAGTAGCTGTCTTATATATTTTGGTGCTCCTTGGTTTGGTGCATATATATTAAGGATTGTTATGTCTTCTTGATTCAACTTCCCCTTAATCATTATGAAATGACCATTTTTGTCTCTGAATACTTTTTCTGTCTTGTAGTCAGCATTATTAGATATGAGTATTGCTACACCTGCTTTTTTTTTGGGTGTTGTTTGCTTGGAGTATTGTTTTCCAGCCTTTCACTTTGAATTTGTTTTTATCCTTGTTGCTTAGATGTGTTTCTTGTTATTTATTTTTTTACAGAGACAGTGAGTGAGAGAGAGGGATAGACAGGGACAGAAAAACAGGAACGGAGAGAGATAAGAAGCATCAGTCACTAGTTTTTTGTTGCGCATTGCAACACCTTATTTGTTCATTGATTGCTTTCTCATATGTGCCTTGACTGTGGGCCTTCAGCAGACCAAGTAACCCCTTGCTGGAGCCAGTGACCTTGGGTTCAAGCTGGTGGGCTTTTGCTCAAACCAGATGAGCCCACGCTCAAGCTGGCAACCTCGGGGTCTCAAACCTGGTCCTCTGCATCCCAGTCCGACGCTCTATCCACTGCGCCACCACCTGGTCAGGCCAAGATGACTGTTTTTAAATTAAGTTGTAATCCAATTTGGTCCTGGGAGTGGCAGTTGGAACGTCCACCTACTCTGTCACCATATGGAATTTCCAGAAGAGGACTGGTAGGAATTCTGAAATCAGGTGCTCTCCTCCAAATGTTCCAATTCAGATTCCAATGATGTCACAAACAGCATCCAATGGAAGACAGTGCAGTGGTAAATCCTGATAACTTCACAGCCTAGAAGGGCAGAGTAAAATGGGCCTGCTTTCTTCTTTTAAACTCTTGAAATATTCCCACAAGTCAGAAGCCATGTGTCTTATTTGTGGTAGTAACATTTATAAATATTTATTAATAAAAGAAACTAAGAAAAAAGAGAAAACAAAAAATCAGTTAAATGTTTAATGTCACTTCTAACAATTGTTTCCATTTCTTGGAAAAACTCCTAGCATAATAAATGAAGCAAACATTTCCATCATAAATACGTTTATTATTTCCACATGGTTTGTGTGTATGTAATATGTGCAATTAAGTTTGCTTTTAAATTTAAAAAGCTTTACATCTTGCCCAGAGTCATTTCTTTTTCACCAGAGGGTTGTGCCAACCAGGATTCTCTCACAGAAACTAGAGAGACTGAAAGCAACTATACAGTTGTGCTCCTTGGAGAATTAAGATCACATCTTTGGTACTTTTATAGATTCCTTTATTATTATTATTTTTTAACCATGAAGGAATGTGTATGTCTGATTCAATGAGTTTCCATGTCCTTGCATTTTCATCTTTCATTTTTTTCTATTTCCCAAATTGCATTAGTCCTTGAAGGATGCTGTTGTCACTTGAGGTGTATGTGCACCTAAAACTTATCTGTGCAAGATTCTTTTACACAAGCCATTGATGGGCCTTACCAAGATAAAACTGGCATTACCCTGTGTTCCTGCCCCCCAGTGAGTAAGTAGACCTAACAATCATCACTGTAGTCATCTGCTGGAGTTCAGGAATGCTAATTTGAAATGACCTAAGCTTCGTTTGACCACTTGCTTTGTGAGAATGCCGTTCTTCAACCTAATATTATGTCGAAGGAGGTAATAAAACCTTCATAGCAAGATCGTTCTAAGAATGAAAAATAATATTTTTAAACTAATAGTAGAATTTAGTAAAATTTAATTGTTTTTATTAGCAATAATATGGTCAGAGTACTTTCATAAAAAAAAACAGTAAAATATCAAAAAGATATAAATTGCTTAGGCGACACTTTGAAACCTGTTATACACTGAGCTAGCTAACACTGCATCTGGGGAGAGAAAGTGCAAGGTGGAGGGGGATGGTGGGAAAATGTTACCATCGTAGGAATTCCCTCTTTAACATCTTTGCCAGGCCTGTCAGCAAAGATGCCTGTTCTCCCCATCACTGCATTTCCATTTCATCCTGCAGTTGTGGGTTTCCACTGTTCCACTTGCAAACATTTTAAGAGTCATCCAAATTGCCAAGTGCAATGGATGTGTTCTAGTTTCCTACCTAAACTCTGCATATTAAACAATTGACCATCACTATTTTTCATGATTGTAACCATTTTTAACTTTACAGTTTAGTGGCATTAAGTACATTTACATTGGTGTGCAACTATCACCATTATTTATCACTGGAATTTTTTTTTTCATCTTGCAAAACTGAAATGCTGTACCCATGAAACAAAACAAATATTCCCCTTTTCTCTCCTCCATCGAGTCGCTCGCAACCATCATTCTAATTTCTGACTCTATGAACGTGACCATTCTAGGTACTTCGCATAAGTAGAATCATGCAGTATTTGTTTTGTTTTTGTGACTAGCTTATTTTAAGGTTCTTCTGTGTTGTAAAGTGTCAAAATATGATTTCTTTTTAAGACTAAATAATACCACATTCTATGTATATACCATATTTCTTTTATCTATTTATCTGTTGATGGACATGTGAGTTGTTTCTACCTTTTGGCTATTGTGAATAATGCTGCTATGAACATAGAGCTACTAATACCTACTGTATTTTTCGCTCCATAAGATGCACTTTATTCCCCCCAAAAGTGGGGGGGAGAATGCCCTTGCGTCTTATGAAGCGAAAAATATAGTACTTTATTAAATATTTTAACACACCATTTGTTTCAGAATATTTTTTTTCTTATTTTCCTCCTTAAAACCCTAGGTGTGTCTTATGGTCAGGTGTGTCTTATGGAGCAAAAAATATGGTATTTAAGTCCCTACTTATAATTCTCTTGAGTATATACCCAGTAGTGGAATTGCTAGATAATATGATAATTCTATTTTAAGTTTTTTGAAAAACTGCTGTACAATTTTCAGTAACAGTCATATCATTTTACGTTCCCACTGGTGGTGCACCAGGATTCTAACATCTCCACATTGTTCTCAGCAGCTATTTTCTTTTTTGTGTTTGTTAGTTTGTCTATGATAGTAATGTTAATGAGTATAAAGTAGTATCTCATTATGGTTTTTATTTGTATTTCCCTAATGATTAGTGATGTTGAGCATCTTCTCATATGGCTGTTGACCATTTATATATCTTCTTTGGAGAAATGTTTATTCAAGTCCTTCCCTGTTTGGGTTTTTGTTGTTTATTTGTCATAGT